>NC_070632.1:28966515-29316315 GCF_947347685.1 Pleuronectes platessa
TAAACATGGTCAAACTACATTTAAGACCACATTTATAGTCTTTTTTGTCTAAATGTAGCTTTACTGATTCAGAGGTATGTACATTCAACAGTGAATACACTTCATTTGGCTATTTGCTTTTGCCACTTGGAGCCTTGAAGTCTGTATTTTTATTTAACATGGGTCTGTATAAAATAATACATGCCATACAGCCAGGAAAGCTAAATTAAAAAGGGGAAGTGAACTTAATACTTTATCAAAAGAGAATAAAAGAGCAACAGGAAGAAAATTATTCAAAGTGTAATCCTTTTCAAATTTATGTGATTAACTTTGTCTTCTTTGGGCAATAATCAAACTATTGATCAGATTATGTACTCCCCTTCCAGTGTTAAGACACTCTGCCTGTCATTTCAGGTTACAGACATGATGGTGGCCAACAGTCACAACCTAATTGTGACTGTGAAACCAGCTAACCAGAGGAACAACGTTGTGCATCGTGGGAGTAAGACCTCGATGGGGAACTCTGGTTCTGTAGGCTCAGTTGGATCTACTGGTTCGGCTTTGTCACATGACTCACCAAGCCCTGCCTCTCAGAGCAACCCTATTACTGCAAGGTATGATATGGACAGGGCAGAATGACTGAAAAAAATACTGTAGGTTGCCGTTTTGCCAAAGTTGCAAGAAGGAAATTCCCATAGATGGACTAAAGAGTTTGCAGTGTTTTCAGAGAATTGAATGTGGTAAAAACATTTAAAGCAGCACTAAGTCCATTTTGAGACTGGATTGTAGTGGCAATTTAGCCAAAAGCAAAAGTGAAAATGGGCAAAGTAGTCAAGATTAACAAAAATATACTGTACGAAACAAATTGACAGCAAACAGATAGATAGCATTTATGTAGAATGACATACAATGTATTTGAATTCTTCAGTGACTCTGATCAGAGTCAAATGAAACCCAATTTTCTCTGCTTCAACGTCTCAAAGATTTTTAAAGCACCTTGCAGGATCACTTATTGAGTGAGAAAATGTATGAATATCAGTCTAATGGTGACTAGCAACTGTTTATTATGTAATAATCATTATATGATTATTAAAAAAAATATTTATTAAAAAAATATATATATATAAAGCTATTAATTAAGAACAGTAAAACAAATATTAGAAATGATACGGTTATCAATTAAGAATAGTTAAATAATTATTGAAAACAATAAAATTATCAATTAAGAATAATACAATCTGTAATTATTACTTATCGTCGCGGGGCACAACCCTGGTTACAGGGACCAACAAGTCAATCTTTAAAGATCAGTCTCAAGTGATAAAAGTTAAATTAATAATCTCAATATTAAATATGAAAGATTATATAATAAACAATGAGGGGTTTTACGTTCGAGCACATGCTATAGTTATCCAACTGTATTCATATACATATGCACAAATAATCACAGAATACAGATACTTTAATTACAAAAGGATTTATTAAAAAGGGAAATATAGTTAATGTTATTCAGTGATTCTTCATTTAACAAACTCCAATATTTCAAAGATGACAATATCAGCAGCAGCACTTATCACAATTTAGAAGCACACATGTAATACTGAGGGTATCTGTGTGCGTGTCGGCGTGAGTGTGTGTATAAGAAAGAGAAGGGGGAGTGGCAATGGCGTAATGACGCAGTCACGTGGTGACGTAGTCTGGCCGAATTCAAGATGATGTTACGTTCAAGTAATTCAAAATGGAGGTTTATGACCTCAGCGACGCCATGAGGCCGATGAAAAATGGCGGTAGTTTAACTTGAGTTACACAAAGGCAATTTCAGACAAAGAGATTCTTATCTCGTGGTTTTGGCGCCAAAGGGCGTCGAGCTGCGTTCAGGCTCTGTAAATCTAGATTTACCTAGGTAACGTGAAGTGTGTGAATGGAGGTCAGGACGTGTGTAAAAGCAGGTTTAGGAGGGAAGAGAGAGAGAGAGAGAGAGAGGAAGATAAAACTTGCCAGGAGTGATCAGAGAAACTCTCAAAAAAACACCGTCAGAGACAAGTTTACAGGGACTTTACCACTCGGTATCCAAATTTGCATTGTATACCGATCTTTTGATATGTAAAGTCTCTGCAAACCTAGTCGGACGATAACAGTGCTGCCGGAAACGCTCCGTCACGGTGCGAGGCTCTTTAAAACACCTCAACACGGTAAACAAGGAACCAGAAGTGACGTCTCGTTTCGCCGTGTTTTACACGGACTGAAAATAGACTCAGCGGTCTTCAAACAAACATACACTCAAATAAATTGACACGCTAAGTATTAAACTAGTCTCTGCCCAAACAATAAAGCCTCATACTACGACCCTCGTGGTGTGGAATGCGCGTGGTGCGCGGATTCTCCGAAAGTCCAGTGAATGATCGTCGTGGCCGCTCGAGCTCGGTGGCGCTGGTTCTTCTGTGGCAGCGGGCGTCGGCTGGTCCGGAATAGCGAATTCTTCTCGTGCTATTTGAACGGAATTAGCCCTTGTTCGTCTTCTTCGACAGAATGATGCCTTGTCCTTCTGCAGGGATGAACAGCTATGGCGTTGTTTTGGGGATCGTGGAAAAGAAAGTCTATGATCTCGGCCTGGGAGTGAGCTTCCTGTGCGCGGCCTTTTCAAGTAAAAAACAAAAATAGTCTTTCAAAATAAGACGTCGACTTAAGATAAAAGAAAATGAAAATAAAACAAACTTTTGTGGTTGTTGCCCCCTTTAGCAACTAAATCATCTAGCTAGACCGGGAACGGTCTGTTGAAGTGTTCAGAGAGCAGGGAGATGGAGACGATTTGAGGGGCTCTCCTGTATTTATTAACCTCAGAGGGGGGCCAGCCTCCTTGAGGGGGGCTCATGTGTCAGCAAATGGAATGTCAGGGTTCAACTCTCAGTAGGCGGGGCTTAGAAATCAGCAAGGGTCCCCAAAGGATCCTCAGGACATTTTCCAACACCAGGGGGAGACTCCTACGCCTGCTGGAGATGTCTGCTCCCCCACTCAGAGGAGCACTTTTAGGGTCCATTGGAATGTGGGAACTGGTAGAACTTGTTTCAGCCTGGCCTCCAGGCCTCAGTTTTTATTGATCTTTATGTGGACTCTACCACATGGTCAGCACTCAGGATCTCTACCCCAACACAACTGTTGTTGCTATTTTAAAAATGTGTTTGAATACATGTCATTTTTTATACGTTATTTCAAATGCTAAGGAGTTTCAGCAGACATGCATTAATTACCTCTGGACTGAATTTTTCATAAGCAAATTTAATTTGCTTTTTTGCACAAAACAAACTGCTTAATGTCCGTAACACACTGTATCTGCAAGATTGATTATATAACCATTATTTTCATGTCATGTGTTATTACCATAGCAACAGTATTGCAGAGGGTGACAGTGATGACGAAGATGATGATGGCGACATCATTCTGGAGAATGACTGTCTGACACCCTGCGACTCCCACAGACTAAACAACAGTAACAACACCAACCTCAACAGAGACTTACCTGTGAATAGGCAGCACCCCTCCTCCGTGATGAGGCCCCTCCCACAGAGCATCTCATTGCCCAATAGTGTTGGAGCATCCTTCAGTGACAGCTTTATGATGACGTCCATTCACAACGAGAACACAGCCAGCATCAGTCAGGAGAGCATGAGAGAAGACGGTAACATAATAACACTGTAATCATGATGACAGCTACACAATAACAGTGAGGACTTTGGGATGTTGCAACCACAGCTGTATCCATTTCAACAACAGCTAACTGTGCTCCTTGTCAACCAGATGTCAAACTCAGCAGCAGCCCCTCTGACAGTTGTTTCCTGTTGACTCATGCTGATCATCTTTTTGAAGAGGCTGAAACCCAAGTCTTATAGTTAGACTCACTAACAACATCACACACCGCAGCTTCTTTCTTTGCTTCAAGCATCGTCTTTTTATATTTATGCTACATGTGGCTGATGGTATGTACACAGCTGCATTGTCTTTTTCTGCAAGTAAAGAAAAATCCACTCTAGGGAAATGATTTAAATGCCATATGTATTAACTGGTCAGTATACTTATAGAGGGCAGCATAATCAAGAAATAATTTTAAATATTCTTGTTAAAGCCAAAGCTCAGTTTGATCTCAACATATTTAGGAAATCATCTCCACCCAAAAGTTCTGCTGCTGTGCTTGGTACTCAATTGGTTGTTACGGTGTTGTCACTAGTAACGTCGTGACAACACCGCTGTTAAGCAACGGAAACATGGATGCCGTAAAGGCTAACATACGGTACTTGTTGTCTGATTGTTGAGTACAACAAGACAATAACCAAACATTACGATTTGATCAATGCCCATTTTAATGGCAACAGTGGGAACAACACACATAGCCCATTCAATATCCTTTGCTTGTCTTGATGGTATTTTGGTACCACAAGTGCACCATTCATTCAGATGAGGTGGTGTAAAGTGAATTGTTGGTGTTTTTGAGTTTCTCCATTGGCAATCTGGTGATTTGTACCAAAAATATTCTAGCTTAGTTGAATGCAAAATACAAGTTTAATGTGATTATAGCCAGTAAGTCAGAGTGCACCTTCAGAGTTCTTCCTATAGTATCTGTATTCCACAGCTGCTTTAAACCGTATGAAAACATTCTCCTTCAGTGAATTAAATCCCTGCAGCACCTGAAGGCAGCAGTACAAATGTTGATAAATTGGCAGGCTGATTGGAGATGGGTTGCTCAGAGCAAAGATAGTTTTTTAGCTATGAGAGCAAGAGTGCATCCCCAGTCTTTCCACTCTTTGCATTGCTGAATCTACCAAAAATGCAGATGGATGTGCTTAGTGTATGAGCCCAGGCTCTACCAATGGTCTCAGTAATTATAATGGTAAATGAATGCCCCAAAAAGTAGTATACCTTACAATACACAAAAAATATAGACCACACAGGAGAAAATCTGAAAAAGATTCAAACTTTTCAAAAGCGATGTGCAAACTTCAAATTTGTTTCTCTCTTTTAAACTATTTTGTAATTATTTTCATAATTTTTTTCACTAAATCATTTGTTATAGAATATTATACATGATACATCTCATGGGTTTTAGTAACAGTGCAAATTACTGAATGATAATTGAAATAGATAATATATATAGCAATAAGCATTTACAGTCTGGCGTACAAATATAGAAACATATTCGCTGTGACTCATAAAACGATTCTTTATTATTTTCTGTAAACAGTTTGGGGAGGAGGAGAGAATGTCAAATAAACTCCAATAACATACACATCAACCATTAGGAGAGGGTGTCAAGATCAGGATATAAGTCATAAGTATTTTTTTTACAGATAACACCACCTGTGGTGTGACAGAATCATAATCTTAAAGTAAGGCTTCACCATAACATTTAATTTACTTTAAGTATGTAGGCATGTAGCGAGACTACTGTGACGTCAATGCGGGTCGTAATCCCATTCGACGCACTCTAGCGTATCGTTTCTGACATAGAGGGGACGGTAGACATGCCGTTTTTGGGACGGTAGACATGCCAGATACCCAAATTACTACAAAAGTGGAATTTTCATAATATGTCCCCTTTAAGCGCATACTATGTTAACTAAGTTGCTCATCAGTGATTAAAGCCGGTCTAGTGCCCACTGAGTTATACAGTGCTGTGAAAAAGTATTTGCCCCCTTCCTGGTTTCTTATGGTTTTGTATATTTGTCACACTTAAATGTTTCAGATCATTAAACCAATTTTTATATTAGACAAAGATAACCCGAGTAAATATAACATGCAGTTTTTAAATGATGATTTCATTTATTAAGGGAAAAAAGTTATCCAAACCTACCTGGCCCTATGTGAAAAAGTAATTGCCCCCCATGATAAATCATGAATGAATTGTAATTAACAACACTTTTTGGAAAGCTGAATTCAATTTCACTAGCCACACCCAGGCCTGATTACTGCCAGACCTGTTGAATAAAGCAATCACTTAAATAGAAACTGTCTGACAAAGCGAAGTAGAGTAAAAGATCTCAAAAAGCAACACATCATGCCGCGATCTAAAGAAATTCAAAAACAGATGAGAAACAAAGTAATTGACATATATCAGTCTGGAAAGGGTTACGAAGCCATTTCTAAGGTTTTGGGTACTTCAGTGAACCACGGTGAGAGCCATTATCCACATATGGAGAAGACTGGGAACAGTGGTGAATCTTCCCAGGAGTAGCCGGCCTACCAAAATTACTCCAAGAGCGCATCGACGACTCATCCAGGAGGTAATATAAGACCCGAGAACAACATCTAAGGAACTCCAGGCCACGGTCAGTGTTCGTGATTCAACAATAAGAAAGAGACTGGGCAAAAATGGCATCCATGGGAGAGTTCCACGGCGAAAGCCGCTGCTGATCATCACAGCATTTCATAAAAACAACTTCATACCAACAGTCAAACATGGTGGTGGTAGTTTGATGGTCTGGTGCTGCTTTGCAGCTTCAGGACCTTGACGACTTGCCATAATTGATGGAACCATGATTTCTGCTCTCTACCAGAAAAGCCTGAAGGACCATGTCTGGCCATCAGTTTGTGACCTCATGCTCAAGCGCACTTGGGTTATGCAGCAGGACAATGATCCGAAACACACCAGCATGTCCGCCTCTGAATGGCAAAAAAAAATAAAAAGGAAGGTTTTGGAGTGGCCTAGTCAAAGTCCGGACGTAAATCCCATTGAGATGCTGTGGCATGACCTTAAAAAAGCCGTTTATACTATAAAACCCTACAATGTGGCTGAATTAAAACTATTCTGTAGTTATCGCAAATGCTTGATTGCAGTTGTTGCCGCCAAGGGTGGCACAACAAGTTATTATGTTCAGTGGGTAATTATTTTTCCACAAAGGACCAGGTAGGTTTGGATAGCTTTTTTACCTTAATAAGTGAAATAATGATTTAAAAACTGCATTTTGTATTTACTTGAGTTATCTTTGTCTAAAATAAAATTTGTTTGATGATCTGAATCATTTAAGTGTGACAAATATGCCAAAAAATAACAAATCTGGAAGGGGGCAAATACATTTTCACAGCACTGTATGTCACTGATCCTGTTTTGTTGATGGGATACCTTGTTCACAGCTACATTTGTACCAAGACATCTATAAAATATAATGAGGCGGCTGTGGCTCAAGAGGTAGAGCGGGTCATCCTCTAATCACGTCGCGGTTCCATTCTCCCCCATTTCTGCATGCCGAAGTGTCCTCGGGCAAGATACTGAACCCCAAATTGCCCCTGACGGCTGTGCCGACATTGTGTGACTGATGTGCATGTGTTTCACATGGATGCACCATATGAATGTATGAAGCACAAATTGAGTCACGTGTGTGTGTGTGTGTGTGTGTGTGTGTGTGTGTGTGTGTGTGTGTGTGTGTGTGTGTGTGTGTGTGTGTGTGTGTGTGTGTGTGTGTGTGTGTGTGTGTGTGTGTGTGTGTGTGTGTGTGTGTGTGTGTGTGCGTGTGCATCCTACAATAGCGCTATTTATACAAATACAAATAATTTATTGTGACATTAAAATGGCAAAAAGCCTGGAAGAGATGGACACATTTTGTTCAAGTCCACTCATAGAAATAACGACTCCAACAAAAATGTTTCTTTGATTGTCTTCAAAAAACGTGTTAACTATTCATGTCCCTTGTAAGAGAGTGAAGCAGTTAGTGAGACCTGTTATTTGTTATCTGATGTTTAAAGCAAAAATGATATTGCCACAGTTTAATTCATCAACAGCTTTTACAGCGGAAACATTTTTCAAAAACCACAAAACTTGATCTTCAACCCATGAAAGATACAAATATTGGTGTTTTAATCTCTTGTTTTACAGGTGACATTTGTATATTGGGCCAGTGAACACACATTGAACTCCTGTTGAACCCATTCCATATACTTCACAGCTAACCTGACAAATGGCACACAACATCACTCACCACATTTAAGGTTAGGCATTGTTTCTCTCCAGTCGCAGACAACGAATTGCCAAACTGGCCTTACTTGGATCAGGGGTTACAGTTTGCATGAGTCTGTGTGTTTCCGTGTGTTTACAGTACAGCCTCATTTAACTGTCTACTGCTATTTTACAACTCTGTTCGAATCATCAGCTTTCCTGGTAAACAGAGCTGCTGTGGATGCTGTTCAGTGCCAGGAGAAATAAATCAAGTTTGTCTGACCAGAATACATTTTGGCAGAGGTTTGATGTCAGCAGTAGTTAACACACACACACACACACGTATAACATATTATTTTTCACTTTAATATATGTTAATGTAAATGTAAGATTATGAAACAAGGGAGATTTCATTAGCAGGGAGATGTTTTTCTGTAAGAGAAGATTTTATAATATGTATAATATTGAGAGTATTTTTCTTATTCTTGTCATTTTAAACTACATGAGGAGATGCGACAAAGATGAACACTGTGCAAGTGTGTTAACATGAAGTGTCAGTAAAGATGGTATTTTTCAGAGACCAGTGTTTCCCAGTTCTAGTTCAATTAAATTTCTTCTATCATTTGTAATGAATGTATGTTTACATGTTCCATGTTAATCATGGAAATCTTGGAGTGGTTTCCCATCTGAAGGTGTGCATGTCCATCATTCCAACGTTTACATGCTATAATGCCCTGACAGGTTATGTGAGTTACATTTTTTTCCTGACTAACAAGGATCGAGATAATGGAGAGAAAAACAACTGAGTCTGGGCAAATCTGACCAGACCACCTGTAGACCTGAAGGTCCCAGCCTCAGTGTGTGGCAATGTTGGTGATATGATTAATTGTGAGTTGTTTGGAAATATGCACCAATACAATAATATCAAGTGAAATGAGAAGGGTAATGAAAATTAAGTGGCTCTTGCTCTTAGACCTTACATTAAGGTAAGGACCCAGAATCAATGTTGTTTAAAAACCTTATATTATTCTTTTGGAAATCTTGTGAAGTCAAACCATCTTGAATAGTTAGAGTACGGTTTCTTAATAGACACAAAGTCAATCATTAAGGGAACAGTCCAATAGTGTTTCCCAACTACACAGTGAGTGGAGGCAAATACACAGACCCAGGATATGTTTATACCAGCTCAAAGAATGGAAGGGAAGTGCTTATCTAGCTTCAAATCGTATCTTTAATCTCATATTCATACATTTAATTTATTATTATTAGATTATGAAAATAACGAAGTCTGTTAAGAAGCTGTTAGCTGAGGTGTTTCTTAACCAACCACCTGTTGCCAGGTGTACAGTAACTATATTTGTACTACAATCTGTATCCACTTACTATTAATGAATACTGAACATTCCCTACTGCTTTATATTAAAAGCATTTACGTGCCAAATTACAAGTAATTTTGATAATTATAAACTGCTCAGCTATATGCAAAGTATTTGCCATTTAGCTGAGCACTTCCTGCATCAGTCATCCAATGTAAATGCAAAACAAGACAATGGTAATTTTATTAAGACTCTGATTAGTTTGAAGGTGTCAGATTGTAGTTGGATTTTCATTAGCAGCTGTACTTAACCAGCTCCTGTCACTGTATCCTACTGTTCTTCTTAGGCTTTTATTATGTTGCCACCTTTCCTTCCTTGTAAGCTCATCTAGGTCTTAGCTACTGTCTACATTGTGTGACACCTAATTCTATAAGCGGGGGTTAACCCTAACCCTAACCCTCATCTGAATCTGGATAAACTATAAAAAAAAAACTGACTGTTCCCTAATGATTGGTACTGTGATGGAGTAAACAAATGAAGTGCCTTTCTGAAGTAAGGATATTTGTGTCAAATTGGATGTCATGACCTCTGTGATGTGCAGCTGAAGCACCTCAGTGCAGATGTTTGTGTCCACAGAGATGATGATGGATCACAGCAAAACTAACACTGCACTGAACTTCACACAGGTGGTTTCTATGGGATTCTGTAACTTATCTATTAATGTCATTTGAGATGAAATATGATGATTACATAATTATTATAATTATCATGTAAGGTAATAAATCATTACAAGGTATAAAGAGGATAATGTTGTTTCTGTCATTCTTACCCTTTGCCTTTTTCTTTTTCTACTTATTCTCAATTATTTATTTCATTTCACTCCAAGATTAAATAACAACCTCTTTATTAATTACATTCTTAAAGTCTTCATATATTAAATGAGCCTGGAGAGACATGGACGAGAACTGCAGCTTGATTGGTTAGCATATTTGTACAACTGCAAGATAGCAATTTTAGTTCATACTTTATTTCTTTACTCATTTTACCTGTACACAACAAAATTGAAAATTTCTGCTCTCTCCATATAAGTGACACAACACTGCGTCATAAATTAAATAATGTCCATGGATTGGACATAGGCCTATAAGCAGCATAACTAAGGGACGGTTCAGGACTCCAGCCTTAATTATAGGATTTATCAAAGAAAAACGTTAATGTAGAATCGGTGTCTGCCTCCCGAACCCAGATTGGAAGCTGGTTCCACAGGAGAGGAGCCTGGTAGCTGAAAGCTCTACCTCCTGTTCTACTCTTACAGATTCTAGGAACCACAAGAGAACCTGTATTATGGGAGCGAAAGTGATCTATTGGTACAATGCATTGTTATGAGTTCTTTAAGTAAGATGGGGCTTAATTATTAAGGGCTTTGTATGTAAGGAGCAGGATTTAGAAATATATTCTTAATTTACACGGAGCCAATACAGAGAAGCTAAGACAGTATTATAGTGATCTCTTCTAGATCCTGTCTCCACTTTGAATCAACTGGAGGCTTCTTCACAGACTTACTGGGACATCCTGATGATGAAGAATTACAATAATCCAGTCTGGAGGAAGAAATTCCTTAAAAATATAGTCTGGATAGGGTCTAATAGACAAGTTGGTTGAAGGTCTATTTTTAAGCATGTGTTTGGGAATTATACAATGGAACTAATCTCCTCTGATTTACTTTCTTTTTTTTTTCATCAGGGCAGAGAGTGTCAAGGGTGTTTTTTAATGAGGCTGCTGTACAATTAACAAAGTTATCAACTAGTGTGGGAGTGAAGTTCTAATAACTTTCATTTATTGTACTGACACTTGGATGTGAAGTTATTGTCAGAGGAATAATTTACTTAGATTTGTTTACAATATTATCTGATGAACACCAACTATGATAGAATTGTCCAGAATCAGTGTACTAAAAAACTTTAAGTTCAAATGTATTTAAAAAATGGTCAGACAGAATAGGGTTTGTCAGAACAAGATAAAGACTGTGATGGAAACAGTGAGGTGGTTAATTCCCATGTTGAATTAAACTAATTAATTCTATGAATTAAGTCTATGCTGAGCTAAGACATTGGCAACATCTACCCCAGTGTTGAAATCACCTACTATAAATTACTTTATCTGTCCTTAGAACTCGTTTTGATAGAGATTCTGAGAATTCAGATACAAATTCTGAGTAAGGGCTAGGTGAACGATATATAATAACTAGATGAACTATTTTTTTTGATTTTGAAAATGGATCTATGAAGCTGATGATGAGACTTTTAAATGAGTTGTAACTACGTTAAGGTCGAGGGTTGATAGATAAGTCAGATTTAAAGATTGCTGCGACACCTTCACCTCTGCCTATGCTTGAGGAATATGAGTATTAATATGGATGCGGGGTGTTGCTTCATTTAAACCTACATATTCATCTCGTTGCAGCCAGGTTTCAGTTAGAAACAGTTCATTATTAATTTGATGGCTGAGTAGGGATTTTAGACTGAGTGTCCTATTATTTAAAATGTTTATGAACATTGTCTGGAATTGCAGGAAGCCCTAAAGAATCACATGAATAGAAAACAGAGGAGATATCCATTACAGGATGAGCTAAACCAAGCTTTGCTGCTTTTTGTTAAACTGGGGCTAATATAAACTGTTTATAAGGATGGGGAAAATGGGGCTTTGAGTGGTAGAGGTTGTGAAGAGATTTTACAGCAATGACATCAGCGATTACACATAGAGTGTTCATCACCCAATTCACATAGAATTACCTTAACATTGTAGAGGTCCACAGGTCAGTATAAAGCTTTAATAACACAGTTATTAAACACAGTTGTTTGCCCTTCACTTATTTAAACACACATTCATACAGTGCATCCATGGGCCTAGGACACTTCAGCATGCTCAATGAATAAGACTGGGATTGAAGATCCACAACCGCAGTGTTAATCTTGCCAACCGGGTGATTAGCTGTCACAAACTACGATAGTAAGATTATTCAATGTTAAAAGCTAAAACAACTGATCCAGATTAACTATAGATTTGCTGCCAGGGCCCATTTGGACTCTGGAAGATGTGTATACGTTAAGCCCAGTATTGCTTCTGTTGTTAATTTAATTTAATAAAAGTGTTTGATGCAGCTACAGAGCACATAGAGCTATTCAATGGAGAACAAGGTACCTCATTCCACAGTAGAAATTGTTTTTCAATTTTTCAATCAGTTTGTTTAATTATACTGTTTGTATCCTTCCTATGCTGAGCTGTCCATCATTCTTGAATTAGACCTAATGCATTAAAGTCAAAGTAAGACAAAATATTGACATATAGCAACTTGAAAGCTTGCATTTTTCATGCCTTTTCTTCTATGTATGTAAAACACCAAATTAGTTTATTATCAGTATGTCCGAGTAGGTCTGTGAAAAGTCTCCAGTTAGTCCAAAATGACAAGTGATGACAGGAACCAAAAGAAGGTAACATATAACTCCTGTCTTAGCTTTAGCATAATTGGCTCCCTGTGTAATTCAGAATAGAATTCCAAATTTGGCTCCTTCCATAAAAAGCCCTCAAAGATTAAGCCCAATCATATATTAAAGAGCTCATGTCAACCTGTTATCCAAAAACATCACTTCACTCTCTAAATAGAGGCTCATGTTTGGTTCCTAGATTCTGAATAAGTAGACTGAAAGGTAGAGCCTTCAGCTACCAGGCTCCTCTCCTGTGGAGCTAGCTCCAACTCTGGCTGTGTGAGGCAGGCACCATCTCTGCATTTAAGGTTAAACTTAAAACGTTCCTTTTTGATAAAGCCTATAGTTAGGGCTGAATCAGGTGAGTCCTGAACATCCCTTAGTTATGCTGCAATAGGTCTAGACTGCTGGGGGAACTCCAATCATGCCCTGAACACTCCTTTCTCCCTCTCTCCCTCTGCTATCGTAATCACATCATTACCTCTTTAAATATCATTAACATTATAATGATAGTAACAACTGCTCTTAAAGAGCATAAACATGATGCTTACAATTTGTGTATTTGTTTAATAATGTTTATTTTCATTTTTTCAATCCACCCATCCTTACAGTGCATCTACAGTTGATATAAAAAGTCTACACACCCCTGTTAAAATGCAAGGTTTTTGTGATGTAAACAAATGAGACAAAGATAAATCCTGTCCGAACTTTTTTCACCTTCAATTTTACCTATTACGTGAACAATTCAGTTGAAAAACAAACTGAAGTTTTTTAGGCGGCAAAATAAAAAATAAAAAACTTACAATAACCTGGTCACATAGGTGTGCACACCCTTAAACTAATACTTTGTTGAGGCACCTTTTGATTGTATCACAGCACTCAGTCTTTTGGGGTAGGAGTCTTTTAGCATTGGCACATCTTGACGTGGCAATATTTGCCCACTCTTCTTTGCAAAAGTGCTCCAAACCTTTCAGACTGCGAGGGCATCTCCTGTGCACAGCCCTCTTAAGATCACCCCACAGATGTTCAATTGGATTCAGGTCTGGGGTCTGGCTAGGTCATTCCAAAACATTAATCTTCTTTTGGAGTAGCCATGCTTTTATTGATTTGGAAGTATGCTTTGTGTCGTTGTCATGGTGATAGATGAAATTACTCTTCATCTTCAGCTTTCTAACAGAAGCCCGAAGGTTTTGTGTCAAAACTGACTGGTATTTTTTAATTGTTCATAATTCCCTCCACCTTGACTAAGGCCCCTGTACCAGCTGAAGTAATACACCACCATGCTTCACTGTGGGTATGGTGTTATTTGGGTGATGTGCAGTGTTGTTTTTGTGCCAACGTAGCTTTTGGAATTATAGCCCAAAAGTTCAACCTTTGTTTCATCAGACCATAACACATTTTCCCACATGCTTTTTGGAGACTTTTTCCAAGCCCGGAAAAATGTGGAGAATTTTTCCGGGCTTGGATGTTTTTCTTGGTAAGAAAAGGCTTCTGTCTTGCCACCCTACCCCATAGCCAGAGGTGTAAAAAGTACTGAAATATTGTACTCAAGTAAAAGTACCTTTACTTTGATGAAATTTTACTTAAGTACAAGTAAAAGTACCCATCTACAAATCTACTCAAGTAAAAGTAAGAAGTAGTTAATTTAAAATGTACTTTAAGTAAAAGTTACTTAGTTACTTCCAACAACTTGATGGGGGGGCTCCTATACAGTGCAAAAAAGGACAAGAGGTCATAAATCCAATCCAAAAACAGTTATTTTTAATCTTTACAAATATAAGTGCAATGACATTAAACATGTCAAAAATTAAACATTTAACATGTCAACACAACATTTAAGAACTTTTGGGAGGAGATGTCAAGACATGAACCACATGACAGCTAAAATAAAAAAGTTAAAAAACCGCTGTCCCACTGTATATTTAAACTTTTGGTTCTTCTGGCCAACCTTTAGAGCACTAGTCTACAAACTTCTTGTTGAGTTTAAGCGTTATATTGCTGTTGCCTCTTTTGTGTTTGAAGGCAAACTGCTTGTTGAGATGTAACCACAGGTTTTCTTCATCTTCTTTAATCTCAACTGCCGGAAAGTTTGATGCTTCCGCTTGCTGTTCGTCCGCAGCTTGTTGGTAGTCCGCAATATCATCCTTCTCTAGCTCTCGTAACTCGGCACTGGCGGCTTGCATCGACTCCACCATCCACTCTATGCAGCATCTACCACCAGTGCTGTGCAAGTTCACACCTCTCATGAACTAGTTCAAAGTTCAGTTCATACAAGTAAACATGAATAGTTCATGTTCATAGTTCACCATTTTAATTCTGAACTAGTTCATAGTTCAGGTGATTTCAGTTCTAAGGTTGAAAGTGAGACTGAAAGACTTAACTTGTTTTTGAAAGAAAACTTTATCCATCACTAACCCTTGCCTTAAACTGTACTTCATATGTATCAATTACTAAAATAAATGTTTTTTTTAATTTTGTTTTATTATTGATAATTTTGCCTGTTTATTTATTCATAACCTGCAAACAAAGGGCACAACAAATCAAAGTTTTGATACATTTATTTTGAAAAGTTTTCTTTTCTTTTGAAAAGGCATTTCCTGAAAAAATACGGAAAAGATCGCTACCGGAAGGTGTGCCTCGCTGTTGGAATGAACGCATTCTTTTGAACGCCTTTACACCTCTGCCCATAGCCCAAACATACGAAGAATACGGAAGATTGTTGTCACATGTAGTTCCACAGCCGGTCTTTGCCAGAAATTCCTGCAGCTCCTTTAATGTTGCTGTAGGGCTCTTGGAAGCCTCCCTGACCAGTTTTCTTCTCGTCTTTTCATCAATTTTGGAGGGATGTCCAGTACTTGGTAGTGTCACTGTTGTGCCATATTTTCTCCACTTGATGATGATAGTCTTCAATGTGTTCCTTGGTAAATCTAATGCCTTGGAAATTCTTTTTTACCCTTCTCCTGACTGAAACCTTTCAACAATGAGATCCCTCTGATGCTTTGGAAGCTCTCTGCGGACCATGGCTCTTGCTGTAAGATGCAACTAAGAGAATGTCAGGAAAATCCTACTATTTTTCCACCTAAAAGATTTCAGTTTGTTTTTTCATTTGAATTGTTCAGGTTATAGGTCACATTAAAGGTGGAACAAGTTCAGACAGGATTTATCTTTTTCTCATTTATTTACATCACAAAAATCTTTCATTTTAACAGGGGTGTGTAGACTATTTATATCCACTGATTGTGCAGCACTTTCTCTATCATACATAACTCAAACACTGCACATTAGTACCCTCTTCTTTAATACCATTCATCAGCATAAAAGCACATGTGACCTACATCACTCCGTGGACAGGTTTTCTACAGTGTACTGCTGTCACCTAGAGGACAAAATGACACACTGCAGTGAGACTTTTGGACACAATAAAGATGCAAAGACCTTTCATTATTTATTCAGTGTATAGACAGTGACCTATGATGTCTCATCTCTTCTTGAGGGAGTGGATGAGGAGTTTGTCTGAGCTCACCAAGTGACTGGGTTTACTGAGCTCAAGGGACTGCAGCCTCTGGGTGCCTACACACACACACACACATATACACACACACACACACACACACACACACACACACACACAATTACACCCAGAAATGTTATCTGAAACAGTTCACACATCATTATTTGTTTTAATATAATTAACTAACATTAGTTCAGACTACAAAAGTACATTATTCCATATATCGTTGTGGAGGTGAGGGGCTGAGAGAGCCCCTTTCCCCTGTACCAGAGGATCAATCAGCACAGGTGAGAGCTGTTAGCTGATTAATCCTTAGATTTAAAATGAGTTGTTTTATTTCATAAAGATGCCAAAAAGCAACACCCTTGTGTCTGGCTGTGTGTGGGAGAGCCCCGTGGCATGGTCTACTGCCACAATCATATTCATCACACAGAACAACTGATGTGTGTCCTTCAAGCTTGGGTCCTCTACAGAGACCTGGGAGCCTGAAGGTTTCTGTGCATATTCTTAGCTGATACTAGGACTGCGATCTTCTGGACAGAGCTCTGCATTGTTCCTGGAATCTGCTGACCCCACTCTTTCAGAGTTAGCTGACATCACTGCATCTATCACCACTGCCTCCTTATCGCCTGTGTGAGTGTGTGCATGCTCTGGACCCTAGTCAGAGTAATTATCAGGTTCTTGGTCTACTCTGTTACTTAGGGGCTTCTCCCTTGATTACTCCATATGGCAGCCAGCTATAGTAAGAGTGCTGATTGCCCAAGGTGTCTTCCTTTAATAAATATGATCATGTTACTGCTGCTTTTATGAAGCTGTAATACAGGTGAGGGTTTTTATTCTTGCGGCTGATCTGTGCTTTGACACAGTCTCATCTCAGAACCTTGCAGGCAGCTCATTCTTCCTCATGACTTGGTGTCAGCTCTGGTATGCAGCTGTATGACAGGTGTGTGTCTTTCCCCATCATATCCAATAAAAATGTGAATTTACAACAGGTGGATTTATCTCAAAGATGATGAAAACATATAGGAGACTTAATTCTTGAGTGATATTTAAGTTTACAATACATTTAAAAATGTTTTAAAATTTTTTTATCCACTTTGTCATTATGGAGTACTGAGTGTAGATTGATGAGGGAACACTATCTTTTTCATTTAAGCATTGGTTGAAACAAATTTAGTGATAGTAATAGAAGTGTTTATCGCACATGAAAACTTGGTGCTGGTTGACTTACTACATCTATAAAAAAGATTGTGCACATACGTCTGTTTCTACTGTTGTAGTAAATTCATTGTTTAGCAACTTTACATAAATTGCAGACCATGTAAAACTAGACAAAATTGTTCAGTAAGTTTGTTATAAGCATGAAGATTTGTCACTTTACCTCTGATTAATGCATACCAGCCCTGCAGAGCCTGCTTCTGTACACTGTTGTCATCCTCTGATACAAACCTCCGGCCATCTGAGTTAGAAAACAGAAATAATCTGAGAAGGTACTGCGCTGATAGTGGACTAATCTATGGTCCACCTCCAATACTAAGGTCTATTAATACATCAATCCCTTTGCTTTTCACCAAACCTGAGTCTATTTCAGTGACACATTATATTTGTGTATGCACATTTACAAAGACGGCATGAGACCATCTGGGTTGATTGGGTGTTTCATTTTAATTGCAGCTGCGACTCTTTCAGAGACAAAGTGTAATTTATTCTATGAATTTGTTCTTCAGATAAAGCTGTGATCTGACCTTGGAAACACATGGAACTGTTCAGTGCACAGTTTACACTGACTGGTGACAAAGCAGACGGCTCACGATTAAAATAAAAACTCTGATGTTTAACAGCTACTGTCTGTCACTATTGATTTTATAATGTTTTCTTATAATATTTAATCATATTAGTAACTTAATGTGACAATTTCTTCAGTCTTAAACTTTTGCAAAATCCCTTGTGAATTTTCAATAATTTCAAATTTACAGAATGTATACAAGTTTGGGGAAAGTGTTTAACATTTGTGTATCAAATGTGCAGCAGTGCTTTAACTGCGGATACATCTGTACCTGCTGTAGCAGGATCTACAGTATCTTCATTGTATTTTAATATATTTAAAAAGATAAATATGTTTTGATTAGACTTGTAGATTTGACTGTATATAGACATAATCATCTGATTTTAGTTCAGTTCACTTGTTTTAAATCGGAGGGACAGTAGCGAGTCTGCTTTGCAGTTTACTTACATTTGCCCTTCAAGTACATCATGGACTGGGGACCCCAGTGGATGTGCAGCTGAGGGGAGAGATAGGGTGACAGTTTGTTTGGGAAGAAAATATTTTACAGGAAAGCGGTGGATAAAAAGGGACTGCTGAGTTTTACCTTATGTGCATGACAGGAGTCCACCAAAAGGGAGATGACTAAAGTACACGTCCAGACGACTGTGGCTTTTACCTTCTGTATTAAGACAATTAATAAATTCAATTTTTATGACCCATATTCAAACAACACAATTTGTTTCATGGGGCTTAACCACGCAGTTAGAATAGACTGCTAATCTTCCACCATAGCTTAAAAAGCCACTGTCTTACACCAAAGCTCGAAAACTCTCTTTACATATCTCGTTTTTTTAGCTGGAAGGAAAATTAAAAATTTGCTAACACTTGTTTGTAGTGTTGAATATGATTTTAGGTGTTTGTTGAAAAGGAAAATACTCACATCTTTGGAGTATGTCAAGCTTAATCAATCAAACCATTTGTGTGATATACAGTGTGGACAACGCACTACACAAAACAATAAGGTGCAAACTGCACAAATTAATAAAAATAAATGTTTTTAACAAAAATGTCTACTATTCATTTATAACTAATTAATATTTTACACTGAAGTTTCCTGTAGGGATTGACTGCACACACATAACTTATGCTAACGATTTGTGTAGATTCCTCTGAGTCTGAGAGCAGCAATATTAAAAGAGGCTTTTAAGCACCTGCTAACATTTGAGCCGTCTTTAAGCTTTTTGGGCACATGTTTTAATTTCTTATACCTGTAAATGCAGCACTTTTATCCTGTTAAAACACTTAATAATTTTAATTACAGTACACTTGAGAAGGGATTATTTGTTATGTGAACTAATTATTTGGCAAATAAATACATACATTTTCTTAAATGATTTGTTCAATTCTACATGATAGAATTCAAACAATCACACGTAGATACATTCAAAATGTTATTTTATTTAAAAAGCTCTTTAGAAAACTAAAAGGTAGAATAGTTAGACGTATCTGCACTGCCACAATTTTGAAAGACAAAAACACAGATTTTATGAACAATATGTAATGAAATGTAACAATAAAAGGTAAAAAAAGATGCACTTCTTTCTACTTACCATGTCTGCTTCAGTGAGAGCAACCAGTCCAGTCACAGCATGTGTTTCGCAGCAATGTTCAAGGCTACTTATATCCCCCATCAGTAACAGCAACCCTTTCGATCTTGCTCCCCATAATGCCTGGTAGGACTCCTGTTTACTAGAGGCTAAGAAAACAGCACAAAAACAATGGCTGACGTCATGAACATGATCTGCTGTGAGGAACATCAATAGTATCAACCTGCTGTGTCCTTCCTACAAATGGTGGTCTTTATTTGTGTGTGGATTTGACCCAGTGAGTGACAGATAGTTATTTCATGTTTCAGCTGATTATGTTTCCATCTGAGGTCTCCCAGTGTCAGGTAATCACATTTGTGAAAACTCATAACATGGAAATGCTGGGCATCATTGGTTATCAGCGTTCATAATTAAGTTTATATGAAGCATATAGCCCTTTTCTAGAGCCTTGGACAAACACTAAATGCTGGTCATATATTTATCTAACAACACTATGACGAGTGAGGTATTGCCACAGGGCCCACTTTCCAGACGGGATCGTAACAGGTCAAAAAGCAATAAATAGTAAATTGTTCTTATTTATATAGCGTTTTTCTAGTCTTGATAACCACTTTTAGTTCTTTACAGTATTTTTTCCATTCAACTGATCACCTCGCACTCCACACACACTTTCTCTGTCATACATATCTCACACAGTGTTGGCATAGCCGTTAGGGGAAATCTGAGGTCTATTATGCAATAGTGGGGTTGACTAGGAACAACCTGCCAAACATCTGGTTAGTGTACAGCCCACTTTAACTCCTGAGCCACAGACCCCAGGGATGGTATTCTGGTTGCCCAGTTGGTCATCCATCTTTAAGGAGGGAAAAAACATTTAGTATAAAGAACAACTTTGCAAATATTTTGATCATTTAGTATTACTAAAGTAGTAGCACTTTTTAAAGTGTGTGTTTGTGTGTGAGAGGTGCAATTTGAGAAAATACCTCCTCTTATATAATACCTTGCACGGGCCCTTGCACACCCCTTGCCCATTGAGGGTACACACAGGACACAGGTAGACTCATTGATTATGCAAATTAGTGCATGGTGACATCAGGAAAGTAGAAAGTCTGCACATCTTCCGTTGCAAAATAAAAACACATCTCTTCCGACTATACCTTGAATACAAAAATATACACAGTTACACTTACCTGCAAACTTGAACTAAATATTGGATATTGGCATGAAAGTGTTTTCAGGCCAAGACTCTTATCAGATATGCACTTTTAGGGGCTATTTTTGACAACACACATTGAACCACCTAATAAATTATTTCAAATTACACATTTTGGCAATGAATAAATAAATAAAAGAATCACTGAAGATAATCAGAACAAACATTTCTAGGACTGCAAAGCAGCACTGGGCGGGCGCGAGCACATTTGAAGCGTTGCATACATTTTGCCTGAAAAAAATAAATAATGACTGAGGAAATATTGCCCTGGTACAAGTACCTCAAAGTAAAAATGTGGAATATGGCCAAAATGGCCACTAAATGCAAAATAGCAGGCTTCCTGTTGCGTTTCTCCAATTGCACGTACATACTTTTTTTGTTTGTCTGGTCATGATACACCTGTGTATCGATTTTTGTGAAGATGGGCCAATGCAAACACGTTTGGGGAGTCTCGGGGTGCACCATTGAGCCATTTTGCGATGCCCATTGAAAATTCCTCGAGAATACGTACATTTTCACTACTTTCTAACTTTCTGCACATTTTCGTAAGAATTTGAGCATGTTAAAGTCCTCAAAAAGCCAATTAATTTGCCTGAATAATAATAATTCTTACAATTTCAATAGGGCCTCACGTCTGTCAGTTACTGTTAGTGCTCGGGCCCTAATAACAAGACATATAGATATAGATAAAGACAAAGGAAATCTTTTGGGAATCACCTAATCCCCTGCAGTTTGTGACTATTTACAGAACGTGAGTTCCGCGTTCTTCCACGACGATAACCTTAGGGGAGCGGAGTAAACGAACCGCGGGGAGGGGGTCTGAAGAACAAAGGGGGAGAGCAGCGGGAGGGGTCGCAGAGCCAAGGTGTGATCTAATTAGCATATGACTCGGAGCAAAGCCGCTGCTAAGATCCTCTCTCGATTCACCATTGGAGGAAACCACAGACCCTTGAAACGAAAAGTCACTCGTGATTGGCTGCAAGAAGTGTTGCTATTGGTCACTCTGGGTCATTGCAGTACACATGTGGGTAAGCCCCTCCCACACAATAATAATAATAAAATTAATATATAGTTGTTACAAATAATATATATAATAAAATTATATTATAATTTATTAGTAAGCCTTTACCAAAAGCACTGCAGTTAATTAAGACTATACATTCATTCATGGGATGCTTGACGTTATATCTGAACATATTGTACAGGGAAAAAAACATGAACAAGGTATACGTTGAGTCAAAGCTTTGTTTACATACAGCACAAATATTGTACAAACACAACTGGCCTAGACAGTGAAAAACTAATCAGTTGAAGCTTGAAATGTCTTATTGCAGCCTCTGGGTCATACGTTCTTTGTGGGACTCTGACTGAATCTGCCCCAGTGTGTAGATGTCTGTGGTGTGTAGCTGTGAGATCCGGTGTAGCTTCTAGTCTTATTTGAAGTGTGGCACACAGGTCGGTGAGCTCCTGGCTTTGGATCCAATTCATCTGTCCCGCTTCAATCAGCTGTAAACACAATCAGTACAATTAGAACAGTTCAATGACAACATACACCTACACATGTTACTGAAAAATGATTTAATGAATCTAATGAATCTTACCCTCTTTCTTCTCAATGCTGATGCAAGGTCCGTATTGATGTACTGGAAGCTCCTTCATACTGGCTCATAGTGGGTCTTAGTACGTCATAGTACAGCAGGGGTGTCCAAACTTTTCATCCAGAGGGCCACATACAGAAAAAAAATTGAAGGTCTGGGCCACTCACGCCGCCACGCCCCCCTGCCCTGGAGCGGACTGTTGACAGTGCACCTCAATCGCGTCCCTTAGGGCGGGGGGGGGGGGGGGGGCATGGCGGCGTTCTGAGGGTACAGCTGGCAGGTCAGGGGTGAGTTGGGTGCTATCTAGTGTCAAAACTGAGAAGTACATTACAGTGGGCCATAGTCCATTACATTACGATTCATTTAGCTGACGCTTTTATCCAAAGCGATTTACAATCAGTGCATTCAAGGGTAGGGGAGACCGGGGTAATGTGTGACACCCCCTGTATCTAGGCAACAGAACACATTTGTGGTCATGTGATCATTATGTTTTCAAGCCACTCCCATTCCACCCTTGCCATGAAGGAGAAGTCTGTGCAAGAAAAGTACATTTTCTTGCTTTGAACTTAATCAACTGTTGTGTACAAAAAAATTGATCCAGGTAGAAAAACTTTTATCATACATGTTTATGAACTTCGAACATATAAAACCATGTGATTGATGCTAGCTGAAGATTAGCCTGAATTGCTAAGAGATGTTGTTTTATCTAAAATGATGGCTGTGGGGTAAAGTGAGACAAATGCTCTGGGGTAAAGTGAGACATGTAGCACAAGTTAAGTTTAGTCTTAAACATATTTTAGTGTAATATTACATTACATATGTTTTATTTTTAATGCCATAAACATTGTAGAAAAGCCATAATGCCCAGAAACTACACCAGGAAGACAACCTGGGGCCAAGCCCCCCTCCCAGAGATGGAGAGTGTAGCCGCTGAGGTCATGCAAGGTAAGAAGTCCTGAAGAAAAGCTGGAAGGGATAGAAATATTGATAAGACAACCCTCAAAAGATTCATAAAGAAAAAAGAGAAAGGGGAAGTAAAATCAGTAGCCTGGGGTGCAGTAGCTGAGGAAAGAGAATATACAGTGAACTGGCATTTGAATACGCAGAGAAAAACAATATCCCTGTCCCTGCCAATTGGACAGAGAAACAATGTCTCTGGTCTGTCTCCCTTCACCCCTAAGTTGGGGTAAAGCTAGAAACAAGACCACTTTTTATCATATTTTAACTGCCCTTTGTCCTGAAGACATTCTGATCATTTCCATTGCTAGGAAACATCCTGAATTAATGGGAAATGTGTACACTTTACTGATATATAATTTTAGCTCGCCTAGAGGGGAGCAAATGTAAAAAATGTCTCACATTACCCCGCTCTCCCCTACCCGAGTGTACAAACCCAGAACAACAAGAATAAAGAAAGTACAATTTCTTCAAAAATAGAGCAAAACTTGTAGTTCGGACACCCCTGTAGTACAGGCAGCTGGAAAACAACATGAGTAACATGAGTTTATAATTAATAAACGGAAATAGCCTCGCTGCATCACGTTGGAAGATCCACAGCAAAAAAAAATCCTAAACAGATACTTACTTACAATGACGTTGTTTATCCACACTGAAAATGCGGACTTTCAGCGAGTCTCGGCGTAATGTGCAGTGACTGCCTCCTTGTGTGGGGGAATCAGGCTGTGAAAACAGAACGATGAAAGAGATCAGATAGAGTAAAGCTGGAGAATGTATTTTAAACAGCACAGCACATCTCTTCTTTAATCATACCCTCACTCCGCCGGCCATTTTCATCAGAGCTGTGTTATTTTGATTTAACTGGCTTCCAGTTAAATCTAGAATAGAATTAAAAATTCTCCTCCTCACCTTCAAGTCCCTTAATAATATAGCGCCTTTTTACCTTAAAGAGCTGTTAGTACCTTATAAACCCACTAGAGCACTCCACTCCCAGAATTTAGGCCTACTTGTCGTCCTTAAAGTCTCTAAAAGTAGAGTAGGAGCCAGAGCTTTTAGCCATCAAGCTCCTCTGCTGTGGAATAATCTACCACTTTCAGTTCGGGAGGCAGACACCATCTGTTTGTTTAAGAGTAGGCTCAAAACCTTCCTTTTTGATAAAGCTTATAGTTAGAGCTAATTAGTGCGGCAGAACGTTACTTGTTCTATTTTATGACACATGACACACGGAGCTTCTTTTTCCAGCTTCTCCTTCCTCTTCTCCATCCCTATCCCCCTTCCCCGGAATCCCTTTGCTTTATCACCCGCAGATCCAGGGCCTCTGTGGCCGCACCATGGATTGCCGTTTGTTGATCGCGCACCGGGGGTCGTGTTGGTGGACCCAGTGTGGCGGATTCTGTGTCGTGTGGGCTGATCGTGGTGGTGGTGGCGGACCCTGTGTCGCGTTGGCATCGGGTACGGGCATTGGACCAGGACCGCGGCGGCAGCTCGTGGTGGGTGGCGGTGGACGGTGACTGAGGACTGGAGTGGCATTCTGGTCTGGATGGTGGATCGTGGTCCTGCTGGTTGCTGACCATGGACTGTGATCGCAGCGGGACTGCTTGGCATGTCATGTTGGGGTTGTCCTTCGGGATGTCCACCCTCATCAAATGCTGCTAGAGACTTTAATCTTTAATAATCTTGAAGACTTTAATCTTGATAATGTTTTCCTGCACGTGGCATCTATTGCACTTCTGTCCGTCCTGGGAGAGGGATCCCTCACATCTGGCTCTCTCTGAGGTTTCTACGTATTTTTACCCTGTTAAAAGGGTTTTTAGTAGTTTTTCCTTATTCGTGCTGAGGGTTAAGGACAGAGGATGTCACACCCTGTTAAAGCCCTATGAGACGAATTGTAATTTGTGAATATGGGCTATACAAATAAAATTTGATTGATTGATTGATTGAAGAGACAAAAAAAAAATCAAAGTCACGTTTATGAAAAAACTTAGAGAGAACAAACTGTTAGATTTAAGTAGTTCATACATATTTAAACATGCACTAGTTCCGCTAAAGCACTCGATGCTTTATTCTACTTTTAGCAACTTTCGCTCTAATCCCACAGTTGTTCACACGTTTTTCAGATCTAAGAGTTAGCTTGGCAGTTAGCAATGGCTTCGCTCTCTAGCGGGGTCTCACCTTAATTTAGGGACTGTGCGCCCGTCTTCTCCGCCTCGACTCCTCCACACTGGGCCCACGGCTTTGCTACACACTCATCTTCTCCTCCAGGGAAACAGTGTTGTGTCGACTTCGGCAAGTTATTTACACCGAAAACAGTCACTCGTATGGAACAACCTTAACACGATCCTCTCATGTCTGCGGGAGACTGACGCTGAATTCCCGAGGCTGTGATTTTACGAGCCCATCAGGTGATGACGTATAAGACTGACGTGAGGTTTTCAGAGTAAAGTTTCACCAATGTCCTTTTCATCTTAAAGCAGTGGTTATAACAGCTTTTAAATTGTACTTTTATATGGGATAAGTATGTGACTGAGGACCCGTTTATTCTTTCTGGTGTTAAGTAATTGTACTTACATGATTTTTGCTGTTGTGTGTTTGTACCCTCATAGTTGAATGCACATATTGTGAGTCGCTTTGGATAAAAGTGTTTAGGGTTTTAATGGAATACTGAGAAAGTTTAATAAGAAGTTCAAATTATGAGGAAATTTCAGCAGAGTCAACAGCTTAGTTTGCCATCGACATGTTAAAGGGGACATATTATGAAAATTCCACTTTTGTAGTGCTTCTACACGTTAATTTGGGTATCAGGCATGTCTACTGTCCCAAAACTCTGGAAAAAAACAAGTCCTGCGATTTGTTGTGGTTCCTCTATGTCAGAAACGATACGCTGCCGTGCGTCGAATGGGATTACGACCTGAATTGACATCACAGTCAGCTCGCTACATGACCTTGCACCCCCTCCCCCGGAGGCGGAGGTCTGGCAGAGGAGCAGAGCCGGCGGCTCACGGGTAGCAGCAGCGAGCTAACGCTAGCTTGCTGCTGGTTTGTGTTTAAAAAGTTGCAGCACTTTCTGGAATGGTTGCTTGTGCACGTTTTTACAGCAGTATTACAGGGACATGTGGCACCCCACCCGGGAAGCATCGGACTGGGAGGTGGTGGGAGAGATCCCATTTCGGGTCTGGTGTGGAGGAACAATGCTCTCGGAGGCTAACCCGAGTGGTAGCTTCTGTGTGTGTGTGTCGCCTCCGGTTGAAGCAGCAGGTATAAATAGATAAACAGCTGTTTGTGGGGAGCTTTGTTAGAAAATAGCACCGGAACGTGTTCCAGGACCCCCCCCGGTCTCCGGCTGCATTGTACCCATGCTTGGGCACTCGCTCAGCGGACAGCCTCTCCTGCAATGCCCGGGCGGCGAAGCAGAGGAGGAATAGGTGGGGAGAGAGCTGCGCTTTATAACTTTTGAGGCCCGTACAGATTTGCTCCACGCACCCCGAGTTGCACGAACCAGTGACGGTCAACAGCAGCTCATTGCAGCCTCCGTCGCTCACTTTTAAATAAACTCACACCCCGGGTTTCAAGTGCATTTCGCCGCAAAAGTTGCAGCGGTGTTAGCCTCCAGAGCTGTAGCCCCTCCACGATCCCTTTGTCATTAAGACCCAAGGGAACCATATCAACTGTGGTAAAATGGGCATAATATGTGCCCTTTAATATGGTGCTGTATTTGCCAGTAATTTGGAAAATAAGATATTTTTATGGAGAGCCAGTAGACGTTTGGAGCTTACAGGGCAGCCACATCATATCCAGCATTATTTCTTCCTGTTGAGCGGATTGCTGTTAGATGTGTGGTTAGGGTTAGGGTTACCCTAACACATCCACTGTGCATTTAACCAGCACAATTAAAAAAGTGACTGTAATAGTGGCACTCTGTACAGTGGTTGAGATTTAGGATTGTGTTTTGGATAATAATAAAATGCTGAAATAATGTGCAGTGTTTCAATTTTTTTTCATAGCATTGATTTTGCTCGTGGTATACAATGTAATTCATTATAGCACACTTACTTACTTAAAGAGGACATATTATGCCCATTTCACCACAGTTGACATGGCTCCTTGGGGTCTTAATGAAATGTCTGTAACATTTTTTGGTCAAAATACCACAAGGATCATTTAAAACAGCACCCTTTTTACCCCGTCTTAAACAGCCTTCCTCAGATTGACCTGTTTTGAGTGCCCCCGCCCCCCTCACCGCCCCGCCCCCCTCTCACCAACAACCCACCCCCCCTCTCACCGCCCCGCCCCCGACACACACACACAGACACACACACACACACAGACACAGACACATCTTAAATCTCCCCTTAGCATATTTAAGGTTGTTAAAACTATTTTAAGTCACTGTCCTACACATATATTTCTGTATCCGTTTGTTGTGTTTCTTCATTGAAGCTACAATTTTCAAACTACTACATCTTCTGATAAAGATGTACATTATTTAAATACATACATTAGATATGTGTGTATACACTATATAATTGTATGTGTATATTTATTCATTCAGGGCATATATTCTGAGCGCATACATACGCACGCACATCCAGTTTCACGTCTTAAATCTCCCCTTAGCATATTTAATGTTGTTAAAATCATTTTAAGTCACTGTCCTACACATATATTTCTGTATACGTTTGTTGTGTTTCTTCATTGAAGCTACAATTTTCAAACTACTACATCTTCTGATAAAGATGTACATTATTTAAATACATGCATTACACAAAATATGCGCTGCTGTACTCTCAAGCCCCGATGAGAGACCAGCTAGCCGCTGAGAGCTAGTTCGATTTGACGGTTCTTGACGTCTCAGTCCGGTTGTTGTCACGTCCTCACTCCGGAACCCCTCACCCAGACCCGGTTCAGTCCGGGTTCCCCTCCGCGTGGACTGACGGTCCGTGTGCGGACATGAAGCCGAGCAAGCAGGGGAGGCTTGAAGGCCGAATTATAGTCGGGTTGCACGCATGCACGCATGCACACAAGACACACAAGACACGCAACACGCCCCTTTCGTGCCCTCTGTGGGCTTGCGTGCGTCCGCCAATTTTTTAACTACACGACAAAGCGACTCGAGCCTCACGCAGCCCGCAAGGCCTGTGATTGGTCTGCTTACTACATCCCGTCCGGAGTCTAGTTTCCGGTTTCATGCCCCACAATACGTGGAAATCACGGAAGATTTAGAAGAACGAATATGGACCAAATAGATGAGCACTTGGCAGAAGAGATCCGAAAGTATGACCACTTGTATAACCCGTCACTGACTGGCCGATTTGTCCGCCAGAAATAGGCTATGAGGAGCCGGAGTGGCGATGTAAATAAACAGTCGACGAAGAAGAAGACGTCTCTTCTTTGTGTGTTTTGTCTTTGAAAAAAAAAAGTTACTCCGCCTAGTGTTCTGGCCGTGAATTGCGTTGCAACACGCGCAGCACGTTAGAGAAGTATAAACCAAAACGAGTCCGTCGATGCAGCTGCGTGGCCTTCCGCGGTTGCAGTCGCAGGACTATAATTCAGCCTTTAGCTCCGGGCTGCTTCGTTCAGCTGCTAACAACATCGCTGTGCTGCGTTCAGGGTAACTCGGATATCCCGACCTCCTGCCACATAGCGAACATGCAATAGTTTCATCGATGAACACACACACACACACACACACACACACACACACACACACACACACACATACACAGATCGTGGAGGGGCTACAGCTTTGGAGGCTAACACTGTTGCAACTTTTGCGGCGAAATGCACTTAAAACCCGGGGTATGAGTCTATTTTAAAGTGAGCGACGGAGGCGGCAACGAGCTGCTGGTGACCGGCACGGTTCGTGCAGCTCGGGGTGCGTGGAGCAAATCTGTACGCGCCACAAAAGTTATAAGGCGCAGCTCTCTCCCCCCCTCCTCCTCCTCCGCTTCGCCCCGCCCGGGCATCACAGGAGAGGCGGTCGGCTGCAGCCGGAGACCGGGGGGTCCTGGAACACGTTCCGGTGCTATTTTCTAACAAAGCTCCACAAACAGCTGTTTTAAGTTATACCTGCTGTTTCAACTGGGCGACACACACAGTAGCAACGACTCGGGTTAGCCTACGATTGCATTGTTTTAGGTGCTGCGTCGAATTCCCATTCGACGCACTCTATCGTATAGTTTCTTACATAGAGGCACTGTTAATTTTGGCAGCTATTTTTTATTTAGTCTTAGTCTTAAGGCCTCTGTATGCTTCTCCGAGGTGTAGAACGGACGGACGGAGCGGACGGACACTTTTTGATTTATAGTTCTACGAGCCTTTTTGTTCCGAAAACAATTCACCGCCAGAACAGTAGTTGGCGCAACGGAAGTCGAGCTTAGAGAAGCCTACCTCATGAGGTATATAGAAGAAGTCCACGCTGGTTTATTTACGTCCCCCCGGCTCCTCACACACAGTGAACGATGACAACAGAAAAAGGCTGTTGATGACGCGACCGTTTTGCTGAAATAAAGTGACACCCAGCGGGTCATAATGCTTATGTTATCGTGTCTTAGCGCAGCGGTTCCCCAGTCTTGTTTCCAAACTGCGTTGCTAATTAAACAGCTGTAACAGCTTGAAGCTACACGGAGGCAGCTAGCTCCCCCCCCCCCCCCCATCTTCCACACACAGTCAGCACGGACACCCGATACTAGCTACTACCAAGTGTTTGCTTCTAACCTGACGGTGTTTGAGAAACAGTGTCATGAGAGCCGTGGGATTAAAGTATGTGACCGTACACACATGCTGTAAGTGCTCTAACCAGCCACCGTCAGCCGGACAACGCCGCTGGCTTAACACACTTGTCACATTAATCATAGAGTCATAGATGTGATTTAGGTTTATTGTGATTTAGGGAATGAAACAGGAAGTTAGAGGTCCGGAAATGACGTTGGGCGGAAATTATGTTTTTAGTGGACCAATCACAGCCAAGTGCTCTCCGTGGGCTGTCCGCCATTTCGACGTGTAGTTAGAAAAATGAGAGCTGCACAAAAAGCTCTGCGATGAGCCGCGGAGAGGCCCGGAGAGGGCGTTCCACGTTGGAGAGGGCGGTCCTATCCGTCCGTGTCCGTCAAAACGGAGAAGCATACATTGGCCTTTAGTCTTCTGACGAAAATGCATATTAGTTTTAGTCACATTTAGTCATTTTTATCGTTCTTAGTTTTAGTCTAGTTTTAGTCACATTTAGTTGCCACATTAAACTCCTTTTCTTCCCTTCTCAGGCCCAGGGACCCTGTGTTGTGTCTAAAACTGCATAATAGTCTAGCTTGCAGTACTTAGGTTGTCCATTAGATATCCCTAACAGCATAAGTCTATAGCAGGGGTCGGCAACCTTTACTTTCAAAAGAGTAAGTTAAATAAAATTAAACACAGAACTTTGTAGGGCTATTTGAGTCCTCCCCATATTTGTGGAAAATGTATGAAATAAGAAGTACCCTATTTTGAAATAACTAAAAACATATAGCTGCAGCCTAATAGCTTAAAATATATATTTAGTTTTAAATGTGAAAACTAAAAGTGAGAGCAGGTGAGGCTGGAGGCGGACACAGAAACTTAAGCTCGGTACAAACCACCTGCAGCTTCTGCTCTGATCAAGAAGCTGCGGCGCTGATCTCTGAGCAGCTGAGACCAGAGAAACTCTGTGTTTTCACTGTTTCCATAGTTAAAAAACAGCCGGTGAGTCAGTGAGGGGCTTCTTCATGTGAACGAGCTCTGATCTCACTGTGTCTCTCTGAGCGAGTGAGCGGGGCGGGGGAGCCTCGAGGCGAGCCTCGGGACCGGTGCGCTATCTGGGGCGCACACATACACACACACACACAGACACACTCACTCGCCCGCTCCTGATACTTCATGACGGCCTGATACGATGATGTTTAAAATATTATGTGACTTAGTCAACCACCAACATTTTCGTCTCGTCTCGTCTCGTCAACGAAAGTTAAAATAGATTTAGTCATAGTTTTTATTTTCAAAGATCCGTTTTCGTTACGTCTTCGTCATGGAAAAAAGATCGTTAACGAATATTTTTCGTCATAGTTTTCGTCAACGAAATTAACACTGCATAGAGGAACCACAACAAATCGCGGGAGTTGTTTTTTTCCAAGTTTTTGGCACGGTAGACATGCCAGATACCCACATTAACGTGTAGAAACACTACAAATGTGTATTTTTCATAATATGTCCCCTTTAAGAAAAATTTACAATTTCAGGTTTTATGTTTTTCATTTCATGTATTTTAAGCCTGGTGTACTTACGCCAGATAGTTTAGAAAAAGGTGTTATCTACTCTGAGGGAAAGTATCCTGATTTGCATTTGTAAAGCGCAGAGCATTTTCATTTGCATGTGAAAGCCTCCCCTAGGCTTAGAAGCAGGGGGGGTCACCTCCCACCATTCTCAGGCTTGTAAAACTGCCAGAAACTGGTAAACCCGCGTGACTTCCCGACAGTTTTCTGTGCTGCCTGCAGATTCCGGTGAACAGCCGTTAACCGAAATTTCTCCAGAAATTTCCTAAGACATGTACTGACATAAACTCTTCTTTTCATGCAGTGCATGATGCCGTGGAGCACCCTCCACTGGAGGTCTCCGTGTTTCTTACTCAGTGGAGGTTTATACAGCGACCTCCACTCAGGTCCTGATTCTTGGACTACACCAAATAGCTCCTCCAAGGAGTGTCACTCCGTCCATTGACTTTATTAATATTAAGTATTTTTACCAGTGCTGCCGTGATCAACACGTTGATCTATGAGATTATTGTGGCCGAGATTAATGCGATAAAGTTGCATTAACTTCGTTAAAATATTTTGTTTACTTCCGGTGTGTGTTGACCCCTTACACCAAACCGCCGCATGCCTGCAGTCAGTTAGCTAGGAGAGACCGGGTTGAAGATGGTGAGAGCTGAGGAATTGTTGGGTTGATTGATCTTTTGCATTGGCAGTAAGAAAAACAGAGGCGCGACATACAGCGGATAACTGTGCAGAGGAATTCCTCGACTTCTCAAACAGATGTGAGATAAGTGGCCAACTGACCACTTTAGGCACTGATAGTGCCCGTAACATGTTGGCAGCTGCTAGGCTACTTCCATTTCAACATCTACCCTGCGCGGCACACTGTCTGCAAAGGACCATCACTGTTGCCCTAAAAGACAGTCGTTTTGAAAACGTCCTGGCTAATTGTCGAAAGATTGATGGGCACTTCAAACACAGCCCGTCAAATGATCGAGAGTTGAGAGCACAGCAAACTGCACAAGGACAGCAGCAAGAATCACTAGGCCAAGGTGTTGCCACCCGATGGAATTCTGCCTTGGAGATGATCAAACGGATCCAGCGAAACAAGGGTCCGCTTTCTGCCACCCTGGCTCAGCACTGCACCGGAGCCGGCTAAAGTGGAGAAGTTGGAGCAGCTATTTGAACCATGCAGGCAAGTCCACTCTTTCCTCTGTCATCTGATGATGATCCCATCTACGTGGTGAAATTAAAAGACACCTTTACTGCAGACCTTGCCAATTGCAAAGAGAATACCAATCTGAAGATGCTGAAGATTGCAACACTTTGTGATCTCAGGATTAATTGCCTCCCGAAAGAGGAAAGAGGTGAGGTGTGGGCTTTACTGCGCAACCTGATGCTAGGGGACAAAGGTGTGATGCGTTCTACACCTGTGAGAAGAGAGACAGAGGATCCAAAAAAGCAGAGGATGTCTTCCTTCTTGTTGGCCTCCTCTTATACAGATTCAGAGGAAGAAGAGGAGGAGGAGTCCATTGACAAAGCTCTGGACCGTTACAGAGCGGAGCCAAAATTGCAGATGGGGGACTGTCCACTAAACTAGTGGTCAGGGAGGCAACACACACGAGAAGCTTGCAGGAATAGCAAAGAAACACCTGTCAACCCCAGCTACCAGAATGCCCTGTGGGCGGCTGTTCTCACTCTCAGGTCATATTGTCCAGAAAAGGAGAGCAGCATTTGCTCCAGAAAATATGAAAATGCTTGTCTGTCTAAGCAATTGTCTGAAAGTCAAATAATCATTAGGCACAATTCAGTTAAAGTAGCAGAAATCTTCCCGTTTTCATTTTCATGTTTGTTTGCACTAAAGTGCAAACAAACATGAAAATGACAGATTTGAATGTCAGTTCAGTTTACCAAGGCCACTTGTTATGCTGTTGTGTGTGTTGTTCAATGTTAAAGATGACAGTACCAATGGTGTCTCAAATACACCTTTTTTTTACTAATCTGGATGTTTCACTGAAGAAAGAAGCAGTGTTTTTGTTTCCAAGGACATTGGGCATATTCTCAGCTGGATTTTTTTTAATTTATCATACATGATATTTAAATACCTGGCTTCCACTTTATAGGTTGGAGTTATAGGCCTGAGCCTCTTTAAAACACAGCTCTGTGTGTAGTTTTGTGTTTAAAAACAAAACAATTAAACAAGTGTCTAAAATACACGCTGCCTGCAGCGATTACTTGTTATTTATTTAAGTCTTTAGAACAAAAACATACTTTTAATCGCGATTAATCTAGATTAATGAATTTCAAAATGTGAGATTAATAAGTTAATTTTTTTTATCTATTGACAGCCCTAGTTTTTACCATTAGTCTAAAAAGGCTTCCACCCGAAGCTCCCTCCAGGGAGACCGGGCAAGCTGGCCCCACCAGAGGTCCAGAACAATCTTTTACGTCCAGTGCCAGGAAAGTGGCGGGGAAAGGGTCCTCCACATTGGGGGACATAAAATCATCTTTAAAAGAGTTTAAAAGCAAAATGTCCTGATCTGCCAGTCTTCTCCTCCAGTGGTCAAGTACCCTCTCCATTATTCTTTTGGATTTAATCCCCAGTTTTTGGCCAGCCCTGTGGGGTCTTCTAGTCGAGGCCCGGCTAGCTCCACCCCCTGGCCCAGCGTGGAGACCCACGCAGCACTCTGGACAGGATGACTTGTGCCCATCGGGGTGATCTAAAATGGTCCCGTACAGGACAGGCTCCTGCAGCAGCCAGTGCTCTTTCCCCAGTTCACCTTTGCAGAAGCTATAAAACCAAAGTTATTTACAGTGTCAGATAAAATATCAATGTCTTTTGTGTATTTACAGGGACGATGAGATAATCTGCATACACTGATAATTTAAAAGATACACTGCACTGAGGGAAAAACACACCTTTTAAAACCTTTTTTAGCTTATGGACCAGAGGCTCGATGGCCAGAGAGTACAACAGGGCTCTTCAATTAGTTTGGAGCTGGGGCCGGCTCTTGAAACTGAGGCAAATTCAGGGGCCAGAGGATATGAGTAATCATGGTAACAAAGAAAGAAATTACAACCTACTGAAAGAGTCAATATATTCTATTTTGTAAGAGCTTAACAACATATGCCCAAGAGGCCGGATAGGCCCAAGGATTCAAAAATCAAACCAGGTGAGCAATAACCAAGCCATATTAACAGACAATTGGAGAAATGCAATTAACTAACAAAAACATGCATTGAACATAGCTCTACCAACACAACTTTACTGGTCATTATCCTCAATATTGAAGATTAAACTGATTTGAGTGACAGGCAGAATCTAATGTATCTCCACCAACAAAGTGCATTGCATGGAACTGAATAGAATTGCAACAACTTAAAAGTGCATGGTATTCTATCAAGGAAATGTGTTTCAAATTTCCTCACTCAGTTAAGATGAACTGTATCAGTTGTTTAGAATTTCATTAATTTAACTGGCAAACAACTTCAAAGTGCACCAACAAATACACAACAAAACTGCATAGTAGGCCTCTGAATTGAATTACAACATAACAATGCATGACAATTAATGAGGTGAATAACATCATAATTACATCATACTGTTACAAAAATGAACCTTAATTGCTTGCTTAACTAACATGCCTATTAACTTGCATGTAATGTGCCTAAATTTGCCATCTAATGAGAGAAATGGTATCTTTTTGACTTGGCAAGAGCAATTAAGTCAGTCAATGCAGTCATGTAGATGCTGGTCAGTTAGGGTTATGCGATTGTGAGTTTAATGGCATTCATGTGTGAGAATGATGACTCACAAGTGTATGTTGAACCAAACATTGTCAGAACAAAAAGTGTGGAAACCTCGCACGGCTGACTTCATGGGTCAACATTTTTTCAAAACCTGCCTGCTGCCCTGACTGCCGCAAGTCACCTGATGAATGAATGTCAATGGTTTCCAGTTGTAAAGACCCCTCATTCACAGAGGATAAAAGCTCCTTTCCTTTCAATGCAAAGTCAGATTGAACCTTCACAGAGAAAGGATCCTTTACAAATGTCAAATTCCACTGGGGATGCTTAAATCGTGAAAAAGGTCAATGAAGCCTGACTTCATTTCTGTAATTTGGAGGCCAGAACTCCTCAATGTGGGGAAGTGGAGCATCTTCCCAGGACAAAGATCAAGAGAGAAAAGTAAGAGCTTCCTTTGAAAAGCATGAAGCTTCTCCACAAGCTCTGTGGCTGTTTTATCCCTGCCCTGCAACTCCAAGTTGAGTTGGTTCAAATGGTGGAAAACGTCGCTCAAAAACCAAACAGTGGCATTAAACTCATCATTTTCTATCAGAGACAGAAACTTGCCAGCTTTTTTCAACTTTGAAGACCGGAAAAACACCAGAATTTCCTCTCTTAGCTCACAAAAACGTGAGAGTGTCGTTGACATTGTTTTGGTTTCGTTGTTACACAAACAGAAGATTGTTTTGATAAAGCAGAAACACAATATTCCTGGATTCCAGTGCCAAGAGGCATGGACTCGCCTGTGCACTTCGAGGAGGAAAAACCAAGGAATGTTATAAGATATACAGACGCTGGCTGTTGGATACGTTCTGATGCTACTGGAGACTGCCCCGTTGCTACTATAGTGCCAGGGTAGTGTGTTGGATGCCCATTGTTTTTGCTGTTCATACCTTTCATTGCTTTCTAGATAAATACTTGATTGAACCAAACCGAGTTCGGCTCTTCTCATATTTAGGATAAACGAACACGCAACGACAAAGATCCACCATCAAAATCGGATGCCACTATAGTCCACAGTCATTGTCCACTGCCGCCAGTTAGGATCCATCATCAGCTGCCTCCTCGGTCGTGGTCCACCACCATTATCTGAAACCAACGCAACAAAGGATCCGCCATTCCCACTACGATCCACCACTCTGGATCCTCCACCGCGACCTCCGACACGCAATCCACAAATCGCAATCCATGATGATGTGTCGGAGATCCGCGGGTGACAAGGCAAAGGGACTCCGGGTAAGGGGAACAAGGGTCAGAAACATGTATTGATGTGATATGAATTACTTTGATGTGGTAAGAATGGAGAAGAGGAAGGAGAAGCTGGAAAGAGAAGCTCCGTGTGTCATGTGTCATAAATTCCCTTTGCACCTTGAATTTATTGGTGTTTATTGAAGCCAAAAAGTTTCATAAACCTTTAAACAGGCTGGAATAATTTGTTGCGATGGTCCTTAGTAGCTGAGAAGTTTTGTTATTGCGACCGTGTCAACACAATAGGTTTTACATGAGCATCTGTTTAGTGTCAACAAAGTGACAGCAGTATAGCGCTCTGTCTTTTACTGCCTCAAAATCAGGTCTAACTTGCCATATTCACACCAAAAGTCTAAATGATTCAAGTTGTGACATGTTTTCAGAGGTCATGGCAGTAGACTCTTGTTGTTGAATGGAAAAAATGTTGTCATTTAAGTCACAGAGACTTTTTATTTGTAATTTGACAAAAATGCAGATAGGGCAGGGGTGGGCAAACTTTTTGACTCGCGGGCCACAATGGGTGTTTTTGTGAACTAATATAAATGACATGGAAAAATCATTACATGAAAGGATTTCGCCTTTAACAAGTAGCAAAGCATTTATTTGCAAGGAAATTTAACAAAACCCGCCTTTGGAAAAAGGCTTGCTAGCCTTTGCTATTTCGATTGCCACCAAAAAACTTGCCCTGGTAGTTGACTCTTGAATCGTAAATTAGCCGCCAACCTCTGAGCCGTAGCCGCCCGTTCTTGCGCTGACTGCTTGCTAGCATAGTTAGCATGCTTCGTAGCAAAGTGACGGCTGATGTTCTACTCCTTGAAAACTGCTACAGTTTTTCGGCATATTAAGCATACAGCCTTCGATTGGACTTCAGTGAAAAAGTAGTTTGTTGTCCACTCCGTGTTAAACACTCGGCATTCATTGTCCATTTTTCGTTTCCTTGATCTGCTCATTTTACAGAAAGGCTAACAGGGCAAGGCGAAAAAGCGAAGGGAGATCATGTGCCCTTTCGAGCCCTATACACCACACTCCCGGTAAAATTTAATTTAGCTACCGCTTTTATCCAACACCGAGGGTACAAACCCAGAACAACAAGAAGCAACAAAGTACAATTTCCTCAAAAATGTAGTAAAACTACAAAGTGCTATAAGTAAGTGCCATTTCATTGCTTCTACTTTGGTTAATGTGATATCTTATTTTCACCCTCACAACAGCTTAAAGTTTTGATGTTGATAAAATTCTTAATTTTTAGCGTCAAACGAGGAATTCAGTTTAGTTTTTGTTATACTGAGATATTTAACAACTCTATGAGAGAACAACGTGTAGTTATTGATACTTTTGTATCAATAGAGATACAAATATCATTGAGATTTTGCGGGCAACATTCTCTTAAATGTTACATTGTTGTTGTACAGCCTCACTGTTTATTGGGGATTTCAGAAATGTTACATCATGAAATACAAGATAAAATATGTGTTTTATTTTGTTTTTATGCAAGTGTAAATGATAAAGAGAAAGAAATTCAAGTTAGTCCAGTGCAATAAATGTGTTTATTTGACTCCATTCTTTTAAATCAGATATTTAGATAATTATACAGTGCAGGTTTCTGATGAGAGGTCCCTATTACTAGGATGCACCTACAGTCAGCAAGCGCACACTAATCTACAGTGGAGATCAACTTTTATTTACACAGGAGCATTTGATATTTGTATTGGGAGGAATAGAGTTAAAGAAGAGTTAAGGAATCACATCTTTGGTACAAGGACAAATGTAGTGTCAGAATGTTGACGGAACCACAGTAAGGTGACCTTTTGGGTAGCAGGAGTGTTAGAAGCTGAGTACCAGGGATGCAGAACCATTAGGGATTGGTCAGTTCATCTGATGTCACATAGGAATGCAGGGTGTCCAAAGCTCCCATCTCTGTAACACATACACAGTTGTCTGCTTAGTTTTTTTCTAGACATGTATTTTTCTATCAGACATAAGGTTTCAAGTTTAAAAAGTCAGTTAAGAATCAAATATCACCAATATCTGCCAAATAATACACTAAGGGAACACCTAATTGTTAGCCTGACGTTGTCATACTCACAATTCTAGTCAGAATGTGAGTATGATACCGCTCCATTGGGCTGTGTTTCAACCGAACCAGAAAAAAAAAGGCCTCTTGTCTCAATTGGATAGATCTACAACCAATCAGAGCAATGTTGTATGTGACGTATTTTAAGCAACACATTGTGAGTTATTTACTAACGCCGGGATCACACCGGATGCTTCAGCACCGGATGCTGAAGCATCCGGTGTGATGCTTAAGCGCAGCGCCAAGCCTTAAATAACAGCTGGCTCCCATCCACTCCGTTAAACCTTTGTGCAGGTCACACCGGACACTGAAGCGCCGCACTGCGCCAAGGCTGTCTAGCGCTGTGCAGCGATCATTTCGGCGTCGAGTCTATTTTTTTACGCTTGACACGAGCGTATCGCACCAGAAAACACACAGAAAAATGATTTTAAACGATATTGATGACATATTTTATATAGTAGTATGTTTTCCAATCCAACACTTCAGAATAATGATCATTTAGCCTCTGTAGCTTGGTAAGCCTTTAGAAGTTTTATATGTTTTGTATTTGGATTTATAACGATGAATTTGGCCCATATATTTGGATGGGTTCATGTTCAGATCACATTCATAGATTCTCATTTCCACCTTAGCTTACTCAAAGTTAATGGTATCTTTGTATTTAATATCCTGCGAGGATGAGTTGTAAGTCGAGGCATTTCTTCATATTTTGGCATCAAAAGCAAAAAAACAGTTGGAAACAATAGCTTCGGTGAGTGCATGTGCTGAGCCTCTGCTGACGTTAGTTTAGACAGAAATGATAAGCATACCTTTAAGTTTGAGGTATGAGAGGAAGTCAATGATGATGTGGATGAGGTCTTCATTTGATATTCTTAGGGTACCTGTGGAGGAAGAGCAACAAAGTTAAATCTTATGTCATCTAAATTTGGCTATAGACTATAAGGTTAGCTCTGGTAACAACACATGGGGAAATTAATATCTCCAGATACCGTTATACCTTCATACAAGGACAAATCTCTCAACAGTTGTTCAACATGAAAGTGATGGGAATTACAGATAAAATTTAACTAATCAATGTCTGGTATGAATTAATCAGTATTTTAAGAAAAAAGGTGAACTTTAAACAAAATTTGAAGGCCTGTAAAATGACCAGAAGCACTGAAGTTTGCTTGGGTGTAGTTGGGTTGTTTTAAGATGTCTGAAATGCTACATTGTTTTAGCTTTACACATCAGCCAAATTTCGAAATGATGGAGAGAGTACCATGAAGATGTAAAATAAAATCTATTCAATATCGGAAGATTGTCCTGGATCTGTGAGTGAAGACAGACAGACCTGTTCTGAAGTCTTCCTCCTGACCCATATCTCTCTTGCCAGCCAGACCCAGCTTGTCTCCTAATGTCCGGTGTCCATCTATTCCATCTGGACAATGAGGGGTGAGCACAATCGATACAGTCATGTGAACAGCAGATTGGTCAGATGAGTATTTCATTGTTTCCTACGCTACGTTAAATCACATGAAATTCCAGCAATGGCATTATGTAAAGTTAAAAGTTCAGTTCACTTTAATGAAAGGATAAGTAGACATTTATTTGGCTCCAGGATTTCCATATTTCAGCTGTAAATTTAATTATTTTATGTTTGATTGAACTAGAAATACAGTATCTGATAGGATTTACCAAGTCCTAATTATCCCACCTTTACAACACATACACACTGAACACATAGCATACTTCTATCTAGTTTTTATAAAAGAAGATAAGAGTCATCGTTGTACACAATATATTTTGTCTTAATTTTGGGTTTGTAATCATGTGGGTTTAATACCAATCTTGTACGGACCAACTGCAGGGCTTGGCTCACAGAATTGCAGTAAAACAAATAAATAAATGGCACATTTACAATGGGATCACACAAGGAAATGCATTAGAATAATAATGACAATAAAAACAAAAAAATAATGGATCAGCAAAGTGCTGTGGTGGTAGGTACATCATTAAATCTCATTGAATAATTAAAGAGTTTCCTATTTCAAATTATTTTATCAACTGAAGGCATGAGTGAATGAAGTAATACTTTCGTATCCGCTACCTTCTAGTTTTACAAACTGAGGCTCATATATAATCTTTAAGATGATGTGCATGTTTCCAATTGGTTTTAATTTATGGGCATGTACATTCACTCCACCTTAGAAAAAATATTTTACCAGTCCCCTGAACATGCCTGGTTATTTTCAAGAGCCATAATTATTCTCTGAATCCCATCTCGCATTGTTAGAGAAAGTCCAAAAAATCCTGGATCTGGCCCTCTGATCCAGATCCACACCTAACTTTAGAGCGTTCTTCCAAGACCCATACCTAATCTGTTAACCAAGTTTTTGTGGTAAACCGTCAAGTAAATTGTGCATAATCCTTTAAATTAGCAAACAAAGTGACAATCAACAGGCACTGATAACAACCTTCTTGGCGGAGGGCTACCAGCCTTTTTCAGATATGAGTTTTAATCTTAAAGTTCATGTACTCAACACATCACTTAACTCTATGAGTGGTCAAGATGTGTGATTGAAGAGGAGAGGGGCTAAGTAGCAAGAATTGTTGACTCTTCTTAGGTGCTTCCTCACTAGCTAAAGTAGTGCTGGAGCTTCTAACCCCTGAACTTTACGTGCATGCATTAGCTGTAAGCATTTAAGTCCAATTAAAAAAATTACATTCAATGACACTAGTAGGGGAAAAAAAATATTTTAAGTGTTTTGTCTGTCAAATACAAACTGCTCCTCTGCCAGTCTCTGCTTTTGATCTTTATATTTATAATTATATATAAAGGCCATGTTTTTGTAGGGTGTCTTGTAATATTATGCTTCATAATATATATATATATATATATATAAAAAATATATATTTTCCAAGGAAATGTTTGGTTTTTCACCTTTTCAAAATGGTCCACAGTCTAGAGACAGATTAGAAACAATGGCATTAAGAGGGTATGACATGAAAAAAAGGTTCCCTGACTGGGAATCCAAATGTCAAAGTTGCATGTTATAAGGTATCAACCTTAACAAGAATGTCCTCCTGTAAAGAAATTTGACAATATGTGGTCTGTACATGCAGCTCATTGGTCCCATAGTAAGATTTTATAATTAGGTGACCTCCAATAGTCAATTATACAAGTATATAAAAAAAAGAATTAACAGTTACAGTATATAAAGTAAGTCAGGTGAACGCAGAAAGGGATGGGTTGACTGTTTGTCCAAACACTCCAGTCAGGATTCCTGTGTGAAACTGATGCCTAAACCGAACCAAACTATGACCTTTCCATAACCTTAACCACCTGATAATTAAAGTTGCAATAATAACATAGGTTCGCTGCTGGTACACTCCTTTGACTCATATCTGAGGTATGGGACAAAAGACCAATATATAGGTTGTAATGTGTGTAATGTAAGTTTTGATCCACTCAGCCACCAAAAATATAAAGTATCTATTTACAGTACATGAACATTTCATGATTTTTGTTTTACATCAAAAGAGTCAAGAGTAAAACAATCCCTGTCTGCATTATTGCTACATTATAGTAAAGTATATGGGTGGATGACATGACACATGATTTTTCTGTAATTAAGTGTGAATGTTTATTTAGGTGCATTTTACCACTTAAACAGCACATACAATATCTGTAATGTTTTGATTATATTATAAGGTGAATACGCAAAATGTCCTGCGGTGTGACCGTAACATAGGTGAAGCATTAAACTTACATATTAAAAAAAATAAACCAGAAATATTTGGAGCAGCTAATAATTGCCTTGGCATTATATTGTATATAATGACTTTATTAATATTAGGTTTTAATATGCACAAAACTAGTTTATTAGTATTTACAGCAAAATCACTTTCGTAACAGAAATGTTGTCCTATGGCGTGACAGGGAAAATCTGATTTTTGAAACGGCAGTTACATGGACCTGGTAGGGGGGCCGTAGTTTATCCCCCTACCAGGTGAGTGTTAACCTCTGGTTAATTTCATAAATTTGACTTTTTTCAAACAATGAACGTCATTTTTAGAGAGTTCTCTAGTGTGACGGCTGTAGTTCAAAATTTGTAAAAAAAAAATATATATTAATTAAACATATTAAGGTTAAAACGGTGTTATTATTCAGTAAGCATAATAACTAATGTCAGCCTTGTAAGGCAATGACTGAAAAGGGCCACAAGGATTAAAATGTCCTGTGTGACGGCCCTGTCCTGTGGTGATTCTGTCATTCTGAAAGAGTACTTCTTAAACTTTAAACATACCTGATTTGTACTTGAAATCAATAATAGTAAAATATTTTAATTGTGTCATAGTGACATAAAAAAATAGGAAATTATACACAAAAAAAATTATACAAAAAATCCGCATTTGAACATAATAATTTCATACAACTGTAATCCTCATTAGAACTTTATTTAAAAAAATACTGTTTCACCCTTATTTGTCAACTCCCCATTATAGTGTAAAAGATAACTGAATAGACAAATATTGTTGTTACCTCTAACAAAGAGGTCATGTTCTAATTGCTGTTGATCTGTTTGTCTCTTCACAGGTTTACACAAAAACTGCGGAACCCATTATCTCCTAGTGTAAGGATTGGGCATAATCCAAAGAAGAATTAATAAAATTTGTAACATTTCCGGACAAAGTGGTAGATATTTTTGTAAATTTTTTTATCACTATGGCATTTTTATAAATTGTATTAATTTCTCAGCAAATAATGCAAGGCTCATGGATAAAAAAGTCATGCATGTTTAGAGAACTGATATGTATGTGTATGCAATTTGGTCAAGCTTGATTGAATTTAAAGGTACTATATTGTATCAAATGCATTTGGTGGGGTTTTACTATCCGTTATTACTTGAAGGTCGTCAGTAGGTACCCTCAAAGTAGTAAAATAGTCATTTCGCAGACTTTTTCAGTCAGTACCTTTTAAGAAATATGTTTTTGAAACGTCTCGCTTCATTCATCCTATCCGTATAATGCCATTCGTGATCGCACTCGCTCTCTCAGCCCCACCCAGCCGGTACAGTCCAGGCTACGAACCCACCACTCCCGCTCCCTGTCACCTCCTCCACCACCACCCATCAACCTTAGCTATCATAGGCTAAACACAACAAACAACACTGAAGAAACACTGCAGCGGGGAGAGATGCAAGGAAGAGAATGTGTCCGTGCACATTCCTATCAAGAACGTCACTGTTTGAGACCAGCAGTTACACTATATATTTTCTGACTTGCACTGTCGGTGTGCTCAGTATTAGCCGAAAGGCCAATTTATGCTTCTCCGTTTTGACGGACACGGACAGATAGGACCGCCTTCTTTGCCGTGGAATGCCCTCTCCGGGCCTCTCCGGGGCTCCACGGAGAGCTTTTTGGACAGCTCTGATTTTTCTAAAGGCCTCTGTATGCTTCTCCGAGTCCGTTGCGGACTGACGGACGGACGGAGCGGACGGACGGACGGACCCTTTTTGATTTATAGTTCCCCGTTCTTGTTTCCAAACTGCGTTGCTAATTCAACAGAGGGCGTTTGTCGTCGCCAGGCACTAAACTTGACCTCGCCTCCGGCGATTGGACAAACAGGTTTGTTGATCCAGGATTTGAGAAGGAATAATTAGACACTTATACATGAAGTTCTGGAAATTGAACATTTATTGTAAAACAATGAAATACTTACAGAGAGTCTCTGGGGTTCTGCCGGACACGTCACCAGGTTCACTGGATCATGTCGAGAAGAAGCGCTCACTCATCCTAAGTCCACAGTATATATAATCAGACACAGGGTGGGCACAGAGGCGGTTCTTTTTCTTTGAGGGAATTCAGTTATTGGCCAGATGTATACTGTTTCCTCAAAGTGCAGTTTTTTGCAAGCACATCACTTTCAACTGACCAGGTGTCCCACTACTGTGGCCTTGGCAAACAGGGAGCTTGCTACAGTGGAGAGACCCAGCAGATTAGACTTAGAGGAGGATTTCATATCTTTTTCTCACCATGTTTCATGAAGCACCTCATTGTATTAGTTCTGGCATGTCCTCTCTCTTATCTGAGCATCCGTGCTTTCATTATTTCAAAACTCAAGATGAACTTCCACCACACACTTTTCTCCGAATTGTATTTTGCAGTCAGATTGACACTCAGATTGATACCTGCTTTCTGTGGTCGTGCTCTGGGCCTGACCCTGTATCTGAGTCAAAAAGATATATATCATTCCAAATAAAAGAAACAGTTGTAGCATTATTGATTATATAGATTATACATCCAAAATTATTCACAGGATATAGGTAAAATATAATCAAAAGATACAGAGAAACATAGATATCTCAACACGTTCCACGTTGGAGAAGGCGGTCCTATCTGTCCGTGTCCGTCAAAACGGACAAGCATACATTGGCCTAAAGGCTATGCTTCTCCGAGTCCGCTTCTCCGAGTCCGTTGCGGACTGACGGACGGATGGACGGAGCGGACACTTTTTGATTTATAGTTCTACGAGGCCTTTTGTTCCAAAAACAATTCACCGCCAGAACAGTAGATGGCGCAACGGAAGTCGAGCTTAGAGAAGCCTACATCATGAGGTATATAGAAGAAGTCCACGCTAGTTTATTTACATCCCCCCGGCTCCTCACACACAGTGAACGATGACAACAGAAAAGGGCTGTTGATGACGCGACAGTTTTGCTGAAATAAAGTGACACTCAGCGGGTCAAAATTCTTATGTTATCGTGTCTTAACGCAGCGGTTCCCCGGTCTTGTTTCCAAACTGCGTTGCTAATTCAACAGCTGCAACAGCTTGAAGCTACACGGAGGCAGCTAGCTTCCCCCCAGCTTCCACACACAGTCAGCACGGACACCCGATACTAACTACTACCAAGTGTTTGCTTCTAACCTGACGGTGTTTGAGAAACAGTGTCATGAGAGCCGTGGGATTAAAGTCAACGGGTTTTTGCGCTGTTCCCACCGCAGTTAGCATGGTGGCTAGCCCGCTATCCCCGTTATGAAAGTTCGTTATAATCGTATGTGACCGTACACTAGGGTGACCAGATTTGAGTTTGTAAAAAAGAGGACACTTCGTTGCGGGGGGGGGGGTTGGCGTGGGGAGGTGTAGTGTATAGCATGCCGCACCATGACCATGTGAATGCATACAAATGTCACAAATGAAATGACAAAAATGACACGAATGACTATATCTATTTATTGAACTTTAACAAAATTGCAAAGTGCAAATGTAAAACAAATCTATTTTGTGGCATTTAAATGTGTCAATAATGATAACAAATAAAACATTCTAAATAATAAATTCTTTATATGGCCACATATTAAAATAAGAAAATTAAGAAACTTTTAAGTCCTCCTCATATATTAAAGCAATAATGATAACAAATACAATATTCCAAATAATAAATTACTTATATGGCCACATATTAAAATAAGAAAATTAAGACACTTTTCAGTCCTCCTCATGTGGTTGGCCATATTTCTCTGAAGACTGAATCTTACCCAGGAGTTGGCGATTGCCTATCAAATAGGTATGAAAGTCCTTGCAGGTCATGTTTTTGAAATTGTACTGGGTGCACAGAATCCCCTTCAGTGATTCAATAGACAACCGATTCCTCTCCTTGGTCCATTGGGCTTGCATCAGTGAAAAAATTCGCTCGACATTTGCATTGTGAGCAGGTATTGCAAAAAAAAACTGTGCAATCTTGAGCAGCTCTGAATAAAAATCTACACTTTTGGATTTTTCCAAGAATTTGGTCCACCTCTGGTGTGCTTGATGTTCACTGAATTCTTCATCGCTGTTACTTCTCTCAATGAATCTCTTAAGATTGGTGACCTGATCGAAGCACTTTGCATCATCAATTGCCACCCCCTTTTCAGCTAGGTGCCTGATACAGCCCTCAACATCATTCCAGTCAGGTATCTCACTCAGATCCATCCACATGAAAGTGGAGAACTCCTCCATGGGCGCCATCCATCTCTCTAAGTAACCAAGACACGCACTGTACAGGCCCTGTACTTCAGCACTGAAATGGTCACACCTTTGACCAAATCCATTCTTTTGCTTTTGTGCCAGCATGCCCTTGACTTTAAGAGGCATGAAGTTGTTTGTCTTCCGTTCATGAAGCATGGTGTGGACATTGTCAAGAATTTTTTAACTTCCACAACTGAATTGTTCTCCCTCTCCATCTCCTGAATGTGCGTCTGAAATATACACATGAGAGAATGCATTTGCCATAGGTAAATCTCGCTGAACTCATCTTCAAAAAACTTTTTGAGCAGCATGGGTGGTTTTTCCTGAGACAAAAAGAAGGCTTTCAAGGCTGGATACATCTGCAGCAATCTCTCGATACCTGGGAATAATGAAAGCCACCGTGTCTTGCTGTGAGAGAGGAGAGTTCTGTACTCCACATCAGCAAACTCACAGTACTCCTTCAGGTTCTCTGTGCGCACAGTATAGATATGAAAATGTTGATACATTTTAAATATGATGTTCTCAATGTCAACATCCAGTGTGTCTGCTCCATGGTGAACACAATTGTTGAGAATGTGTGCTGGACAGCCCACACCAATTAAAGATTTGTTCTGCAAGGACTTTTTTAAGTTGGCAAAAACATTCCTCCCTTCCTCAGGACGCCGGATTCCCCCAAAGTTGGTATTGCAGTTGTCTCCTGTAAATGCAATACATTTCGAAAATATCCCTTTCTTCTCCAGTGTTTCTCGGATGTATTCTGTAAAGGTGTCAGCTGATTCATTTGGGGTGCTTTTAATTTCAATTAATTTACTTTGCAGACCAGCATTCTTCCAATCAAAATATTGAATGAGCAGAGGGAATATTTTCTCAGCTCCATGATTGCTGCCATCAGTAGACACGCCACAGTACGGGATTTCTTCGAGTGCTTTCAGAGCAACTTCGACAGAATGTGGGGCTATCACGGCATTAACAATGGCTTCTGTCTTGGTGCGAGCACTTGAGATTTTTTGAGCTGTCACCGAATCTGGGAAAATCTTTCTTAGCAAACCAGATGTGCAGTCCATTGATCTGTAGCTGTTGTAATGCTTTATTGTGTGAAAAGCGAGGGTACCCTCTGCAGCCGTAACAGAAGTGTCGGTTTTACTCACAAAAAAGTCTGTCACTTTACTCGACGAGCTCTCTCCTCTTGCTGCAGTTTTGTGTTTTGCAGAGTGTACGTGAGCTTCCAAATCGCTGCCACCTATATTTGCCACTGACACGTAAGTGCCTGCTCTGCATGTCATGCACTCAGCTTCCGAAGCATCACGGCCGAGGCGAAAACATGGGTATTTTTTTTTTAGTTCGTCCGTGAACTTACATTTACGTTTAGGCATGGCTGCAGATGTAATGTGCTGTTGTAAACAGCGCACGGAGTGGAAGCGGCAAGGTGCTCAATGTTGCCAGATTGGAAATGGCAAAGTAACGTTCCAAAGGCTCAAAATAGTCGTATTTGGAGGATAATTATCGTGGCTCTGGCAACCCTGAGATCGGTCGCCCAATGACAGACTCTCTCTACAGTCAGCTCGCGCAAGAAGGTGGAACGTAAGGGTGGTACCATTTCCAGAACTTGGAAGGCCGAAATAACTAGTAGGCTATGTGAAAGACCCAGAAACACAAATATGCGACGACTTTTAGGTCTCGAAAAGAGGACATGTCCGGGAAAAAGAGGACGTCTGGTCACCCTACCGTACACACATGCTGTAAGTGCTCTAACCAGCCACAGTCAGCCGGACAACGCCGCTGGCGTAACACACTTGTCACATTAATCATAGAGTCGTAGTTGTGATTTAGGTTTATTGTGATTTAGGGAATGAAACAGGAAGCTAGCTGCCTCCGTGTAGCTTCAAGCTGTTGCAGCTGTTGAATTAGCAACGCAGTTTGGAGACAAGACCGGGGTACCGCTGCGCTAAGACACGATAACATAAGCATTTTGACCCGCTGGGTGTCACTTTATTTCAGCAAAAACTGTCGCGTCATCAACATCCTTTTTCTGTTATTTGCCATCGTTCACTGTGTGTGAGGAGCCGGGAGAACGTAAATAAACCAGCGTGGACTTCTATATACCTCATGAGGTAGGCTTCTCTAAGCTCGACTTCCGTTGCACCAACTACGGTTCTGGCGGTGAATTGTTTTCACAACAAAAAGGCTCGTAGAACTATAAATCAAAAAGTGTCCGTACGATCCGTCCGTCCGTAACGGACTCGGAGAAGCATATATCGGCCTTTACTCCGTATTAAAACTCCGTTGTGAAACTCCGTACTGTAACACAGGACGTTACTCCCACATTGGCCAACTGTCCTGCTAAAACTTGAACAAACATGAGGACGGTGTAACTTACCGATCCGGAAAATCCTGCTGTAACTGACTGTAAATATGTGGCTGGTTTTCTAAGGCTGCAAACATAACGTGACTTTCAGCTGTGTTTACCAGAGAGATCGTAAATGCGCCAGAATGAGACCGATGATAGGCCTGGTCGCGTGTCACTCTAAGTGCAGTCAGCCACAGAGGGGGCTCCACAGGCAAGTGAAAACAGCCTGTTCTGTCTGCAGCTCCAGAGAGAGGCAGAAGAGAGCACATGCAAATACACATTGCAAGAGTTTTTTTTACTTTAAACCACTGATTTATCATCGTAGGGGTACCAATACCTCAAATTATATCACAGAGAGGTGTAAAATATGGGTCCTTTAAGGAGACTATTGGTGGAGGTGTCTGCTCCGTCAGTTTAAATTTTAATTATTTAATGTGTTGAAGACAAGACACACCCTGTATAATCAATGGTCTGTATTTAGGTAGTACATCTTGTCTTGATGACTACTCAAAGCTTTTTACAGTTTTGCGATTCACCCATCCAGGCAAACATTCATACAGTGCATCGATGTGCTATCTTAGGGGCAAGGTTCTGGAGGTTCAGGAATGAGGGAGAATAGGGTTGAATAACCAGACTTCTGGTTAGTGGACAACCCATTTTCACTCCTGAACCACAGCCATGTGCCACTGTATAACTGAACTATTTATTTAGAGGATTTTGAATCCAATATCATCATCAATTCATCATTACATTCTTTTCAAGAATTTTACATTAAGCAGTCGCTGGCCATGAAATGCTTGAGTCACAGGCTCTCTTCTAGCATTGCTCAAGTAATTACAACCCAAAAAAATTATATGCAGTTAAACAAATTGAAACAATGAAAGATGTTAATGTTGTCTTGTGTCCAGTGGAAATTAGAGTCAGAATGAAACACGGATCACAATTTAAAAGCACTGACTCTGATCATGTGCTCCCTCTCTGAAAATCCAGGCAAAAGCCCCTAAAATAAGGAAAATATTGCCACTTTGATTTTAAACCAATTTAAAATTTGATGAACTACTGAGGATTATGTTAACTTGACCAATTACTTTAATTTTGCTCCAGTCTGCTTTAACCGTCAAACCTCCTTTATCATTCATCTTTGATTTCAGATCCAGTGTGTGAGAATATAAAGCCAAGATGGAAAATGCCCTAATGATAAGACTACAATAGCTCTGTATACTTCAAGTCACGTTCAAAGATAACTGTTTCACACTTATCACAGCAAATGAGAAGACAATAAAAGTGTAGAATAAAAAGAATAAGAAGAGCGATGATTCAATCTAAATAAAAAAAAAAATTGATCAAAGGTTTAAGAGAAACTGGACAAATTAAAATGCAACAAAAGGTAAAATATTTTAGAAAAGAGACAAACTAGAATTATAGCATTGTGGTTCTATCCCTCCACGAGCATCATTTTTTGACTCTCTTAAACATTGTGAGGAAGTTTTTTTTTTTTTTTCATTTTCATTGATTTTCCAGGCAACAATTCTTTCAAACTTAACAAAAAACCGTGGGCATATTTAGGGGGGTGATATCTATGTAAACAATTAGGTGGTCCTTGATTCAATTTAAGGGGACTGTTTGCATCTGGGTAAGTATGAGCTCTGTGCCATTCTAGTTTATACTGTGTTGATGTTTTATCCAAGAATCCTTTCATGACTGCCGTTGATTTCAGAATTTCTGATAGTTATGGGACCTCCTACTGAGGGAAGACAATTATGCACGTGCTAAAAGCTGTAGCAAAATGGCAGCAGTGCCCTTCATTGGGAATGTCATATAAATAAAATATACTATTATCATTAATATAATCATTTCAGCTAACAATACTGTCTGTTATCATTCTACTAACTAGTTCAACACCATGGCTAATTAAATATGGTGTAACTAATTAGCAGTGGAGGTGACCATTTTAGAATATGCTCATGAGATGGAGTATCATTCTCTCTTATTCTTCAAATTTTTTGACAATGGGTAAACAATGTTTAATTTATCTCTACTAGAGTCTTCCTTACCCAACAGACACTCATATGAGATCAACATGAAAGCACAGACAGAAATGCTAAACTTGGATGCATAAGCACAAAGAGAAGCAGGATGACGGACGTCCTAACCTGATGACTGGCAAAAGGAGCTAAGAAAATGGATTGTTTGGACAGAGCAATTCTAGGCCTGATACCAAGGCCCTGCAGCGGCCGTATGTTTCTATCTTACATTGAGTGACCAGTTCATCTCTGCCTCTGGCACTTGGAGAATCCTTTATCTGAATTAGGTGATCAATACGACCTGAAACACAGGATGAGGCAGGGGCAACCTTTACCTAGGCTTCACACACACACGCACAGACACACACACACATTGATACCCAGGGTTCACTTAATGTCCGTCAAAAGGGAATGAGGCATCTTTAAATTACACTAAATTACCTCACACATTGGAGACAGTGGACAAGGACAAAGACAGAAAACAGTATTGATTCACGGAATATGACTTAGCTGGTGTTATATAAGCTATGTTACATAGGCTGCATTTTCAGGCAATACATGTACAAACTTAGAGTGAGTAAAATGTGAAAATTATGCTCAGTGGTTATAATGTAGCAATAGATGCACAGAGAGCAGAGATCCACAAATAAAAGTTTGCATACATGTCCCACTTTTGGTCGAAGCTATACTTAAAGGACTACTTAAATCCTTTGGAAAAACAGCCTTTTCACCTTCATACCAAAAGGGAGATGAGAAGATCAACCCCACTCCAGTACCTGTCTGTTATATAAGAAGATACAGCCTAGAAATACGTTAATACCTTGTCTAATTCTGTCAAAAGTCAGCACCTACCAAGAACTCTAAAGAACACTACTTCATGTTATAACTAACTGGTTTAATCTGTAAAAATGTTATTTAGCCATTTGGTTCTGCATAGACAGGTGGACAGAAACACCACTCTGTGTATATAAGATGCTGCTTGCAAGCACATTTACCTTATGGACTTCATGTGTCATTTTCCTGTCTGGCACCCATGTAGTCAAAAATACATGTGCTGGCCTTAAAATGTGTTGTGGTCAAGCACAACTTTGGCACACGGCAGTGGACAGCAATCAAGATATTATCAACATAAACCTTGTAAACAATAAGTGATATTTCACTGTTATTATTTGGAGAAATATTGGTACTATGCCCGTATAGGCTGTTACACAAATTGAGCTTGTGCTTGCTAAACATCTGCTTGTGTGTGCAGTCAAAACCATTTCCTCTGCAGAGTGTGCTCTCTAAGTGCTTGGCAAATCCTCCATTACTATATCGATCCTCCAAGGTGAAAGCTCACCTGGCTTCTAAAGAGAATGAATGGTTTATTGGATGCTACGACTAAAACCTACCCATGATAAATTAAGAGACTTAGTACAACTGGTACATGTGTTTGGTAGTGACTTTTTTTGCAGTTAAACTAACAAACGTGCATCTTGAAATGTCCTAAATGCATTTGTACCACACGCTTTCCACCATGAGATTAGAGTTAGATCATTATAAGGTGATATTATGGCAATTTTATTAATGTAAACATTGTTAGGCTCCACTTTCACATCAGAAATACAAAATAACATTGAACCTTTAAACAGCATTGCAGCTGGAGTGCTGCTTTAGTTTCTAAATAGTAGGAGAACATTTTTTAATGTAAAGTATTGTCACTTCAGATATTTAGGAGAATAATCTCTTTCATTCTGCCTTTTTTCAGATTCAGGGATTGCATTAATGCAAATTCCGATATGATTATGTATTCATTCATATGTCTCACACAGGTTCGGAGCAAGATTAATTCACTTCAGCAGCTGAGAATGGATGGAGGACCAAAGTTATCTACAAACCCTTCACCCAGTAGATATTCATACTTGTCATGAAAAAAAAACACATAATAATAACGTTAACAAAGGCTTTACTCCATTGAGTACCCAGGTAAACTCTTTCAATAAATTAGCAGACTAATAAGCCAAGCTGATTTGTCAATCTGTGTGAAAGTGTGTGCGTGTGTGTGCGCATGTGTGTGTGAGAGTGTGTGTGTGCCCAATGTATGCAGTCAGTACTTACGGGGACCCAACAAGTAACCAGCACTGTTCAGAGTCCAGCCTCGCTTCTCCTTCGCCTGAATGCAGGATGCAGAGATACACAATGATCAATCCCAGAGCTTTAATGGTAAATGTTGACTGTTTTTAATGAGGCTGTCTGAAATCATGTCTTAAAAATGAGTTTGCCAAGGCAGTAATGGAATACTGTTTCTGTAACCACTTTCTCTATGTTGTTGTTGACTCACCATCCTTCTGAACATTTTAAACACACACACACACACAAACAAACACTTTTTAAAGAGCCTAAACTCTCCTTTTAAATACTATGCACTCTTTGACAAATTTTATAGCATTTAAGTTGATTTAAAATAGCTGATCATAAGGTGACTTTGCTCACAAAAGCACTTTTCTATTATATCATTGCTCATTTGTTACCCTTCCATCATCATTTTGTATATCTGATAATACATGAAACTTGCTTAACCCATTAACAATAAACCGGGGCTGGATGTTACACATCTTACCGCAATGACCAAACCGATGGTCTCTGAGAGAGTTGCACAGAAGATGAGCGACACGCAAAAAAATCCAAAGCACTTCTGCATCTGAAACAGAGAGACAAGAAAGTGAAGGATTTGAAAGCTATTCTGCCGAACACGAAACTCAAATACTTTGTTCAACATTCACTTTTTCCAGAGAATAAAAAACCGTCCCTATAAAGTTGGTAAAAACAGTAACTAACCTTTGATGTGACTCTGCGCCGTCAGTTATGCTCTGAATTCACAGGTTGCTGTGTAACTCCGTGGTTGGGATGAGACGAGGACTCCGCGCACCTTTTATTATACCTCCACCCCGAGCCCGCTGCTGTCAGGTGGCGTCAGCAGCCCCCTCCTGCAGGCAGGATGGCAGGTCACGAACACAACGCATAATGAAATTCTATGATATTATATAATCGTCAGATTTTTCTTTGTCGCCCTCAGAGACATGAGATTAAATTTAAAAAGGGTAAAATAGACTACGCCTGCCTGATTCCTCTGTCATAATTTAATATCGGACTTTAACATGCTTACATGCTCCACGGAGTGTCACGTCTGAGTAACCATCAAACGTCTTCTTGTCAATAATCAGCATCGATTTAATTGTAATAGTCTGCGATGACCGTTTCTTGCTTAATTACTTATTTCGTTGGATTTTACTTAGCACGGTATATCACATTTATTATATGCTGTTTTTGTTTCATATGCGGACATAACTTAAAGCTACAAGTTGCTGTTGATGGGGACTTCCTCTCTTTACAAGGCATGTTTGAACTGGAGAATGAAATATAAGAAAATATGATACGCACACACACACACACACACACACACACACACACACACACACACACACAGTGCAGCACCTAAGCCCTCCGCAAACTGTTTCTAAGCTGGAATCAGCTATAAACTCTGATCGCGACATATTTTTCAAGGATTTGAGAAACAAAGGGTAGGTTAGCTAAAGTCTGTAGATTCTTTAATTACGGCTAGTTTAAATGATTGTGATATATAGCCTGATAAAAGAGAGAGATCGATTATATTCAGTAGGGTACTACTGTATTTATTTAAGGGCAGAATTCGTTTCAGTAGCTTTGTTAGAATGGGGTCTAAAATACAAGGATTTCAGCTGCTTTGAGATTTCCACCTTAAACATATTAATGGTACGTATGGTATGGAGCTTCAAGATAAAAGTTATGTTTTAAAGAGCCATTTAGCCTCTGTCTTCTAGATAAACCGTTAGTTACCCTTTATTATGATATATGTGTAACATGTATTAAATACATGTATGTCCCTATAACTTATATTTTATCAGTTTCTCCTCTAAATACCTGTGAGAAGAGTTCTGTTTTGATTTGGTATAATTTAATTTCTTTGAGTGAAATGTAGAACTTTTTCCTTCTTTAGCAGGAGTGGGAAATTAAAAAAAAAATCAATTTGGCATGTTAGAGAGAGTGAAATTAAACAATGTTTCATCTCAGTGGGGACCCAGAGGAACCTTCTGATGATGTTTTCATGGTTTTCTACAAACCACATTGGGAGCTAATCTGATCTTGATACTAATAATCAATTCTAATAGCATTCATTTATTCTGGTCCTCCGGCACATCTCTGCAAAACAATCAAATAAAATGTATCCACAGAAAATTAACAAACGCTTTAAATGTGGTAAATATGTTTTCCCTAAATTTAAACCTCTTTTTTTACTGAATTTGGAGGTTTAGTTCCCCCTTAAGTATGATTGTCAGTGTATGTGCACTGGATCAAAGTGGACCATGGTATCCTCCATACAGCAAATCTGGAAAAGTGTCAGGTTGGAGGCACCACAGACCTGGCCAACATATACAAATTACTATTGCAACACATAAAACTCTCATTAACCGAAGTTGCTTTAGTTTTATGTGGGACCTCATTAATCAGAGGAGCAGACTGTAGTATCATTAGTAAGTGCACAGACAATTTCATAACTGTCTATGTCGTTTGTCATCTATCTACTTTCTGTCTGTCTGTATGCAAATCTCAGTAAACCATTCATCTTAACAGCCTTACACTTGACATGTGTTGTGTCAAATTTGGTATGATTTGGACTCTTGATACATTTAATATTGATACAATTTTTATTAACAGGCGATATGCGCTATGTGACAGTCAGGGAGGGCAGTTTGTCTTTAGTCAGTGGATTGAGTCCACATGTCTTCTGCTGCGTCCTCGGATAAACTACAGCAGCAGTCTGTAACTTGGTAAAACTGCAAATCAAAAGCTGCCTGATAATTTTCTTTATTGTTTCACCATGTTAGACTGAAATATACATCATTCACAAGTGCTGCATAGGCTACATTCCGTCATAGCAGCAACATGCATAGAATCACTTCCTCTTTAACAATTTGTTCTTAAAATAAAAGCACAATGTTTTTTTCGTTGCTGCAATGCTTTATATCAAGCTGAATTATAAAGCTTGTATTTTAAGAAGTTGTGAGCTTGGGTCTGAGGATTGTGTAATTGCTTAACAGACCTCTGACATAGCTGACCATAACACATATATAAGCCACACAAGTGAACAATAATTATTAAATTCAGTTTCATTTGATTAACATTTTTTCTTTCAATCAATCAATCAATCCATCAACTCCTATTTCAATAGCACATATTCACAAATCACAATTTGTCTCATAGGGCTTTAACAAGGTGTTACATCCTCTGCCCTTAACCCTCAACAAGAGTAAGGAAATACTTACAATTCTAGTCAGAATGTGAGTGTGATACCGCTCCATTGGGCTGTGATTACGGGGCGTGTTTCATCCGAACCAGAAAAAAAAATGCCTCTTGTCTCAATTGGATAGACCTACAACCAATCAGAGCTACGGGTATGTGACATATGTTAAGCGACGCATTGTAAGTTATTTACTAACGCCGGGTTCACACCGGACGCTTAAGCACAGCGCCAAGCCTTAAATAACAGCTGGCCCCCATCCACTCCCATGTTAAACCTTTGTGCAGGTCACACCGGAGGCTGAAGCGCCGCGCTGCACCAAGGCTACCCAGCGCCGTGCAGCAATCGTTTCGGCGTCGAGACTATTTTTTGCGCTTGACGCAAGTGTATCGCGCCAGGAAACACACGGAAAAACGATTTCAAACGATATTGATGACATATTTTATATGATATAAATTATCAAATATGCATCCCATACTTTGAATTCCCTTTCTGTTGTCCTGGAGTTTTAATTTGACCAATGATATTATTAAATGTCCCCCTTTGCCCATCCACTACAGCCACACAAGCAGTGATAAAGATAAAAAGAGAGAGAGGGGGGCTACGTATTGTCCACATAGGCTTGAGTGAAGAATACGTAATTTACCCTCGACACCCGACATTTAACGGAGCAAACAGTGGAGAAGTTCTTCAACATGGATGACTTTTAATTAATAATTTAAGTGGAGAAGTACAGTGAGTTGTATGATCCTCGGAACATGTTGTATAAAGACAACACCAAAAAAGACAAATGTTGGGATGCTGTCGCTTAATGTTGGAGCAACAAGTAAGTATATGCTTGAATACTACTGGATCAACGGGTGATATTATTAGCGCTGCCCGGCGGTTCAGCGTCCGGTGTGAACAGCCAAGCTCCGGCGCAATAGGGATTAGCACGGCGATTTGGCGTCGCCTCCGCGTTCTTTGTTCCTCTTTCAAAATGAATGCGCTGTCGATGTCTTCTAAAACAGACTCAATGGCAGCATCTACACATCTCAGCTCTCCAGCGGCCGGCATGTTTGTTGAAAAGGAATTCAACCCAAGCGCACTTTGATGACATGGTTGATTACGTTACTGTTGATCATCTGTCCATCATCGTATAAAGCCCGCCCTGACAATCTGATTGGTCCGAACAGTTTCTGTTCGGGCATAATTTCTCCCCAACGGAGTGACTCCAGACCGAACTTTCCGACCTCAAATGTTGTGGGCGGGGCTAAGTTCGTCTGGCATCCAGGCTACTGAAAACCCCTTTTAACAGGGTAAAAATAATGTAGAAAACTCAGAGAGAGCCACATGTGACGATACAGGATCTGCCATAAACTTTAAACAAATAGTTATAGATAAAGAAGGTAGGATGAACACAGAGTTTTAAACTTTTAAACAAATTTTTTTAAGTGACAGTATCTTATGGATCTGTTTGAGGAGGACTCACTAATGACAAGGAATAAATCTGAAGTAGCTCCTGAGCATTAACACAGGTCAAGCAGTCAGTCGAGTTGAGTTTTGCATTGCACTGAAAAGCTTGCACTTATCTTGTTTATTGTAGCCTTGGGAGAAAAATAAACTAAAACCCTTATTTTATAGCTGATGTTGATAATGTATATATCACTGTGCTGAATAATACATATCTGTATTTGCCCAGGTTTGTATCAGCTTGTTCAGAATTTTTCATGCAAGGTTGGTGGATTAAAGTGTTTCAGAGCACAAAACAGTAATACTGACATTATATCAGGACGTTACATTGAAAGTTGACTATTAGGTATACCAGAGCAAGAAAACACTTAAATCCAGTTCATCCAACGTTTTTGTGACAGTAAAACTTCCTTGCAGTGGTGAAAGTAAATACTTAAAGATGGTGAAAAATACATCATAGAGAGAGCAAGCTATTTCATGCTCTTCTCGTCAAATCTCCACCTTCACTCTGTGATAACACACATTCCATCCTTGCCTGTGGAGGGGCCTTCCTGGCAATGAGCAGCAGCTCCCCCTGAGGATTTACTATTTCTGCCTGTAATGATGGTCACTGGTGTCAGACATGATGGAGGGCATTACCACAGAGTCAGTGAACCTGATGGTGATGAAGCAGAGACACAGTAAGACATCAATCAAGGGGGAAAAGAAGGGAATACATGCCAAAAGGTGGGTATGGAACATAGAAGGGCTGCATTTTTCCAAGACGAACAGGTTAATGAATGCAGCCTTTTACAGTAGATGTGCATATGACACAGATCTACTTAACAATTGAGCACCTGTCTAATTCTGGTTGGACTCGGTTAGTTTTTTTCGCTGGCTGAGATGGGTTGAGAAAAAAAAATCTTTCCCGGGCCACTAACTGTTCTCTACAACTGATAGATTCACTGTGTCTCTAATAATATTAAAGATTGTTTATTAGTGTGATTGAAATCTGAAAATACAAGAGGCTGGAACACAAAATATGTCTTTGTGTATATTAATAGGGGCTTTCTGCAGAAAGGATCAACACACAGAGTCACAGGGATATCAGAGTTAAGATGGAGGACAGTCAAATGAGAGGATCTTATATAGGAGAACCAAGGCTGTTTGTCTGAGCCATTTCAGAATGGTTCTGTAGGCACAGTTTGAGACAGGAATTAAGACACATGAAACTGATTTTCATATGTTTCCTTTGAAGATAAAGCAGACAGAAATTAAGTTCTTGGACAGTCAATAAGTAATAAAAAAGTCATACGGTATTAGACAGGTCATATAGGTTTTCAGGTAACACACAGCGAATTGAAATCTCCATCATGATCCTAGATGTATCTTGTGAAAGTGAGTGCTCTGTGACTTTACACAACTTCATGGGCAGTGTGGATAAAATGATGCACCTGTTCGTAGTCAATGCCAAGGTACACTGTGGGTGTTTGACTAATGCTTAGTGGAAGTTGTGAGTGTATGCCAATAATTTACTCTCTACAGCATTACAGTGCTGACAGTCAAATTAATCCCTGAATTTAGACTATGTACCATAAATTCTGACCCCATCATTGACTTGTCACAAGAGAACATATAATTTGTCATTCCAGGTAAATTGCATGTACTCTTTTCAGTCATTTGCTTTGGCAATGATGTGTGGACAAATGCCTCAACTGCATACCTTTAGTCAACACATGACTGTGGAATCTAGGTTACATTAATTGAGCGACGCCTGCGAGTTAGTCCAGGCAGCCAACTCGAGCTGCGTTGCTCCAATCATGTGACTGACCTCACTCTCTCATCTATAATACACACCCACCTATTTGGCGTTCTATTTAAGCAGAGAAAATGTCCCATCCCTCCCTTTGCTTGCCCCCGCTGCTGTGTCAATACTGTTGCCCGTTGCTTTAGCCCCTCCACCACCCCAGCATCCACCTGCAGGCTCTGACGCTGGGAGTTACAAGTATTTGCTCATCACTACCATCATATCTATGTAATCATATTGGGGGGATTGACTCATTCATAAATTAGGATGATTTCTATCACAGCGACTTAGCTATGACGTGTGTTGGCAATTTGTTGAGTAAAAAAATTATTTGTGCTTTATTGATTGCAGATCCAGGATCGCCACTGCGGCCACATCGTGGATTGTGGATCATGATGGTAGATCATGATCGTGATGGTATATACTGTGAATCATGACCATGATGGTGGACGATAAGAGATGTTGCACAGGTATGTTTTCTGCTGGTGCTGGATCAGTAATAATATACAGTATGTAGAATGTGATAATACAATTATTTGACCAGTTGGCTATCACTATCCCTCGAGGAAGAACCATGGAAGACTTCCCCTCGTTATTGACCAATCCTGTTCTACCTAGTGTTATAAAATATTACAGAAGCCGTCTGTTTGATGCGACTCGTGACTGTCCGGTGCTGCTAGAGGGCCGGGCCGTGTGTTGGGGGCCCATTGTTTTGCTGTTACATTTTCATTGCTTTCTAAAGAAATACTTAATTGAACCAAACCGAGACCGGCTCTTCTCATATTTAGGATACGTTGGGATTTACAAATCCCAACGTTTGCGTGAGAATGTTGGGATCGTTTCAAACTTTTCAGGCCCCGTTTGTGCGTATGCAACGATTATAAATGAGACCCCAGGTCATATGTCTGGCCTTTCACACGCCAGACATACCGCTGGTCTATATGTCCAAACAGTTCCAGTTTGCTTTCATCAGTCCATAGAACTTCCACCCAAAACTCAGTCGTCTTATCCAAATTCCTCCTGGAATATTGTAGTCGACTTTTGATGTTCATTGTGGTCAAGAGTTGAGCGCATCTTGGAGTCCGGCCATGAAGTTCTTGTTTATTCAGTGCACATCTTATAATTGCCACTGAAGCACTTGTACCAGCCTTCATCAGGTCATCCTGTACGAGTCTTGCAGTCACACAGGGTTTCTCTAAGTTGTTCTGACTAAGATGCTAAGGGCTATGGGGGTTGAATAATTGTGACATGGCTATCTTAACAAAATATTCTTTTACACATAAAAATACTACAATCATGCATTTTCTGTGTTGATTTTATGTATCAGAAAGTCATAAAGAAGTCATCTGAAGCAGAATCTTGCTCTTTGAAAAATCTTTAATTGATAAATCCTGATATAAAATACAGAAAACTTGTCAAAAATTCATAAATTACAAGAAAGCACTCAGAAAAGCCAAAACTTCCTTTTCATTGTTAATAGAAGATAATAAGAACAACCCCAGGTTCCTCTTGAGCACTGTAGCCAAGCTGAGAAAGAGTCAACGGTCTACAGATCCGTCTATTCCTTAAAATTGAGGAGCAATGATTTCATGAGCTTCTTTACAAATAATAATTCACATTGCCTAGTACAGAAACCATAGAACCACCTGTAGCACCAGATTTCCGATTCGACTTTCAGAGATGTTTTTGTCCATATTGAATTAGAATAATATGTCTTTGTTAAGTGGCTACTTACCACAGGCTTTTAAGGTAATGGTAATTAAACATCTGCTGAAAAAGAACACTCTTGATCCAGATGTTTTTAATTATAGACCCATATCAAATCTGCCCTTCATTTACAAAAACCTTGAAAAAGCTGTTGCTAAACCAGCTATGTGATTACTTAGATAGTAATGGTTTTCAGCTTTCAGTCAGGATTGACAATCCATCACTGCACAGAAACAGCACTGTTAAAAGTTACTACTGAACTTTTCATGACATTAGATAATCGACTTGTCTCATTATCGTCCTGTTGCATCTAAGTGCAGCATTTCACACCATAGATCATAAGATTCTGTAACAGAGATTGGAACAAAATGAGGGATTAAAGGAACGGCATAAGGTTGCTTTAAGCCGTATTTATCAGAGCAATTTTAATTTGTTAATGTTAACGATGACTCCACGCAAACAAAAGTTAGTCACAGAATTCCACAAGGTTCTTTCCTTGGACCGATACTCTTCACCCTATATGCTCCCTTTAGGCAACATCATCTGAAAGCCCCGTTAACGCTTCAATTGTTATGCAGATTACGTTACATTACATTTCATTTAGCTGACGCTTTTATCCAAAGCGACTTACAATAAGTGCATTCAACCCCGAGGGTACAGACCCAGGACGACAAGAAAGTAAAAAAAATTCAAGGTATAGTCGGAAGAGGTGTGTTTTTAGTTTGCGGCGGAAGATGTGTAAACTTTCTGATGTCCGGATGTCGATGGGGAGCTCATTCCACCATTTAGGAGCCAGGACAGCAAACAATCAGGATTTTGTTGAGTTTTTAGCTCACAGTGAGGGAGCAGCAAGCTGATTGGCAGAAGCAGAGCGGATTGAACAGGCTGGGTTGTAACGTTTGACCATGTCCTAAATGTAGACTGGAAACATTAGTACACAAGTACTAATGTTTTGAAACTCATGCAGGCAGCCACTGGTAACCAGTGAAGGGATGGATGAGCTGCAGAGGTCGGATGTCACTAGCAGGTAGACCTGCCAGGAGGGAGTTACAATAGTCTAGGTGTGAGATGACATGGGCCTGGACCAGAACTTTTACCGGCTGAACAAATGTGAATCTGAAACTTCAGCACCGGTGAAGGAGGGGAAAGCAATGGCGGATGCCGGTCCACTTGCTGCTTCGCTGGGAAGCAGTTTGTGAACATTCTTGGTGAGGAAGGTAAGTTGCCACCAAATTAAGTCAGCATCTGGTTGTGTTGGCTGCTAGTAGCAGCAAGATTTTCTCTAAGGCTCCGTAATTCCTCTTCTTGTCTCACCATCTTTTCTCGATGCGTTTTGATGGCGTTAGACAATGGAGTGTTGTTAACTCTCCCTGGATAAACGCTGCAGGAGAGCTGCCACCAGATGAGAAACACAAGATAGGGACATGGACACGGAGACAGAGCTTACCTGAGCAACCTGAAAAGGTTATATGTCAGTCAATTTATGTTTTGTTAAAAGGTATGTTTGCTGTTCTCAGTTAAAGCGTGCTGAAAAGTAAGATTGTCTCTGGCAGCTGTTGGGAGACCCCGGTGGCACTCCTTGCCATACCCACATGACACACAATTTGGAAGAGCTGATTGTCAAGTGGTCACTGGTTGGATTTGAAAATGTCATTATACACAAAACATAAAAAGTTTAATCTTTGATATTAGGTCTGGCCATATGTTTGGTTACAGACCTGGATCAGTGTCATGTTCTGTCATTTTAGTTTGTTGATTTCAGTCTTTATGTTAAGAGTGTTTTCTGTTTCCTGTTTTATTTTGTAGTCTTTCTTCCTTGTGTGTGTTTTCTGCTTCTCGTCTGTCTTACCTTCCTGTCTGTGATTGTCTGCCCCAGTCCTCATGTGTTACACCTGGGTTAAATTGCCCCTGCCTTCCTGTTGTGTGTATATAAGTCTCTGTGCTTCCTCTGTCGGATGATCTTGATCTTCTACTAGCTGTCGGTCAAGGTGTTGTCGTGGCCTGCTGTACTATCCTGTTTTACTGTCCGGACATGAGATGGACGGAGAACATCACCTCCACCATCAAGAAGGCCCAACAGAGGATGTTCTTCCTGCATTCAACATGCTGCGGAAAGTGATGGTTGAGTTCTACACAGCCATCATTGAGTCCCTCCTCACCACATCTATCACCGTCTGGTTCGCTGCCTCCACTGCCAAACCCAAGGGCAGACTGCAGCGGATCATTCGGTCAGCTGAAAAGGTCATCAGCTGCAACCTTCCGGCTCTCATAGACCTCTTCCACTCCAGGACCAGTAAGGGAGCAGGCAAGATCATTGCTGATCCTTCCCATCCCGGTCACCACCTATTCCAGAGACTCCCATCCGGAAAAAGGTTCAGGGCTATCAGGACTTAAATCTTGCACCACCTGAGCAGTTTTCTCCCTATGGCAGTGGGGCTCACAAACAAGCCCCCTGCATCACACTGACTCTGCTGCCCCCCTCGCACATAATTTATAACTATTGGCACTAGCACCAATCTCTGCACCTTAGAACCACACATGCCAATAACTCTCTTACTGTATTTATTATTGTTCTATATTGTTGTTTTTATATTGTTTTAAGTACAGTGCACCAACCACACAAAGGCAATTTCCTGTATGTGCCAATATACATGGCAAATAAAAGTCTGGTCTGATTCTGATCTCTTGTATTCCCGTGCGCCTCGCCACTCAGCTTCTGCTCCTCTTCTTCCCCAGTGTAGGCACCTGTGTTTTCTTCCTCTTGTTCTTGTCTTTCGGGTTTTCACCCTTTAGTGTTATCCTGTTTTTCACCCCTTTAGTGTTTATGTTTTGTTTTTGTCTAGTTAAAGACTTTTTATATTAAATACCCCTTTTGTTAAAACCTCTGGATCCTGGGTGCATCTGCTTCCACTAAACCTGACAATCAGACGTTTCACCTTTTTCTTACTACAAAGTTAAAGAGGATCTATGGGATGCCTGGAATAATTAGGTTAGTCTTGAATTCATGTCTGTAACCTAATCTTCCTGCTCTGGTTTGCCACAGTCTTGTCGTACTGCTGTCAATGCAGACCACTGTTAGACTGGCTGTCTGGGGTGATGGTACCATTTGTTGAGCTGTTTACTGTTTAAAACTCAATAAAAAGTAATACAGACCACTAAGGAGGACTGAATTGGGTGAGAGTAACAGGTCAATAGTTTATGGCATACAAATCCTATTCATCTGTCTGGATCCATGCCTTTAAACATAAATGTATCCCTCACATGAGGAAGAGTCTCCTCAATAAGATCAGGACATAGAGGTCCTGGTAACATCAGTAAAGGTCTGCTAAAGCTTTCTTACAGCCAGTTGTCAGAGGGCCTGCACGAGTTTAACTTAATAACAGTGTTAACACTCCTCATAGGGCTGTAGTGCTGTGATGTGTTTGTTTAGACAAACAAAACTGAATTTTACACGTTAAATGTTATCTTATTTCACAATATTTTGATTCAGAAGTCATCTTCTACCCCAGGGTGTAATGGACAAAATTAATAACTAGGATAGTTCGTCAGGTCTGTGTGTTACATACAATCTTCGATATGTTTTATACCCTGATGGGTATAAATGGGATTTTATCTTGATGTTTTCCTACACTTGACATCTATTGCACTTCTGTCCGTCCTGGGAGAGGGATCCCTCACATGTGGCTCTCTCTGAGGTTTCTACGTATTTTTACCCTGTTAAAAGGGTTTTTAGTAAATTTCCCTTACTCTTGTTGAGGGTTAAGGACAGAGGATGTCTCAGATGTTAAAGCCCTATGAGACAAATTGTGAATATGGGCTATACAAATACATTTTTATTGATTGATTGATGTGAATTTAATCCGCATGAGAAATAATAAAATAAATGCCCTGTTATGATGAATTATAAAAGTCAGTAATAGTACATAAAACCTTCATATACCTCTGAAGCTTCCACTTGTTTTAAAATAGTTTCAATTCATTTTGTTCCAGTTGTATACAGTAATTAAATAATAGTTCTTTTAAAATCACTTGCAAAAACATATAAAGGTACAGATATTTTTATTAAAATACTTCATTACAAAAAAATATTCAAACAAAAATTCAGCCTCTTGACCACATAATTATACAGGCCCAGTACAGGTTTGTTTATTGATGTGCACAAATGTGATCAATACATTTGGATAGACCCCGAACATGACAGATTTATAATGAAAGATTATAAAAGCAGAGGCAGGGCATAATGCATTATTAATGCCGCAGAGATCACATGTTTTAGTTTACATCACATGGACACCAGTGTTGGCCCTTACCACATTATCTCATGACATCTTCATTTGTGTCTTATACATGTGTCGCTCCATGTTTTTATTCTGCCGTTTGTTTTATTTTTGTGTTTTTCATTTTTTCGTCTGCCGCACATCAGAAACTAAATTGAATGGATTCTTCCCTAACCGATACTGTAAACTTCCACCATGTCCTGTGGGAATCCAATCAGTTGATTTAGAGTAAGCTTGCTGACAAGAGTTAAAGCATAACCTCCTTGGTGGAGGTGTCCAAAAAAAAACGTTCAAAACTTTTCTTTCTAGTTGAGGGATAATGGCGTTCTCACATCTTGTCAAGCCCTATGAGGCAATTTGTGGTTTTGAATATGGGCTTTACAATTCAAAATTGATTCATTGATAGCCCATGGCCCATGCTTAAAAAAGGAATGTAATTTGAGATGAAAAGGATATTTAGGACAAAGTAGAAATAATTAAAAACTTGCAATGCATAAGAGCAGGTAGAAGGAAACTAACATTTTCTTCCCTGAATTCTCAATTATGTAGCATTGAGAGATTTGGGGCATTGGGGCTCCAGTTTGATCTGCTTTCATATCTGTCTCGGCTGTTCTCATCATCAAAAAGACCCAGCAGCAATTGAGCAGAACAGACAACTGTGCTTTGAAAAGGCACAGAGGTCTTGCTGAGAGGAAACAGAACAGGATGTGACTAGTGAGCTATTACAGCATCATTGAAACGTCCAGGAAAAGGTAGATGGAGAGATAGCCACAATAGCACATCCTCAGCAGGATACACAGACACACACATGCACTTACACACGCTCTCTCTCTCACACACACTAAGTCTACGATAGACTGCCAGTAAATAGGCCAATCCCCCAACAAATCTGCTAACATAATTGAGGGGTTCTGCATAGTAAATTTAACAGGTAAGTTATAAAGTTATATAGCTGTTTCACAGGTCATCTGAGACTCAGTGTTTTACAAAGGTACCTGTTTGTTAACATAAAATAATTGGTCTCAACGCAGCGCTCAAAGGGATAGTTCATTGAAAAATAAAGTGAAATTTCATTTTTTGGTGAACTATCCCTTTAATGTCTATGTTTTATATCTACTTTTGGAACGTGGATTGTGATGGTATTATGGCGGCAGCTGATCGAAGATTATGATTCTTGTGTATGTATACTTTAAACATTGATACACATCTCCATTTAATAAATATAAATATATTTTATATATATAATTTTTTATATTTTTTTTTTGTGCTCTGTTACACAAAACATATATACACTACTACATTTAGTTCCCTGCTAAAACGCTTATTTTGGTAGGTTTTCCTCTCTGATGTCGCACCTATGAGGCAAATTGTGATATGTGAATGTGGCTTTACAAATAATATTTGATTGATTGATTAACTGGACATGAGAGTAATGAACGAGAAAATACGTTTTTTGTCTTTGGCTGTTTTGGCATAGAGTGCTCTTAGTCCATGCTGTGAGGCAATTATTGATTTTTTTCTATTTCCTGATTAAGGAGGTCTACATGTCCTGGAGATTCAACAGGTGGGGACTAGGGTCTTTTCTGTATATTTGGTTCACTATTAGGATGGATGACATAAGTCAACCTATGTCAATAACATTTTCTTACCTTCAAATCAAATTGAGGGGGTCCAGGTATATATTAAGTGAAAAACATGGCATATAACTCACCGTGAAAAGTCTACTCATGTAGCTCCTAAATCTGAGGCAAAAATTATAACCCTTGCTGGGTCCCTCTGATCATTTTGTCATGAAATGAGGAAGCATAAGCAGCTGTAGTTTAATTATATGCCTGTGCTTTCCTGCTGGTCTAAAGCAAGGCTCTGTGAAAACTCTATCACCCACCTACACACATAATTAGCATTTAGAGAGGTTGGGATCATCCTGGGATCCAAACCAACAAAAACACTTGAAATCCATTAGAGGTCTTAAGACTCCTACAGTGACACACAAAACCAAACACAGGAAAAACTGCAGAAATTTCAGATTTAATATTCTATTTCTGTGGGATGATGATCATCTGACACAGGTATTTCCTTGCTCAGATTGACAAAGAGGCCAGATCAGGACTGCTTATTGAATGACTTCTTATTTCGTCTCATTTATCTTCTATAACATCTTTATTTCATCTCTGTAATATGGAAATGTCGAAATACAACTGCAAGAAAACATTGTGCCAGTATCCAATTCCTGAGGATTTTCTCATGACAACAAAAAATGATGTGTATCTTATAGAAAACCTTTTATCAATCTACCCATTGATATTTTCTTCATCTCACCCTCTTCTTGTTCCCTCTTCCATTTCTTCCTCAACATGTCCGCATGTGAGGGTTATAAAGTGGCATGCATGAAACTAAGGCTGGCAAATGGCTGTTGTGGACAGCTTAGACATATGTTTTAAATTTAGTGTCAGGATTTGCAAACAAATGTACTGTATTGTACATGTTGCCATATTGTGCTTCATTCTTACTAGTGCAGTGCCCATTCTAAACCTGACTGTTTGTAATTGACTGTTTGCTTAGCCTGTGGAAACACTCCGGGGCAACTTCAGGAGTATTCCATGTCATAAGTGAGTCCTCCTTAAAAAGGGCAACAATATTTTGTCGCTGTTGTCTGTTTGCGTGTTGGACATGGGTGTGATGAGCTTTTTATACACAATTTGTTAAAAAGTAAGAAAACCTTTTCTTATTTTTTTTTCATAAATTGCATGTCAGTTTATCAACAAACATTTCAGACCTAATTTACATATTTTCAAATAAAACTCTGTAATTCAGCTCATTATATAGCATTGCAGCCACAAAACTAAAATTGTGCTTTTACTTTTGAAGGTAAATTGCCAAACAGGAAATTATTGGAAAAAAATCAGAGTAGCATCTGTGACTGTCTGTGTTCAAGTCTGATATGATAAAATAAACTAATCAGATTTTCTAAATGATCTGGCGTTGATTTTGACAGACAGACAGATGTTTCTTGAATCTTTAGGCCGATACCCGACCATAACTATGACCTGTGAAGTAATGAGTGGATGAAGAAGATCAACAAATCATAACTTTGTAGATTTAAAGTTCCGTTTCTGCCTACAGCTAGGTCTGGAAATATTTGGAGGGCAACACAATTTTCATAATCTTTCATATTTTATCCTATTTTATATAATTGGTAAATCTTTATAAGCTTATATTTCTAATCTTGCATCGAGCTATTGTAATAAACACAATTTCTCCCTGTGATCAATAAAGTATTTCTGATTCTGATTCTGAAACAAAATTAAATAATTAAGATGCTATTGAAGGGCAGACTTTCAGCTTTAATTTGAGGGTATCAATATTGGAGGTTGGGTTTACAATTTGTATACAATATGAGGTCAAACGATCTCTCAATGCAAGTGAAGCAGGCCATTCCTAGGCTGCGAGAAATCTAAAATCCATCAGAGAGATAGCAGAATCATCCGGAAGTCAACAGTTTGGAACATTCTGAGAGAAAAAAAGGAATGCACTGGTTAGCTCGGCTACAAAATGGCACGGACATCAGCGGAAGACAACAGCGGTCCATGATCACAGGATCCTTTTCCATGGCAAAGAAGAACCCCTTCACAACACATAGTGAAGAAGACTCTCCAGGAAGTAGGTATATCCTTATCCCAGTCTACCATAAAGAGAAGACTTCACGAGAGCAAATACAGAGGGTTCACCACAAGGTTTAAACCATTAACAAGCATCATGAATTCTCAAATCTATATGAACATACTGTCTGCTCACATTCAGCCAAATTCAGCAAAGTTGATTTGACAGTACTTCACAGTACTGATGGACAATGACCCAAAACATACTGCGAAAGCAACCCAGGAGTTTCTCAAGGCAAAGAAGTTGAATATTCTCCAATGGCCGAGTCAATCACCTGATCTCAAGGCTTAGGGACCTTCAAGTGATCACTATTTGATTGATTAGTTTTTATTTGACATGCTTTAACATTGATTTTGATCAGATCAGATAACCAATCATTAATTATATAAGTCCATCAGGCCATCCATCCATTCATTGTATAATTAGTATGGAGGTTTGTGATTAATTCCCCTAATATTTAATATTGAATCAAGAGACATTAACTGGGGTAATTCAAATGCTGTCAAACAATGGAACACTTACCACCAAATGTCCATTATTTCCTGCTTCATCAATTTAAATTTTATCATCGAATTTGATGAATAAGAAATTTACTCTTGCAACGAAATTTGTACCATGAGTGGAAATAATACTTGGCAAAAAAATGGACGTCTAATTTGATCAGTGTTTCTTGATAAAATTAGCAGTTGGCCCTTTGTCTTGTCCTTTATAAAAAAGGAAAACAGCTTCACATTTACCAGAGATGTGTTACAAGAAGAGAAAGAAAAGTCAGGACTAACTAGAAGACAGAGCAAGTGAGCTTTAAAGAAGAGTTTTAGAAGGGTGTGACCCATGAGATCTAAATCCCAGAATGATGTTAAGTTGAAGTGATAGTATGTGTTTTCAGACACACACACAAACACACACACACCACTGAAATGACCACTCTTGAGTGGACTGGACCGTACGGACGGGCTGTTTAGGCATTAACACTTACTTTTAGGTTTAGGAATAGAATGTATGTGTGCGTGTTTGTGTGTGTCAATTGCCATTTACAACAAGGTTAAGGTACCCATCCCTTTATAAAGTAATTTTTCTCAGTTATTCCATCTCTGGCTGTTTTTTTCCATGGGTTTATGGTGAAAGCTCAGATTTATGATCTGATCACTTCTGTTACTTAGAGCCCCCTCATTTATGTTGATTTTGGCCCCTCTTTGGACAAACATGGAAATGTTTCTTTCTCCTTTCATAAAAATCTTTATCTGGCCAGCATGTGTATTTGTTCTGGAAGGAGTGAAAAAAAGACATGCAGGAGGCATAGCAATGTAGATGTATCTTTTCTTTGCTGTATGATTGCTAACTGTAATATGACAACATTACAATTTTGTTTTAGTAGCATTCACACACTAACCCTGCAGTAAATAGTTATGTCTGACCTCACCCGTGGTCCATCATTTACAATAGTTCATAGAAAAATGCAATTTTCTCTTGCTTATCTCTTTGCTGTTGTAGGAAGCAGCAATGTGAAAATGAGACTAAAGTTAGTTAATAACTCCTTGAAGAATGTTGAACTATTGCTCAGGAGTATATTTGTTTCTTCATAGCCTTTCTCTCGTCACTGTCAAATTTTATTTACAATTGTATCTTTGTTTTACTTAAATAAAAAAAACTAATTCAAAGGTGGAGGTTTTTTTAATGATTAAAAGAGGCTCGACATAGAAAGGTAAATATTGTACAGTGATAATCATATCACACACATACCTGCATATCAGCTGATTAGTCATCATCATGGGACAAAACCATCGTTGTGATTGCTCCTCATCCTTCCATTTGCGCACTCCTCTATCAGGGCCAGTACATCCAGCATTACCTACAAGTGTTACCGCAATATTTATTTATTTAGAGCAATCGGACCAGTTACTTTACACATCAGTGGATCCTAACCTCCACTCTGGGATATTGTTTGAAAATGGTTCGTTCACTGTAGCGTTTTACACAACCTTGTACTTGATGATACATGCACAGAGTTAGAAGATATTATGAATTATGACTCGGCTCTATAACTCCTCTGTTTAGTAAATGTAATTTGCTGTAAATAGTTTAATATTTTTTTCAATTGAAGGTTCATATGACGCGCAAGCACAAATAACGCTGTGTTTTTTAATGTTATGAGGCACCCTTTTGTGCATTCACAACAGTTATAAAGGAGACCCCAGTTACCCACTGAAGTTAACGTAAATAAAGGCCTTTTTGAGGAAAAACAGATATATATTGATTTTACAGCCCAATATTGAGTGGCCCTATAGGGCAATCCACACATCACTGACAAGAATCAACGACATTAAAAAAAACAAGAAAAACAACCAAATGTAAATTATTAAATTAAAAAAGATAATAAACACAATGTTAAAATTCTAAACTGAGACACAGCAAATCCAGCCGTCCCCCTGCTGAAAGCCTCCCCTTTGGATCCTGACACTGGCAAAGGAAGACATTCTATTGATTCATTGTAATGCACAATTGCAACCCCGAATGGCCCCTCACAGATGTTGAATGCACTAATTGGAAATTGCTTTGGATAAAAGCGTCAGCTAAATGACATGTAATGTAATTTAATGTTATGACTGGGCTTACTAACTTGTAAACTGAGATTTACAGCCAAATGTAATTAGGTATGCAACATAACTGAATTAGTGCAGAAACGTCTGTACTGAAAATTTTCTATATTTAGGACGTGGGGGTAACAAACTTTACTCATTACTTTACATGCTTGTTTTGACAAGGGCTACTCCTACGTCACATAGAGAAATCTGACTACATTCATGACCACGTGCAAATTAAGTGGCAGGGCCAAGTGGTAGGGCTATGTGGTGAATTAGGAAAGGGTGAGTCTCCTGACACACCCTGACAATGTACCCATACCCAAGTATAACACCGAAAATAAGAAAGATTCACGACTGCCTGATGGCTAAATAATTAGGATGCTCTCAACCACCAAGCGCCCACTTATACAAAGCAGCGACCACTACACTAAAACAAAGGTCATTAGACACAAATAAACACAAATATTTACTTCACCTCACTGATATTCTATTGTTCCATCTGAAGCCTATAATTGTTAAGCCACAACATTGAGTCGCCCTATGTGGTGTACAACACATAAAATCAGTGACCACTGGCTGAAGCACAGCAAATCCATCAGTCCCTACAGTGGAGGCTTCCCCTTGTGCTACTGGCATAGGGCCTAATTTCCCTGGCCAGGTGCACCTCACTGATGACTGGTTGCTTGAATGAGGGTAGAGCAACAGGAGAGATGAAAATACATTTACATTTTTACTTTTGTTTAATTGTTACATCTCAGCATTACTATTTGTTAAAGTGAGTACACAATTTTTGGAGGGCAAGATGTCTCTTCATGCCAATGGTCATTACAATCAAACAATGAATACTAAGCCTAAACTTTTTTGAGTTTTCTATATATTATCACAGATAAATGGCTATTCTCGCTGAACCTAACAAATGATAAGCACCACTCTGTCACATCCTGCTAATAATAATATGTGCAAATTACACAAAATTACTTGTCATTTAGGTCGTTTTCTAATGGAGCTTCACGACTGCCATTTAAACACATCACATTGTGACATGGCAATTATGTGTTATCTGAGAACAGGATGTATAATGGCTTACTCTTTGTGAGAACATCTTTCTTTGCTTCTTATGATCTGTACTGTCTAATATACTGTGTGTTCTTCCTCAAAACTGAAATGTCTGTAATTTTCAAGACTTTGGTTTGGGAGATAAATTGAGACCGTCACTAGGCTTTATAGTGTCTACTCGTACCGCAAAAAAACATCTGTAATCTCATACCACTAGCAAGCAAAATTAAGGGAGAAGGAAAATATTTCCTTAATTGTGAAAAAAGCAACTAGATGTTAGCACAATATATAAACCTAAATGTATCTGGTAGTAGCTCTAGTTTGTGTTAAGAGTATTCCATCCATCCATCATGGAGGCTGACATTGGTTGAGAGAAGGGGTACACTCTGGACAGGTCACCAACCCATTGAAGAGTCAATATAGAGAGACAAGCAAACATTCACATTCACACCTATAGGGTCAATTTAAAGTCCCCACAACTAACCTTATCCCCAAACTGCATGTTCCTGGGCTTTTCGAGGCAGGTGGAGTACATAGAGAAAACACACACAAACTCTCCAAAGATGGTTAGGCCCAAGAACATCGTCACTGGTAATCTTTGTACTACGTTGCCTTTCAATTATTTGGAGTGTTATGAGTGTTATGAATCCTTCACCCCTTTAAACTCTCTCCCCCTGCTGCTAATTGTATCCCTCTGACCCCCTCATCATTCGTCATGACCAGTAATTTAGACCTTTATAACAACAAAAAATTAATTAGGTGACTCATTGGTGCGCACACACACACACAAAGTGAGATTTTCAAATTTCATACATCTAGGGCAAAAGGAAAACAGGAGACTACAATTTATATGATCACTATTGCCGAACCCATGCAAAAACAACATAAAATATACAATCTCTCACTGTGCACAAATATAAATATCTGAAAATCCTAATCCTCATCAGTCTGCAAAGAAAAGGAAATTCGCTTTGCATCAGACCTTACGTGAAAAGACTGGCTGTCCAAACTGTGGCCAAGAATCGTGCAGGTGAGATATGTAGGCAATGACTGCATTTATTTAGCGCTTTTCAAGTCTTCACAACATTTACACACACATATTTCAGATATCACTTTCTAGAGGTAATGCACTATCAATCCTGACACTGCTGTCAGAGGCAATCTACTGTGACAAGCAGATGTGGAAGAGGTCGAAAATTGGACTCTCTCACACACACACACACTCACAATGGGCCTCATTCACTAACATGTTTGTAGAAATGTTCTTACTCTCCACACAAATAAAATGTGTGCACAAAACCAAAGCCAGATTCATTATACGTTTGTTCGAGTGACGGAGAGACGATGTTCTTAAAAATAAAGCCTGGGCTGCAATAACTGAGGTGATGAATTTCACCTGAGGTTCGGACAGTGGCACAAGTTAAAAAAAATGGTTTGACATAAAAGTTTATGCTAAAAAAGGAATCACAGACTAGATACATTTTTTCAAGTGAATGCTATACGCCTCCGTAGAGAGACACTATATGCTTAATATATATATAAATATATTTTCTAAAGCTCTCATATCAAATTTGTTTTTTTTGCTACCACTCAGTTAAAATCAAGTGTAGATGCACACTTTCATGGCACTACAAATTGTTGGGAGTGACCGATCAATTATACGTCAATAAACAATCTAACAATTGTTGCGTTTCATGATGAAAATTCTCATATATTCATCTGTCTATCTCAACTGGTATAGTTGAAGGTTTTAGTCATAACAGAATGATGAGGATGAAAGGGCATCAATTGCATGGTCATTTTCTTGGACAGCCGGGCCCTCATTATTTGTGTGTAGGCATGGTCTGATGAAATTTATAGATTTGTTCGCAGAGTACGGAGAAATTTTAATAAAAAACTAATGATGAATCCCAGACTTGTGTGTCAAATGTTCGTAAACACATGGATTAAGGACAGATTTGTGCGGACATACTGATTGTGAATGAGGCCAATTTCGAGAGTGGTTGTAAAGCAGTCTGATGTGAGACAGATTATTGTCTTGAGCTGAAGAAGAAGATTCAAGGCTCAATTCTGAAAGATTTTGGACACATTTATCAGGTAGTTTGAGCCGAAACCATCTTCTATTTATAATATCTGCATATCTTACAATACTGTATGTATTTGCAGCGATGTGATCAGTATATGGTGCAATATTTGACCCATTTTATGAGTGTCACAGCACTGAGGAAGAATTTTGAGTGGTACAGTACCTCCAAAAATTCTTACAATTGAATGAAAAAGTAAACAATCAGGGAATTAATTATGATATCCTTCTTTTCAGCACTGCTAACATGTGGAATGATATCTATAATAGCATATATGTCGTCTGTAGTGAGGCTGCTTGTGACCGACTCAAACAAGGTCTCAGGCTCAGAGTTAATTCAACCAAACAGCACCCTCTGCTGGTTTGGTGAGCATTTCTAAACTCTATACCACATATTCAAGCTCAGTGATTCTCTAGAATCTATTGTTGATTATAATTATCTAACAAACATGAACTGCTTACTGTCACAGGCATGTAACGATTTTGAATTAGAGCATTTTGTTCAAGACCTTCTCCTCAGGTCCAATCTGTCGCGCTCTCTGTGTCACAGGTGCGTCGTTAGTGAAGTTACACACGCTGAGGAGGGGGGCCAAAGGGGGGAACCTAGTGGTCAGGCTGAAAATTAAGTTTGAGCAATCAGTCCCAAATTTTACACACTTCATCAGATTCCTGACCTGAACAAATATATTAGTGTTTATTCATGATAGTTAGAGCGCCACCTAGTGGTCGCTGCGAAAATGAAGTTTGAGCAATCGGTCCAAAATTGCAAACACTTCTTCAGATTTCAGACCTGAACAGATATGATAGTTAGTATTCATGATAGTGATAGCGCCACCTAGTGGTCAGGCTGAAAATGAGGTTTGAGCAATCGGTCCGAAATTGCAAACACTTCTTCAGATTTCAGACCTGAACAGATATGATAGTTAGTATTCATGATAGTGATAGCGCCACCTAGTGGTCAGTTTGAAAATGAAGTCTGAGCAATCGACCCCAAAATTCTGTCACATGATCAAAGCCCTGACCTGAAGAGATCTATGAGTGTGTATGCAATGTTAGTGATAGCGCCACCTACTGATCAAGTCTGCCTCACTCTCTTCAGCCAGTCTCTCTCTCTCTCTCTCTCTCTCTCTCTCTCTCTCTCTCTCTCTCTTCCCAAAAAAAACACAAGTCTCTTTTCGACCTGGACGCAGAAGGCACCCATTTGGAATTTCTCGGCAGGAGGAATTTTCGAGTTCTTACTTCTTCTTCCGTAAAATTTCGTAATGCTTCTCCTCCAACAAATTTTGTCGCACATTCACGAGACCTATAAATAAACCTGCCGAATTATTCGATTAGTGTGCTCTTACTTTTATAAGAAATTCGTCCAACAGATCAGTTAAATATCACAGGGTTCCCACGCCTGCTTTGAAAAAAAATTCCATGCTACCTCCTGATTTTCCAGGTACCATATTAAGTGATGATCTATAGGCCCCTGAAGCTTTCCGCCCCCATCCGCGCCCCCCTCCCCTCACACACACAACCCCCTAGGACACCTGACTACTTACTTGATTTAAAAAGATGTGCCAGTCAAGTCTACATTGTAAATGCCTTGAGATTATATCTTATTGATATATCAATGCATGAAATAATGCAACAAGCTGTAGATGAACAACAATTTATTGAACGGAAACTTTGAGAAACATGAGCACTGGGATTGATATATTTTCTCTCTACCACTCCTCTCCTATCTCATCCTGTCCTCTTCTCTCCAAACCTCCCCTCTCGTGTCTGCTCATGTCTTCTCTTCCTACTCTTCTCAACTCCTCTCCACTCTTCTCCCTTTTCCTCTGTCATCCTCTACTCTCGTATCCTCCTCTCTTCTTCTCCCCTTTCATCTTCTCCCCTCTTCTCTTCCTCATCCTGAATCTGCAGCGTGTCATTGTCACTCACTCCTGTAATGCATAACACATTTGAGATTATGAGTCTTACGTAGAAGGGGTAGTGTGCCTACTCTTACACTGTAAAAGCTTTTGTAAATCAAACTAATGAACCTAAAAGGGAAAACATAAGGCTGGTTCCCCTGTGGTTCCTCTGTACAGCAACCTCACCAGTAAGCTTAGCTTAACAGTATAGATGTATAGAATCAGTCATGATCAATGATTTTTCAAAAATGTCTCACCCCAAATGTTCCTATTTAGTAGTATCATTTTTTTAAAGAAAAAAACGAAAAATCACAAAATAGCTAAAACTAGATATAAGAATGAATGTTACAAAATTGATCAAGACTAGACTGGTCATGTCAACTAGTATAGAAGTAATGTCACAGCCTAATGTGAAAATGTATTGGTAATTAGCTAGCAATGCAAGCTAGCCAACACTAGCTAGTTAGTTAGCAAGCTGAACGTTGGCTAGCAAGATTGCACTGCATGTTCTTGCTAACCATCAATAATGAATCCAAATTCAAAACAAACTCCCCTGAATGTGGTGAATAACACGGTTTAAGGAAAAGTCAATGAGTGAAATACATATGGGGATCAAACATAGTTCTAGTATTTTAAAAGCAAGGTAAAAATTACCTCAAAAATTCTAGTGTAAGCTGCTAGCTAGCAAGTTGCAGCTAGCTAGCTAGCAGCTTGAGATCGCGAGTAATGTTTTTCGGTTATTATTCCCGAAGTCCACCAATCCGAAACTATACTTTTAAAGTCCATATCACCAGGTTGCCTCATCAAATTCCAACATCCAATACACCAGATAGGATGCCAAGAGCATGTTCTACAACATGGGATCATCCATTTCTATCTACAGTAAAATCTGTTCAAGGGTTTTTATAAACTCATCTTAATTCTGTGCTCAATAGTTTCATTTTATTACTATTTTACACATCATCCAATAAAATTTTCCAGGACAACTGTTTCAATTTCCATGTAAGTGTTCACTTTTGCTCAGTTTCCATGACTTTTCCAAACCTGGAAAATGAAAAAATAAATTCCATGTTTTCCATGGTTTCCAGGTACCGTGGGAACCCTGAATAAAATTTTCCAGGACAACTGTTTCAATTTCCATGTAAGTGTTCACTTTTGCTCAGTTTCCATGACTTTTCCAAACCTGGAAAATGAAAAAATAAATTCCATGTTTTCCATGGTTTCCAGGTACCGTGGGAACCCTGTATCATGATAACGTGGCCAAAAACGTACAATGGGAGTGAAGCTCTCTCTAACAAAAGAGCAAGAGGCTGAAAATCTGTGTTTTAAGTCCCTTTTTGCATCACTAAAACTGCTCTCAAATCTCCAAACGGAGGTCCTCAGACATGATTTTTAGATATTTTAGGCGGTGAGATTGTTTTCTTCGCAGACATGTCACTCTCAAATCTCTCGGACCTGTGCTTATATCCGCCACGAAAAATCTGGGAATTATTTCCGGATCTCATTGGAGACCCATGTTAATTTAGAAGATATTTCTGAAAAGTTTAAAACTGAAAAAATAAAACGTAAATCGCTCCCACGGCTCCAAAATATATCTGGTTGTAGTGTAAACTCCTGGGATTCTCAAAATGTTTTCATTTTCCAGATAGGACTTATAGTTTTTAAGTAAAAAGTATTTGTTTGATGTCTGTTCCAGAGTGTGGAAAAATGGCTGCTCCATAGAAAACAATGATAATTCTCGGAGAAGGTTTATGAAATGAGAAGTACGTTTCTGAACTGCTCGCAAGGCCAACTGTATTTGGCTCTAAACAATAATATAGATATGTCCTTGTTCGTCCAAACCTTGTCATTCTCATGGTGTTTTCATTTCACGGACAGGAGTTTTTTAATTTTGAATTAGAGCATTTTGTTCGAGACCTTCTCCTGAGATCTGATGTCTCCCTCTCATTCTCGCACACCTGCGGTAATTAGCGAGATACACACGCTGAGGAGGGGGGCCAAAGTGGAAAGGAGACAGTGGATTCTTTATATATACACTTAAACTTAAACATCGATTTTATTTTTTTTTATTTTTTCTTTGTCTTTCAGGGGGGAACTGTTGAACTACAATGTGATTGGCTCTTCAGCAGATTCCTGTATTAGTGTATGAAGTGATAGTGATGCGCCACCTGGTGGTTGGTGTGAAAATAAAGTTTTAGCAATCGCCCCCAAAATCCTGTCACATGATCAGAGCCCTGACCTGATCAAGTCAAGACTATTACTGCATACACATTAGTGGTGATAGTGCCACCTAGTGGTCAGTGTGAAAATTAAGTTTTTGCAATCGGTCCCAAATTGAACACACTTCATCAGATTCCAGACCTGAACAGATATATTAGTGCGTATTCAGGGATAGTGATAGCACCACCTAGTGGTCATGTGTGAAAATGAAGTTTGAGCAATCTACCCCAAAATTCTGTCACATGATCAGGGAATTTACAGTTTATATTGTCAAAGGTGGAAGATAATGTTTTAATCAGTGTTTTTCATTTTATAGGTTTTACGTCGTACATTTTTACCTTTTTAATTGTATTCATTTAAAGACTAACACTTGTTGATTGAATAAGTTGCCACATTATAGTTTGTTGTCATCACAAATTAAGAAAAGAGCAGTGCAGTTCTGACCCTTAGACCAAGCATAGGGTGGTATGTTTGGACAGCAAGTAAATAGAAAATAGCCAAAATTATGAGGTTACATGATAAGAAATACAATGTTCTTTATCCTGTATAATCAAGAAAAAATTAAGAGAGACAAATGAAAAGGAAATTGGGCAGACATATAGAGGGAAGGACTGAACATAATACACTGTTCCCAATATATACAGATGGATCAAAGGAGCCAAAGACTGGAAAAACTGGGTTGGCTGATGTTGTATCAGAATTAAATATAAATGAAAAAACAACAGCTCACAGTATATGCATTCAAAATGTTGATAATACCAATGGCTGGACAGAGCAAAACAAGATTAAAAACGTTAAAGTGTGTTCAAATTCCCCTTCAGCACTGTTATCATCACAGTCAATGTCATCCCACAGCACACCATATAGATTGCATGAAATGTTCAAGAATTCATTAGTCATTTCAAAACCAAACATTAAAACTGTGCAGTGCAATAGAAAACAAATAATTTTGTCAATCATTTAAATATGAGTAAAATCAATAAATAGAAAAACTTATAGACAATAAATAGTTAAAAAACAAGAAACAAGCATTATACACTGAGAGACCTATGATTAAAAACCTTTTGCCGAGTTTAGTTGAAAACAATTGTATAAGTGTCTGGTGCATTGGTGACATGAGTCTAGGGCAGGGGTCACAAACCTTTTCGAGCCCAAGATCACTTTTTAATTCCAAACGTTAGCTTAGCTCTACCACCATGATATCTTCCAAGAAACCCACTTAGGAGGGTCATATTTATTAGTTTTTGCAATTTCTGTTTAAGGCTGAATGTACGAGCATAAATATACACAAAAAAAGGCAGTTATTCAACTATATCTATTCAATTAACAATATTCACATTTATATCAATTCATATTTACAGCATCTGTTCAGTGCACAATATTTAGCTTCAGTTCAACACTGCAGCACAATGGTTTTTTACATGGGCTTTGACTTGAATATGGCCATAAATGTGACTCTTTCCTTCTTGAAAGTAGTCCCTTGTACTCAAATAAATAAAAGTGCTATACAGTATGAAGCCGTGCATATTCTGCTCCTGCAAATATTTCACAAAAATAACTCCTTTTTGAACAAATGAATGGATTGTGTCAAGTGAAATGCTGGAGTGCTTTTCTTTTGAAACGCCTACAGAGTGGGCGTTTCCATTTAGTGTTAAAACCATTTATGTTTGTGACACCTTTCAACAGATAAAGATTAAAACTCAGCTGAAAGATTGTTTTCTCTGTTTATTCTTCTGTAAAACACAGTTTATCTGTCTATGACACAAATGGGTTTACAAATCTGACTGCCTGTGGGAGGAAACTGTTTAGGAACATTGTTGTTTGGTTTTAATGCTTCTGTAGCGAAAGCTGATGGCAGAAGAGTGAGCAGCAGGTAGAGGGGGTGTCAGGATTCTTTGAGGATGGCCTGAGCCCTCTTGAGGCAGCGGGTGTGGAAGAGTTCTTGTACAAAGGGGAGGTACTGATGATTTTTTCTGCTCCTCTGACCACCCTCTGTAGGGCTTTCTTGTCTGCTCCACTACAGCTGATAAACCAAGTGATAATACAGAAGGTCAACACACTCTCAATCACACCTCTGTAGGATGTTATTAGGATGCTCGTGTGGAGTGATGCCTGCTTAAGTTTCCCCAAAAACCAGATGAGATTGTTTGACATCTGCACGCCCAGAAACCGGATATCCCCGACCCTCTCCACTGTGGAGCCATCGATGCTGAGGAGTGTGTGAACTGGCTGAGACCGTCTGAGATCAACGATAATTTCCTTTGTTTTGGTGGTATTCAGCATCAGGTTGTTTTCACTGCACCAGTTCTCCAGGTGTCTGATCTCCTCCCTGTACTTTGATTCACAAATTTTCCTGATGATCCCCAACCCTCATCAAATTTGATGATGATGTTGTCCGTGAAACTGGCTGTACAGTCATGTGTTAGCAATGTGAATAGCAGTGGGCTGAGAACACAGCCCTGTGGGGAGCCAGTGTTCAGTGTGATGGAGTCAGCTGATCCTGCCAACCGACCCATGACAGCGTTGAGGTACTGTACTTCTCCTCTTCAATTATTAATTTAATGTCATCCATCCTCAAGAAGGGGATCCAGAGATCAAGGGAGGCTGGCAGTAATGAAAGTTTTAACAAGCCGTTCAAAAAATGTCATCACTATAGGGGTCAGGGTGACAGGGCGGTAATCATTCAGACATGGTGTAACAGATTTCTTCAGGAATGGGATGATCATGGATGTTTTGAAGCATCTGGCTACCATGGCCTGGCTGAGGGAGATGTTGAAAATGTCTGTCAGAACATCTGCTAACACTTCGGCACGTTCCTTGAGTACCCAACCAGGTATGTTGTCAGGACCTGTCACTTTCTGTGGGTTGTCTCTGGCAAGGGTCCTCAGTGTGTGCTCCGAGTCGATGGTTGGAAAGGCTGGTCACTTACTACGAGAGGGCCGGGCCTCCACTTGATGTACAGCTGGATGCTTCAAAGCGGGCAAATCATTTTTTGAGCCTTTCAGGAAGTGAGGCATCACTGCCATCAGTTTTCTGCCTGGCCTTGTAATCCTTGCTTGAACACCCTGCCACATCCGTCTGGTGTCTCCTGTGTCACAGAAGTGGCTATGTATTTAGCAAATAAACATTTCCTAGTTATTACACTTAAGTAAACAGTCCTAGTAGCGCAAATGCTGATTCAGCTAGCAACTGTATTAGCTAAGCAAACAAATATTATGTAACATACAAGAACTGTTATTATAAATATATCACATAAGGAAAATAAGACATTTTGACGATTTCAAACCAATCTTCATGTTCATCATCATCTCGTCATAAGGAGCAATCCAATCTGGTACATGATACAGATCTGGAATATCTGTGCATTGTACAGACACCAAAGTTGTTACAACCTTCTTAACATAAACTTTGAAGACAATTACAATCAGGATAATAACAATCACTATCATTATTCTTCCTGTTATCAAAACTTAAGGCCGGCGCATGCTTCTGCGTTTTCACGGGCCCGCAAGCGCAAGAGCCCTTCCGGGCCCCTTACGTGCTTATGTATCTCTTCTTACGTGCTTATGTGCGTCGCCCCATTTTTCTAACTAAACGGCAAAGCTCCGCGAGCCTTACACAGCCCGCAAGGGGTGTGATTGGTCTGCTAACTACATCCTTTCCGGAGTCGCATTTCTGGTTTCATGCCACATAATACCGGCAGAAACAACAGACGATTTAGAAGAACGAATATGGACCAAATAGAAGAGCGTTTGGCAGAAGAGATCCAAAAGTATGATCACTTGTATAACCCTTCACTGACTGGCAGATTTGTTCGCCAGAAAAAGGCTACGAGGAGCCGCAGTGGCTATGTAAATAAACAATCGACGAAGAAGAAAGAAGGCGTCTCTAAGGTCGTCTTCGACAAAAAACATTACTCCGCCTAGTGCTCTGGCGGGGAATTGCTTTGTAAGAGGCGCAACGCTTGGGGAAGCTTGGGGAAGCATGAATGACAAAGAGTCCTGCGACACAGCTGCGTGAAAAGCCGCCGACGCAGTTGCAGAAGCATGCGCCGGCCTTAATCCTTTAAGGAAGGAAGCAACCCAAAACCCAGTCATTGATTGCACTCCCCCAAAAGGTTTGTAAGCTTTGTGCTTGTAATGCAGGGGAAGCATCTGAGACATAGGTGCCACATTCTGAGCCTCCCTTTGAGGCTAGAATCAGATCTAAAGCCATTCTATTTTGGACCGCCATATATCGGATATAGTTCTTCCTCCTTATGTGCCATACAAAGATATTTATATCCCCTCATGATCCTTGAACTTAGACAATCATCACTGCATGGACAATCGCTTCTTTAATATAAAGACCAGAAAGGATGCATTTCCCCCGCCTTGCACTGAGGAGACCTCGGATGCACTCTCTGGGGCAGGCTGGTTTTCCACCATCGACCTGGCCAGTGGTTACAACCAGGTTCCTATGGCAGAATAGGACCAGCCCAAAACTGTATTCTGTACAACATTTGGCCTTTTAGAGTTCAATCAAATGCCTTTTGGCTTGTGTAATGCCCCAAACACTTTCCAGCATCTACTGCAGAGGATTTTTGGTAATGAGCAGGGTAGTCCCTTGTACTTTATCTTGATGATATTATTGTCTTCTCCTCTTCTGTTGAACAACATCTGGAAATAGTACCTGGTCGGCTCAAAAAGGAAGGCCTGAAAGCGAAGCTCGAAAAGTGTTCGTTCTTTCGAAGGGAGGTTGGTTACTTGGGGCATGTCATCACAAGCCAGGGAGTCTCCACAGACCCCCCAAAAAATCAAGGCTGTTGCTAATTGGCAGCCCCCATCACATATCGGAACTGTGCTCCTTTTTGGGATTTTCCAGCTATTACCATCGCTTTGTAGAGGGTTTTGCAAAGCTGGATGGCCCTCGGCATAAGCTGGTGGCCGTGCTGGCAGGTACCAAGTTAAAGAAGGGGCCAGGCCAGACTCTGGGTACTGTGTGGACACCCCAGTGTGAGGCGAGCTTTGAGGCCTTGAAGTCAAAGGTAATCTTGTTTACGTAATGCGCCCCCAAATTTAAGGAAGCGGCCGTGCATTTTTCTCCCTCATTCCGTTTCCGCTCATCTCCTGTGGTGCTCATTGTATGATATCCATCCCATGAATTGTACGGCGAGCCCATCTGCAGATGTGAATTAAACTTCCAGAAAGACAATTGTAATGACTTGTGCTTGACTATTGAGAAATTACCATGACATAGGTTTCATGTCTGCCTATCTCTGAGGCCTATTTTATTCCAGCTGATGATTGTTGTTCTACAGCTTGATTCAGCTACGGCTGTGGAGACTCTCACCCTCTGGTTCTGCATGTGGCTTTGCTTTGGCTTGACAAGGTGGTAGGTATTGTCCCATCACTCTTGAAATTGTGTAACTGTCATTTTATTTATTAAATCTGTTTATTCGTCTTTCTAGAGGCCCTGATCCTTCATCGGCTGTCATTGGCCACCACGCTTCAGAAGGCCCTGCTATCCTTCCCTTTTTCCTTTGGTTTGCGTTGCCTTGGTAGGTCTCAGCCCTGTCCTTTTTTCTAGTATTTTTCTCTTGTCTAAAGGGTTTAATTTCATATGATAATTTGTTTATTTTAGCTTTTTGTTGATTTATGCATTTGATTTAAATAAAAGTTTATTTTCTATGAGTAAAACACGTCTCTTGCCCCGTGGTATCAACAAACCTGTGCTGTTGCACACAAAAGAGTTTAGTTATTTCCTGGAGGCATTGTTGCAATACCTAATTTCCCCTGTTTCCCTCATGTAACATCTACATACTGTACTATCCTCATGATGGCCAGTTGTAAGAGCTGATTTCACTGCACCCAAACCAGTGCATGGGGTCTTTCAAACATTCCAAAAGGGCTGAGGCCATGTTTATCTCTGATTCGCATGCACATGTCTTCAAACCACTTAGCCAGCTTGGCTTTTATGGTTTCGTTCTCCCGTTCGACTGTACCTGCTGACTGAGGGTAATAAGAATGAGTCTTGGTATTTCCCAGCATGGAATTATTCCCTCAGGAGGATCTTTGCCACTTTTTCTGCATCCTGATTAGAAGAAATTAACACTTCAACCCATTTGCTGAGCATGCACACTGTTACCAGGCAGTATTGCTTCCTTTCTGACAGAGTTAATTCAATAAAATCCATCATTTAACGCTCAAAGGGTTCATCAGTAGAAGACCTTGTTTTTGATGCACAAATAACACATCTTTTATAAAAATCAGCCGCAATAGTTGAGAAATCCTCTAGTACAGGGGTTCCCTCCCCCCATCCCCCCGCCGCCCACCACCGCCGCCCTCAATTACACCATGATAGATAGATAGATAGACAGATAGATAGATAGATAGATAGCTTATTGTAATTGATAGGCCTGACATGTCAAGGTTAGGCTATTGTTATTGTTAGGCCCATACAGACAATCATTATTACTATTTTACTATTTATTATTATTATTCTGTCTTGCGTGGCCGGCAAAATCAGTGTTTCAGCTTAGCAATTCTATGAGCAACTACAAACGATGCCTCCAGACACTGCCTTGAGACACTGCTATGCTTGGAGATGGTGGTTTGTTGTTGCTTGAGGCCATCACGTTTACGTTTAAAGAGGTCCACAGGCTTCTCTTACAAGTCAGGGTGTTTGGTGTCGAGGTGCCTTTTTAATTTTCATGGCTTCATGCTGTCAATTCCCAGCACCTCGGCACACAAAACACACTGAGGACGTTGCTCAGTCGTGCCAGTGACGGTGAAACCAAACTGCAAATAGCTCTCCTCATATTTGCGAAGCTTGGCTTCTTCGCAACTGGCGCATCGGTTGCCTGACTTTAACTTAACTTTTTGCTGATAAACTGTGTGTGAAGTTAATAAAGTTCTAATTGCAACGTCGTGGGTCTTGTGAGTGTGTTTGTATGTGTGGCTGTGAGCGACTTGCCCACGAATAATGAATAAGGCTGTGCTAGGCAATGGTTCCTAACAAAACAAACAGTATACAATGTAGACAGGGACAGCACAGAATAGTATTCAAATGCTGGTGTTTTATTTGTTGCAACAAGGTGGATGAAGATGTAAAGGTAGGTGTTAAGGAGAAAAGGACTAGTTGCAGTTGGAAGAAGTTAGCTAGCTAGAAGGCTAGCTCTTTGGGCTACAAGCTCTCTAAACAGACTTTGGAGCAAATTACTCCTTAGATTAGGCTATGAATAGGCGTACTGCAAGTGCAGGAAGGTATTACTAAGGAATGAGTGAGTCTTTAAAAAGACTGTTTATAAAGCAATGAATATCTGAATGATAGAGGAAACAAGAGCAATCACACAAACTCTGCAAAGTGTTGTCTCAGTGAGGGTGAGCGCTGACCATGCCTGTGGTTACTTTTATACTCGGAAGCGTACGTGCAACTCGCATTCAAATTATAACACTCCTCTATTGATTGGTGGATCAGGAACGAAACAGTATTTGATTTGTTTGTGTCAGTCCAGCCCCTTGCATTTCACCACTGAGTGAGCTTTCACTAACCAATGACAGGTCGGCGGTCATTTTTTTTTTCTCCGTCTGTGACATCTTGAGAGTGTTCGCGCCCCCACTTTGAGAACCACTGCTCTGGTCTACCAATTTGCATTAAAAGCATCACACATCCCTCCTTTGCCAATGTGGTCTCTTCCATGAGATAGCTTAGCATAAACCTGGAAGAGAGCAAGCTTACTGTCAGGACCATACACAGGTTAGTAATACTATGGGTTAAGACACAAGGGCCGAGAGAATCTATGGAGCGTGCTCTACCTGACAAGACTGAATAATCTGGCAGTGTAGTGTGGTGAAGACCAGGCTTTTATTGTGAGGATGATTAGGTGATATGAGAGCAGGTGTGGCTCGTCAGCTGCAGCGATGGAACCAGCCACACCCCCTGCCACACACACCTCCTGCAAAGGAAGAACAGAAAAGGGGAGGGGGAGAGAAAGAACAACAAACAAGCTAACAGAATCATCACATTATCGCCTGTGCAGGCATTCTAGCTCTCGAATGTGTGTGGGTGGGTGTAGGGTTCATCACCTGTGTTCCTGAGGAAGGGTGGTACATCTCTGGGGTGCGGCCCTCCCTGCTCCTATCTGAGTCAGACTTAGGAAAGGTTAGCCCCTCACTCTCCTGCTCTGGACATTCTGCTTGTCAATGCTCTCACATTTGTGACACATGGATCATAACCACCAGGGGTCGAGTTGAACCTCTACCACGACTTCTGCCTCTTTTGTGTTGGCATCAGGCAGTTTGTGGGGTCATGTTTGCACATGCGTTAAGCTGTATGTCTTCCAGCTTCTTCTGCCTGCCCTGTTTCCTTTGCTCATCTTTGCTGAGCAACTCATCCTCAGCGTGCTCAGCATGCTGCAGGATATCTGGGCAGGATATGATGTCAGTAAGGCTCTGCCCCACCTCTGCAACAGGGAGGTACAGGACGGACATCCGCACCCACTTTTCTTCTCCACCCTTGACAAATTAAACTCGGCCTCAGGATCTGACACAATAGCCAACACCGCAGCAGCCGAAAAAACAGCGCTGATCCCCGCAGAACCAGCCGATTCACCCCACACAGATGCAGTGTCCTGTTGCTTTCCTCCCAGTCAGTCCCAGTGGCCCCCACTGCCCGTCGACCTTGTGGATTCGAAACCAGTTTGTGACCCACGTCTTAACACTGAAAACACTTTATGTTCCCAGAGCTCGCGTACATCATATAAAACTGTTCCTCAATTCCAACACGGAAGGACACGTCACATTGTCGCACTACAGCAGGGCTATTGAGGCCTGCTGTAGTGTGCAGGACTAGTCAGGTAAGTTTCAATGATATTACTGGGGTAAATATATTAGCATGCTGATTAAGGATTGTTCATCTGTTCATCTCGCCTATTTCTATTCATTTATCCATCAATTGTAAAATATTTTTCCAGACGATACCAATTGTTTGGCTAACTATTTATATCTCTAGCATTTAATTAGTGTTTTTTTTTGTGCTGTCATTTAAACACTTTATTAATGGCCTTAACGCAAACCCATTTTAACAACGTAATTTTTTTTCTCGCGAGATTAATACAGAGCTGCCACGCTTTCGCCGTGTGGCACACGCTTTTGGTTGGTAGTTGACTAAGTCACTCATCATTTTTATATCAATCATCATCATGTCAATCATTTTTAAATCATCATCGTATCAGGCCGTCATGAAGTACCAGGAGTGGGCGAGTCTGTGTGTGTGTGTGTGTGTGTGGTCCCAGATAGCGCACCGGTCCGGGAGCTCCGCCCCCGCTCACTCGCTCAGAGAGACACAGTGAGATCAGAGCTCGTTCACTCTGCAGCTATATGTTTTTATTTATTTCAAAATAGGGTACTTCTTATTTCATACATTTTCCACAAATATGGGGAAGACTCAAAGAGTGTTTAATTTATTTCAAAGCAGGCCGACACTTGCCTATGTATTTTGTTTGATTGTTATTTTGTTGCTTGTCTGTTTGAGTAGCTGGCTGAAAGCAAAGAAGTAGTAGGCTTACCTTTTATTGGTAACCTAACTGTTAGGCAGGAGACATTGAAATGTCTCCTGCCTGACAGGAGACATTTCAATGTCAATGTTGAAGGAAAGGCTGTGTACATTTGCAAAGACCTATGTTAAGAATGACACAAGATGGAGAAGCATATAGTCAAGTGCCCAAAGTTTCCTCAGGGCTCAAATCAGCTTATGACAAAACAAAATGTTTTTATTTATGTCTTTATATGACAAGGTAAATACAGTAAGTATAAATTACCCACAACATTTCCAGTTATTCCCGTTAATTCCTGTTTATTCCCATGGAAAGTTTTGCAACTTTGAATATTCCCGGAATTTGGCAACCTTAATTACTACACACAATGATCATACAATATACAACCAGTAAGAAATACAGAAAAAATTATGAAACACTTCCCTTAACCTTCACTCTTCCTCACTAAACTTCCACCACAGAAGAAGAAGAAGAAGAAGAAGAAGAAGAAGAAGAAGAAGAAGGGCATAATCTTGATTGTGACAATGACAATGATGTGTAGTAGTGGTTTGTGTACTGAGGATGAGTATATTGACATGGATTTGCAATGGTCGAGGATTGCGAATGATAGGAAAGGATGAGGGGGGAAAGGTAAAAAGTTAACGTTTGAAGAATTCAAGATCATGCTCAGATTTAAAGCAGGACATGATATCTCATATGTGAGTCTGATTGCGTTCACAAATGGTTTGAAGAAAGCTTTGGGGGATATTGAAAATTGTTAAGAAATGACAGTCTGCTGGTTCAACGCAAGAACGCAGAGATATAAGGTGCTTAAATTGCAAACAATTCAGGATAACTCAAATGGAGAAATCCTAGCATTCTGGATGGTGTTGTACAGTCTAACAGCAGTGGGAATGAAGGACCTGAAGAAGTGTTCCTTCTTGCACCGTGGGTGGAGCAGTGTGCTGCTGAAAGAGCTGCTAAGGTGTCATGTAGGGGATGAGAGGTGTTGTCCATGATTGAATTCTACTTTGCTAGCATCCTCCTCTCACCCACCTCCTCAGTGGGATCCAAATGTCAGTCCAAGACCGAGGTGGGTCTCCTAACCAGTTTATTCCTTTCCTGTCCCTCTGACAATTTAAGTAATAATGAGAAAACGGGAAGAAAAATGATATTCACAATGTCAGAACTAAATAAGGTGCTGTAGAAAGCCAAGAAAACATCTCCAGGAACAAATGAAGTAAATTGCATTACATTTAGCTGATGCTTTTATCCGAAGACAACTTCAATTAGTGCACTAGCTACATCTATGAGGGGCTATTAGTCATGGGCTGAGATTCGAGCCCCCATCCTTCTGTTTGGAAGACGACCACTTTACCCCTCAGCCACATGCACCCCTGTACACGTTGAAATGAGAAGATCACAATGTAGGGGAGAGCGGGGTAATGTGAGACATCGGGTAATGTGAGACACCCCCTGTATCTAGGCAACGAAACACATTTGTGGTCATGTGACCATTATGTTTTCAAGCCCCTCCCATTCCCCCCTTGCCATGAAGGAGAAGTTGGTGCTGGTGCTGTGGTAAGTAAGTTTTTTCACAAAAATTAGTTTTTTGCATGTAAAAGTAAATTTTCTTGCTTTGAACTTAATCAACTGTTGTTTCAAAACAAATTTATTCAGGTAGAAAAACTTATATCATACATGTTGAAGAACTTCCAACATATAAAACCATGTGATGATGCTAGTTGAAGATTAGCCTGAATTGGTAAGAGATGTTGTTTTTTATAAATGGTGGCTGTGGGGTAAAGTGAGACAAATGCTGTGGTTTAAAGTGAGACATGAAGCACAAGTTAAGTTTAGTCTTAAACATATTTTAATGTAATATAACATTACATATGTTTTATTTTTAATGTCATAAACATTGTAGAAGAGCCATCATGCCAAGAAACTACACCAGGAAGACAACCTGGGGCCAAACACCCCTCGCAGAGATGGAGAGTGCAGCCGCTGAGGTCATGCAAGGAAAGAAGTCCTTAAGAAAAGCTGGAAGGGATAGAAATATTGACAAGACAACCCTCAAAATATTCATTAAGAAAAAAGAGAAAGGGTAAGTAAAATCAGTAGCCTGGGGTGCACTAGCTGAGGCAAAGAGAATATTCACAGATGAGATGGAGGAGGAGTTTGCCAAACACTTGAAACAACTAGCTGACCAGTTCCATGGCCTTGCTCCAGTTAAGTGACGTGAACTGGCATTTGAATAAGCAGAGAAAAACAATATCCCTGTCCCTGCCAAATGGACAGAGAAACAATGTGCAGGTAAGCTAGGATGTGCAAGATATCACATGAATCATAATAATCATAAATGTGCTTAATTTACCAATCCCCAAGATTCTGTTACTAGGCTAATATTAGTTTTGGAATGTGTGGTTGTCAATCTAGCTGTCAGGATTTGAACTATTACAACATGTGTTGTTATGGTAGTTCTAAAGTAGAAAAAGTTGGGGTAAAGTGAGACACAAGACCACTTTTTTTAAAATAATCATATTTTCACATTACCCCGCTCTCCCCTACATTAACATGCTGGGCATACTTGAGGCGACATAAGAATACTCATACAGGCCAATTGAGAAGAGGGTGAAGGACATAGGAATAGCAGACAAGAAATATCCCACTGTGCCACTCTCTACAATCCCACCTTGGACTTTGAAAGAAGTAGAAGTTGATTTAAACAAATAAAGATAAAGGAATACACCAAAACAGAGTAGGTGGTTATTTAGAAGTAATGTATCCAGAATACGCCAAAATACATACTTATGCATCAAAATACAGGACTCTAGTGTTTGGAATAGCATTCATCATTCCAGGGATGGACAATTAAAAAAATAAAAGGGTTAGTTAAAACCTGGCAGTGTATACAGGGGAACAGTTATAAATATAGTGTTAAACTGGATTGGGGTGGAAGGAAACGAACTGGCTGATAAAAACGCAAAAGGAGGTTGAAAAGAACTGTAGGTTTGGCCATGTGCGTTGTAGTGGGGGGAAAAGTAGACCTGACTTCTCAGGACCCCAAAGGGGAGGGATGCCCTTAAAAATCCTGAATATTTCTTTTTTTTATTAAATTGTTATAATTAATATGATTAATTTAATTTCTATTTGCTTAATAAAAATGGCTGAAGCTGGCTGAATAAATCGATTGATTGAATGAAATTTGTATCCAAATAGGCTTCCTGAGATTACCTCTCTATCCCCTACAAACAAATGGTTTAGTCTTTGCCTATGAACATGATCAAAGTGAGTGAGTGACTTCTGGAGAAGTTGTTTATGAAATCTCGGTCTGTGTGTCGCAGATTCTCAGTTGTCTTATGTTTTCACCATGGGTTTAATTTGCTGTTACTGAGAGCTCAGAGTAAAATAAGAATGAGGGCTGGAACCGGGACATGTCCGTCTATTTTGCCACATCGAGTCTTATGATTACAGGAAAACACAAATTCACAGACCAACCTTTCACAATAAGGCAACTAAATAAAATAGCTTACTTGCCTTCACACTGGGTGATGATCCACCGCGGAGCTACAGCTGAGTTTAAACCGATTTATACAGAGGGTTTATCTTGAAGATGGACATAAATATGTGTGTGAGATAGAAACAGAGCGAGCAAGAGAGAGAGACAGTTTGAGCAAGAGAGAGCGAGAGAGATAGGGTGAGCAAGAGAGAGACAGAGAGATAGAGAGAGATAGGGTGAGCAAGAGAGAGAGAGAGAGCCTATTGCCCTTAACCTGACGTTTTTTACATTCACTTTTAATACAACTACAGCCTTTCTGAGGTTTCTGATGTATTCACTGTATTTCCTTGTAAAAAAGTAGTCATACACTTTCAAGTAAAAACCAGTACTAAACTGTCCTATACCGTATGAAGCCATGCATTTTCCACTCTTGCAAATATTTCACAATAAGAATATTTAAAAAACAAATGAATGGATTCAGTCATAAGAAACACTGGAGATGAGAGATTACATTCATTCACAAATTAATACTTTAGGTTGATGGGATGAAAGCTGTAAATTAAACATGGTGTTTAAGTTTCTGCAAATTAAAGAGTCTAGTGAAGTCAAGTGTTGTCTTTTATTTTGCACAGCAGTAAACATTTTCTCAATGTATGTGTTTGAAAACTATGATGGTATTTTTAAAGTTTGCTTTAAACTTTATTGAATACCTGAATAAATGTTAAATAATGTTCTTTTTAGCACAATACTTGAAACAAACCTCATTTAACGATAGTAAAGTAACAGCAGGCAAAAGTCTGAGACATGAGAATTGAAATTGGTGAGATTTCATATTTACTCATACAAAATTTGGTATGTATTTTTCATTAGTGACTACCCCAACAATTCTACAGATTAATTTGTACATCTAATCTTGTTATTTTTAGAAATTTCTTTTCAAATATCTATGACGGACATCATGAATCGTGAGATGAAGGGTGCCCACAGATTCTGCTTGTGTATAGGGCCCAGAATATTGTGCTACACTCCTGGATGTGGCAGAAAATTATAGCAAGGCTGAGATCAAAAGTTTATTCTAATCAGGACTGAAAAAGAGATGGCAGGAAGAATGGGACAGAGATAAAAAGGAAGAGGTGATAGTATCAAGAATGATGTTTGGTCATACAGATTTAAACAGCACCCTGCAGACCATGAACAGGCATGACAACGGCAGATGTGACAATTGTAATGAGTAGTAAACAGTGAGCATATATTTTAGTAGTAGTCTGTCCACAATATCATCGACAGAGATAGACACTCAAAAACTCGCTCCAAAGAAACAGTTTAACATTAAGTCAAAGAAAAATACTACTGAGGGACTATATTATATTCAGATTTCTGAAAAACACATTAGTTTCAAATTCTGACTCACACTCCTTTCCAGAAGGTGGCGGCAATCCGCCGATAAGTTGTTTGCCACCCGCCATTCAACATCAGAAGAAGAAGACGACGAAGAAGAAGAAGAAGAAGAAGAAGACGAAGAAGAAGAAGAATTTGTTCGATTTCGGTCGGTTTCATTTACTGCGTATCAGTCAGGGGCTTTTAATGCACAATAATGAACTATTGTGACTACGACTCTGACGGATATTCGTCCAATGAGGACGCAGACTACGTCCCATCAGGTGAGAACTGGCGCTTTACAAAACACTGGTTAGTTGCTACGGGAAAATCACCCGAGGATTCTACTGACGGTCGTTGTGCTGATGGATCATGACCTGAGATCATCCCAGGCAGGCACATAAGGAGCGAACGGGAGAAGTACCCCTTTATCATAATGGTCGTCCTTTGCTCGTACTTTTGGAATATGTTCTGAAATCGTTTTTGTATATTGGATTTCATAGTCACTCATTTCGAGGGTTGTTATCTTAGATGTAACGAACAAAGTACAATATATGGAGCGATTCATTAGGAACGATTTATGTGATGATGCTAATATAACTACCTATGACCTACTGTTCTCTAAACTTTACACAAAGCACTTGTTCAGTTTTAGTAATGCAAAAGTGAAAAAGCTTCAGGTGGCACAATGTGGACAATTGCAAGCCACATGTTTGTGGCTATAACAATACAAAGCACCTTTCAAACTCTGCTGAGGAATTCGGAGTCATAGTCTGACACAGTTGATGAATAACTAAATAAGTGTAATTGTCTGTTTGTATGTCAAGAGCGACAGAAACGAGTGGACACACACACACACACACACACACACACACACACACACACACACACAGTTCTAGAGGAAACCGAGTAACATAAAATATCCTTAAATCAGTCTATGTTGAAGACTGATATACTGATAGAAGTGTTTCAGAACTGTCTGTGTGAGTGAGTTGTGTGATGGAAATCTGAAAATACAAGAGAACACCAAATTTGTCTGAGTATTTTAATAGGGGCTTTTTGCAGAAATGATCAACATAGAATCACAGGAATCTCAGAGTGAAGATGCAAGTCATGTACAAGGATCTTATATAGGAGAACCAAGGCTGTCTCTCTGAGCCAGTTCAGACTGGTTCTGGACACAGTTTGAGAGAGGAATCAAAACACAGAAATCTGATTTACATATGTTTCCTTGGAGATAGAGCAGACATAAATTAATTTATTTTGAGAGTAAATAAGTGATATAAAGCTTTCAGGCCATAACAGTATTTAGACGTGTTATATAGGTTTCAGGTCACAAACAGTTCAGGTCATAAAAGTCTTTAGACAGGTCTGCAAATACTTACTTTTCAACTATAAATAGATTTCAACCACAATTAGTTTTTAGTATTTTTTCCACTACAGTTGCTACTTACCTTAACTTGCAAAGAGCTGACAAATCGTCTGGCGCTGTGAAACTTGCAGATGAATATGTTCTCACACATAATACAGTTTTGACTTGGATTCTGTTGTGTCGCCTCGATTTAATGATAATAATTCAGAGGAAATTGCAGGTTCTTCTGTTTTTCCCAAAGATGGTATAACAGTAGTGTAAATGTAAAGTGCAGAGAGGAAACTATATATTCTTTCTGGAAAAGGCGAGTGCATATTGTTGCTAATTGTTACGCGTTGAATAAGAATAAGATGCCCACAAACTTGGATGCATTGGACAGCTAGTCCTGTGTCAAAGAGGTTCTCTCTATCTTGGTTGGAGCTGCATCCCTTCTGGAAGGTTTTTTTTATTTTTAACCAACGCTAGTGATAAAGTACCATTAAAGGGATAGTTCACTCAAAAATGAAGTGGTCTTGTGTCTCACTTTACCCTGGCTATGGGGTAAAGTGATCCACTTACTTTTTCCACTTTAAAACTACCATAACAACACATGTTGTAATAGTTCAATCCTGACAGCTAGATTGATAACCACACATTCCAAAACTACTATCGGACTAGTAACAGAATCATGCGGATTGGTCAATTAAGCACATCTATGATTATTATGATTCATGTGATCTCTTGCAAACCCTAGCTTACCTGCACATTGTTTCTCTGTCAGATTGGCAGGGACCGGGATATTGTTTTTCTCTGCTTATTCAAATGCCAGTTCACGGCACTTAACTGGAGCAAGGCCATGGAACTGGTCAGCTAGTTGTTTCAAGTGTTTGGCTAGCTCCTCCTCCATCTCATCTGTGAATATTCTCTTTACCTCAGCTACTGCACCCCAGGATACTGATTTTACTTTCCCTTTCTCTTTTTTCTTTATAAATCTTTTGAGGGTTGTCTTGTCGATATTTCTATCCCTTCCAGCTTTTCTTAAGGACTTCTTACCTTGCATGAACTCAGCGGCTGCACTCCATCTCTGCAAGGGGTGTTTGGCCCAAGGTTGTCTTCCTGGTGTATAGTTTTCTTGGAATGATGGCGTTTCTACAATGTTTATGACATTAAAAATAAAACATATATAATGTAATATAACACTAAATTATGTTTAAGACTAAACTTAACTTGTGCTTCATGGTGGGGTAAAGTGAGACAGTGTCTCACTTTCCCTAACAGCATTTGTCCCAATTTACCCTCAGCCAACGTTTTAGAAAAAAACCCATCTCTTAGCAATTCAGGCTAATCTTCAGCTAGCATCAATCACATGGTTTTATATGTTGGAAGTTCACCAACATGTATGATATAAGTTTTTCTACCTGATTCAATTTGTTTTGACACAACAGTTGATTAAGTTCAAAGCATGGAAATTTACTTTTACATGCTAAAAACACATTTTTGTGAAAAAACATGCTTTCCACAGCACCAGCACCAACTTCTCCTTCATGGCAAGGGGGGAATGGGAAGGGCTTGAAAACATAATGGTCACCTGAGCACAAATGTGTTCCTTTGCCTAGATACAGGGGGTGTCTCACGTTACCCCGCTCTCCCCTACATGCCCAAAAATGTAATCTGTAACGTATTCCGTTACATTAACAAATCTGACTAACTTTTTCTGAATACTTGGATTACTTCCACATTGAATTGCATTTTATAAGTGTAGGAATGCGGCGTTGGTCAGTGAAGCAGCAGCAGTTTAAGCTCTGTGTCCGCGGATGCGTCGGGGCAGCTGGATGCGATGGAAGGGCAGCTCCGTAGATTCCCGTTCATGTCCGGATGGTCATGCAGCGGTATGGAGGCGCCGGGTCTCAGCAGGAACACCCCCATGCTGAACAACTCCGTCTCGCAGATGTGCATGTAGGGAATTTTAATATAAAAATATTAATGATTAATCGAAAATCGATCATAATTCTCCCGAGGATCGATTAAGACAATTTAATTGAATGCCCATCCCTAATGGTGACACTTGAAAATATGCGCTGCTGTACTCTTAAGCCCCGATGAGAGCAGCAGCTAGCCGCTGAGAGCTAGCTGGATTTGACGGTTCTCGACCTCTCAGTCTGGTTGTTGTCACGTCCTCACTCCCGGAACCCCTCACCCAGACCCGGGTCTGTCCGGGTACCCTACCCTGTTGACTGAGGGTCCGTGTGCGGAAACATGAAGCCGAGCAGCGGACGTAGTTCCGGGCTGCTACCTGCAGCTGCTAACATCCTCACTGTGCTACGTTCAAGGAAACTCGGATATTCTGACCTCCTGCCACATAACGAAATCCAGTTTTTTCGGCGATGAAAAAATAATGTCGAAGACGCGATTCTTAATGATCAATAATCGATCGTCTATTAATTATGCCCATCCCTACTTCCAAGAGCTTCAGGCTACAAACTGCGTTCTTCGCTGTAAGGTGAATGTCATGGAGAGCCGCTCAACACAATTGAATCTGAAGATTGTGGCGATCACAGAAGGAGAGGAGATTAACATAAACATAATTTAGTGTTATATTACATTATATATGTTTTATTTTTAATGTCATAAACATTGTAGAAACGCCATCATTCCAAGAAAACTATACACCAGGAAGACCCCTTCCCCGAGGGGAAGGGGTCAAATCAATAACATGTACTGATGAGATATGACTTACTTCGATATGATAGGGATGGAGAAGAGGAAGGAGAAGCTGGAAAGAGAAGCTCTGTGTGTCATAAATTCCCTTTGCGTCTTAGCGTCATCAGGGTTTTTTGCCTTGTAATCAATGATACAATGATACAGGCCGAATTTGGGGGTACACTGAGGCTCAAGGTAAATCTGACTGGCTACTGGTTTGTATGGTAGTACGATGAAAACCACGTGGCTCACTCAGTAGATCAGCCATCAATACCTCTATGCCTTCTAAACTAAACGCTTCCTATTTTAGAACATAGAAAAAGTAACATTCTGCCGCACTAACTAGCTCTAACTATAAGCTTTATCAAAAAGGAAGGTTTTGAGCCTAGAGGGGCTTGATGGCTAAAAGCTCTGGATCCTACTATACTTTTAGAGACTTTAGGGACGACAAGTAAGCCTGAATTCTGGGAGTGGAGTGCTCTAGTGGGTTGATAGGTAACTAACAGCTCTTTAAGGTAAAATGGCGCCATATTATTCAGGGCCTTGAAAGTGAGGAGGAGAATTTTAAATTCCATTCTAGATTTAACCGGAAGCCAGTGTAGCGATGCTAATACTGGAGAAATGTGCTCTCTTTTCTTTGTTCTAGTCAGGACACGTGCTGCGGCATTTTGGACAAGCTGTAGAGTCTTTAACGACTTACTGCTGGAGCCTGATAGTAATGAATTACAATAGTCCAGTCTCGATGTAACAAAGGCGTGGACTAGTTTTTCTGCATCTTTTTGCGAAAGGACATGTCTAATTTTTGAGATATTGCGCAAGTGGAAAAAGGCGGTCCTAGAAATTTGTTTAGCTGTGAATTAAAGAACAAACCAGGATCAAAGATCACTCCCAAGTTCCTGACTGTTTCATTGGAAGCAAGGGCAATGTCGTCTAGCGCAGCTATATCTTGAGATAATGTATCTCAAAGGTGTTTAGGGCCAAGTATTAGAACCTCTGTTTTATCTGAGTTTAGTAAGAGAAAATTGCGGGTCATCCAGGTTTTTATGTCCTTGAGACATGCGCGAAGTTTAGTTAATTGATTACTTGTTTTAGTCTTTGTAATAAAATTTGATTGTCAATTGTGTCGAATGCTGCACTGAGATCTAACAGAACGAGGACAGACACAAGTCCCTGATCTGAAGCTATTAGAAGGTCATTAGTGACTTTTGCTAAGGCTGTCTCTCTGCTGTGATTGGCTCTGAACCAAGACTGAAAGTCTTCATATATATTATTTTCCTTGAGAAACTCACACAGCTGATTGACTTCAACTTTTGTAAAGATTTTAGACATGAAGGGGAGATTAGATATTGGTCTGTAATTGGCTAAAACCTCTGGGTCTAGGGTGATTTTTTTTTTTTGAGAAGGGGTTTGATTACAGCTATTCTAAAAGACTGGTACATAACCTGATGATAATGACAGATTGATTGTATTAAGTAACGAACTATCAATTAGGGGCAGAATTTTTTTAAGTAACTTTGTCGAAATCTGATCTAAGATACAGGTTGTTGGTTTAGAACCTGAGATTATTTTGGTAAACTGATCACGGGTGATCAGAGAGAAACTGTCTAAATAATGGGTAGGATTCTCAGCCGTTTCAGAGATTTCTGTTGTTGGTAGGGTATTTGGGCCAATTGAGGGAACTGTTGGTTACCACAATGGTTTTGAACCTGGGTGAAGTTGTGGTAAATCCACATTGCTGCTTGTTGTTTCCCCCGAGATGGGGGCACGGCTAACCTGTTTGGCTTAAAGGTCGGTTAGGGTGGGACTGGGGTATGTTATATATGCCAGACTGGGGAATGTTTCAAATATTATTTAAATGTGATCAGCCTACTGTTTGTGTTATATCTGGGAGGCTTAGAAATACTCCTACTTCTGATACAGGGACAATAACATTTGTTACTTGGAATGTAAAAGGTATTGAGGTCAAATTAAGAGGGGGAAGGTGGTCTCACACCTGAAATCTCTGTATACTGCAGGGTTCGTACGGTCATGGAAAACCTGGAAAAGTCATGGAATTAAAAAATGTGTTTTTCCAGGCCTGGAAAAGTCATGGAAATTTGTTATATTCATATTTTCATGTCATTCCTTTTTAGGGATGGGCCTAATTCCTAATTCCTAATTGATCATTAAGAATTTCGTTGATGACAATTTTTTCATCGATGAAAACTATTGCATGTTCGCTATGTGGCAGGAGTTCGGAATATCCGAGTTGCCATGAACGCAGCACAGCGGGGATGTTAGCAGCTGAACCAAGCAGCTCGGAGTTGCCTCTGTTGCTCGCTCAAGGCCGAATTATAGTCCTGCGACTGCAACCGCGGAAGGCCACGCAGCTGCATCGACGGACTCGTTTTGGTTTATACTTCTCTAACATGCTGCGCGTGTTGCAACGCAATTCACCGCCAGAACACTAGGCAGAGTAACGTTGTTTGTCGAAGACAAAACGCACAAAGAAGAGATGTCTTCTTCTTCGTTGACTGTTTATTTAGATCGCCACTCCGGCTCCTCATAGCCTATTTCTGGCGGACAAATCGGCCAGTCAGTGACGGGTTATACAAGTGGTCCTACTTTCGGATCTCTTCTGCCAAGTGCTCTTCTATTTGGTCCATATTCGTTCTTCTAAATCTTCTGTTATTTCTGCGTATTGTGGGGCATGAATTCGGAAACTAGACTCAGGACGGGATGTAGTAACAGCCTTGCGGGCTTCGTGAGGCTCGCGTCGCTTTGTCGTGTAGTTACAAAAATTGGCGGACGCACGCAAGCCCGCAGAGGGCACGAAAGGGGCGTGTTGCGTGTCTTGCGTGCATGCGTGCGTGCATGCAACCCGACTATAATTCGGCCTGATGGTCCTGATATTGATGACCCTGACTTTTTTCGGAATGTTTTCAATTTAATACCTGATCTGAATTCTACTAACTTAATTATAGGGCGTTACTATAATTGTTAGTAGGGATTAGGGTTGTGCGATATTAGGAAAACAAGCGATATCAATAATGTTGTTTAATATCACGGTGACAATATAACTTGCCATAATAAAGAAACAGTCCCTGGCTATATACACAAAGACCACAGACAGCTCCACAGCCGGGAGAAGGTGCACAGCCTGGTCACAGCGCCACAAAGTCTGGCGCAGACACCATATCTCACAGCTGACTGTATTATTCTCAGGTTGTTGAACTTCTGAATGAGGAGATGAAGTTTGTACCTGTGTTGTGTTTGACAGCTGTGTTTTTCTGTTGTATTTGTTGTTGAAGCAATTTTTTGCCAGGTCTATCTTGAAAATCTAAAAGACTCCAAAATCTCAATGTCAAGAAGACTACCTACATGTGTGTGCGTGGGTGTATATATATTACGGTTACACGATACGTTTTTTTCTGGGCGATACGATAACTGATAATTACATGCTTCACATGGGTGATACCGATAATAATTTCAAGTTTCTTAAAAATAAATTCATAGCCTTTAGTTAATGCACACCTGAGGGTAAAATTGCAAAACATAGTAAGAAAATATGGATACATTTATATCAGTGCTGTCAGTTAAACGCGTTATTAACGGCATTTACGCAAACCCATTTTAACGCCGTCAATTTTTTCCTCGCAAGATTAACGCAGAGCTGCCAACTCTCACGCTTTCGCCGTGTGAGGTTAGTCCTCCCCCCACATATCCCCCCCGTATAAAACCAATAAATCTGCCTCGATTTTGGAGGCAGCTTGGCAATTTAAAAATCGTCATACACGAATCACGATTCGTAACTGAATCGCTTTTTTTCCACCATCCCTAGGTCAGGGCAAAGACACATTTAATTATGGTGTGGTATGTTTTTTTTTTTTATTATTACTTTTTTTTATCTTACTTACCATCATTTGGACTTGCCATCCCTAAAAAAAAAGTTAAATGTATATATCCGCCTTCTGTCATTTATCCTTACGTTCCCACAACAATATATGTATATAAAATGGGGATTTTTCGAGCTTATAGAAATTGTGATGAATCGTGTTTAATCACAGTTACCCTGTGATTAATCTGATTAAAAATTGTAAGCGTTTGACAGCCCTAATATATATATATTAGGGCTGTCAAACGCTAATATATATATACAGTGGAGGAAATAATTATTTGATCCCTCGCTGATTTTGTAAGTTTGCCCATTCACAAAGACACAAACAGTCTATAATTTTAATGGTAGGTTTATTACATAGTGAGAGATGGAATATCAAAAGGAAAATCCAAGAAATCACTTTAAATAAAATATATAAACAGACTTGCATTTTATCGAGTGAAATAAGTATTTGATCCCCTGCCAATAAATGGCTTAGTACTTGGTGGCAAAACCCTTGTTGGCAAGCACAGAGGTCAGACGTTTCTTGTAGTTAATTACCAGGTTTGTGCACGTATCAAGAGGAATCTTGGTCCACTCCTCTTTGCAAATCATCTCCAAATCCTTAAGGTTTCGAGGCTGTCGCTTCGCAACTCGAAGCTTCAGCTCCCTCCACAGATTTTCGATAGGATTAAGGTCCGGAGACTGACTTGGCCACTCCATGACCTTAATGTGTTTCCTTTTGAGCCACTCCTTTGTTGCCTTGGCCGTATGTTTTGGGTCATTGTCCTGCTGGAAGACCCATCCAGGACCCATTTTCAGTGCTCTGGCGGAGGGAAGAAGGTTGTCACTCAGGATTTTACGGTACATGGCCCCGTCCATCTTTCCATCAATGCGGTGAAGTCGTCCTGTCCCCTTAGCAGAGAAACACCCCCAAAGCATAATGCTTCCACCTCCCTACTTGACGGTGGGGATGGTGTTCTTGGGGTCATAGTCAGTATTTTTCCTCCTCCAAACACGGCGAGTCGAGTTGATGCCAAAGAGCTCAATTTTGGTTTCATCTGACCACAGCACCTGCTCCCAAGACTTCTCTGAATCATTCAGGTGATCATTGACGAACTTCAGACGGGCCTGTACATGCTTGAGCAGGGGGACCTTGCGGGCACTGCAGGATCTTAATCCATTGCGGCGTAGTGTGTTCCCAATGGTTTTCTTGTTGACTGTGGTCCCAGCTGCCTTGAGATCATTAGCAAGCTCCTCGCGTGTAGTTCTTGGATCATTTCTCACCTTCCTCATCATCAGTGATACCCCACGAGGTGAGATTTTGCAAGGAGCCCCAGAACGAGGACGATTGATGGTTGTTTTGTGCGTCTTCCATTTTCGAACGATCGCACCAACAGGTGTCTCCTTCTCACCCAGCTTCTTGCCTATGGTCTTGTAGCCCAATCCAGCCTTGTGCAGGTCTACAATCTTGTCCCTGATGTCCTTAGACAACTCTTTGGTCTTGCCCATGGTGGAGAGTTTGGAGTCTGACTGATGAATGCATGTACAGGTGTCTTTTATACAGGTGATTGGTGACTGATTGACACACAGGTGTCTTTGCTGCAGGTAACATGTTTTTTTCAGTGTATCTAAGGAGTAGGAGTATTTAACCAGTCTGTGGGAGCCAGAATTGTTGATGGTTGGCAGGGGATCAAATACTTATTTCACTCGATAAAATGCAAGTCTGTTTATATATTTTATTTAAAGTGATTTCCTGGATTTTCCTTTTGATATTCCATCTCTCACTATTGTAATAAACCTACCATTAAAATTATAGATTGTTTGTGTCTTTGTGAATGGGCAAACTTACAAAATCAGCGAGGGATCAAATAATTATTTCCTCCACTGTATATATATATGTACACAGTGAAGGAAAAAAGTATGTGATCCCTAACTATAAGCTTTATCAAAAAGACTAAAAAATCTAGAAAATCACTATGTATAAAAGTTATAAATTGATTTGCATTTAATTTTGTGGAAAAAAACATTTGAACCCCTTACAAAACATGACTAATATTTGTTGGAGAAACTGTTGTTGGCAAGCACAGAGTTCAGACATTTCTTGTAGTTGGTCACCGGGTTTGCACACATCTCAGGAGGGATTTTAGTCCACAACCCTTTGTTGTGCTGAGGGAAGAAGGTTGTTGCCCAAGATTTTACGGTTCATGGCCCCATCGATCATCCTCTCGATGCAGATACGTCATCCTGTCCCCATAGCAGATAAACAAACCCAAGGCAAAATGTTTCCACCTCCATGCTTGACGGTGGGGATGGTGTTCTAGTCATAATTTATCTTTCTCCAAACACGGCAAGTCAAAGAGCTTGATTTTAGTCTCATCTGACCACATCACCTTCTCCCCAGCCTTCGCTGAATCATTCAGGTGTTCATTTGCAAGCTTCAGACGGGCCTGTACGTGTGTCTTCTTGAGCAGGGGGACCTTGCAGTCGCTACAGGATTTTAATCCACAATGGCATAGTGTGTTACCAATGGTTTTCTTGGTGACTGTGGTCCAAGCTGTCTTGAGGTCATTAACAAGTTCCTCCCGTGTAGTTCGGATCCCTCACCTTTCTCATGATCATCAATACCCCACGAGACGAGATCTTGCGTGGAGCCCCAGACCAAGGGCGATTGATGCTAATTTTTTGTTTCTTCCATTTCCTGAAAAATCACACCAACAGTTGTCTACTTCTCACAAAGCTGCTTGCCGATGGTCTTGTAGCCCATTCCAGCCTTGTGCAGGTCTAAAATCTTGTCCCTGAAGTCCTTAGACAGCTCTTTGGTCTTGCCCATGGTGGAGAGGTTGGAATCTGATTAATTGATTCTGTGGACAGGTGTCTTTTATACAGACAACGAGCTGAGATTCGGAGTACTTTCTTAAAGTGAGAGGACTAATCTGACCGGTGGGAGCCAGAATTCATGCTGTTTGGTAGGGGATCAAATACTTATTTCTAGGGATGCACCGATTTATCGGCCGAACATCGGTAGCGGCCGATATTCGCCTCGTTTACTGATATAGGCTTATCGGTAATAAACTTGACTTTCACCGATATCATTGGCCGATGTTCATATTTGTTGTAAAACCGCTGGGCACGTGCCGCAGCTGAGGGAGCAGTCGCTCCGTCGCCCTCCTCTCCGCGGCCAGAGGCTCAGTGTGCGGCACCGGGAGGTCCTAATCCGGTGGCGCCTAACGGCGTCGCTGGTGGGGGGCTTTCTTTCTCTTGGACCGCGGGGCGGTGTCCATCGCCGGCGCGGAAGGCGGGCCGTTGGAGGGGACCGGGTACGGCGGTCGGCGGCGGCGACTCTGGACGCGTGTCGGGCCCTTCTCGCGGATCACCTCAGCTACGGCGACCGCTGGGGGAACCCTCCGGGTGGCGCCTAGCAGCTGACTGAGAACTGGTGCGGACCAGGGGAATCCGACTATTTAATTAAAACAAGCATCGCGAAGGGCCACGGTGGGTGTTGACGCGATGTGATTTATGCCCGACACTAAAAACAGGTAAAACTGAGGAGGGCTTGTTAAGTTATCTTGACTCACGCAGTGTAACTTGGCGTAAAAAGTATGAGCGTAGCGTCTGTTTAAGTACTTTATTCTCATGTGCACCTGCTCTATTCATCCGTCTCATGCACAGGTAACAAGGGAACTGACAACATACGTCATACACACAGAAGCCGTAACACCTCTAATAAACGGGCAATACTGCTACCGTAAAAGAATGAGAAGAGCGTTCTCTATAATGATACTTTAACAGGGCTGTTTTAGACAGGGTAAAAAGGTGCTGTTTTACATAATCCTTGTGGTATTTTGACCAAAATATGTTAGTCATTTCATTAAGATCCCAAGGAACCATTTCAACTTGCGGAAAAATGGTCATTATATGTCTCTGTTAAATAAAGTTTAGTTAAATCAAAGATTGTTTCATAAATCTGATTCAATTTGTGTCATTAAAAGATAAGAGTGATGAAGGGCTGAACATTTTTTAAATAGTGCTTTTTAAATAATTATTTAATTATTTTTCTGGCACAAAAGGGTGAATGAATAACAACAAAAAGAAAATAAACAAATATCGGTATCGGCTATCGGCCAGATTGTTATTTTAAATATCGGTATCGGCCAAGAATTTCCATATCGGTGCATCCCTACTTATTTCCCTGAATCAAATGCAAATCAATTTATAACTTTTAAATGTTGTGATTTTCTGGATTTTATTTGATTATAGAATATTCATTTCTTTGTCAGTGGGAAAATTTACAAAAGCGGCAAGGAATCAAATACCTATTTCCTTCACTGTATTAGACGCACAAAATAAATATTTCTTCTTCTTAATTTGATCTTCAATTTCTCTAACTTCTTCTTCTCATTCTTCTTTCTCCTTAGATGATAATTTAAGCGAGGATGACATTAACCAGTGTTTAAAGGAAGACCCTCTGTACGAAGATGATGTTGTACCACATCCTGATGATGTCAGCAAAACAAAAAGGAAGAAGAAGGCCATCAGCATGAGGTGAATGATTGATTGATTGATTGATTGATAGATAGATAGATAGATAGATAGATAGATTACTTTATTCATCCCCGAAGGGAAATTAAGTCGTCATAGCAGCCGGTACATTTGAATACAATAAAATACAATACAATAGAATAAAATAAAAAATATTGAGGTAGAAAGAATAAAAAACAGAAACACAAGATAAATAATTAATAATCAATAGCAGATGATGGTAATAGTACTGATGATATGATGGTAATGTTATTGTTAGACAGTATATAAAAAATAGTACAGTATATATAGTATATAATATAACATAATATATATTTATATATGATAGTAATTATACCAATATAATAGCAGTATATAGTAATAATGGCCGCAACAGTATATATAATAATAATAGTAAATATAATAATAATAATAATAACATGTACACATGTATAAATATGTGTATATAGACTTATATATACAAAGAATATACAAAGAGTATGATATAATATATGATATATAGTACGGGTATAAATATAAGTATTTGACGATACAATAGATAACATAATATACTATGAGTGTAAGAATATGTAGACAGTGTGCAAAAGACAGTATTATTGTATAAAATTATATATAGTATCAATATGTTAATAATTGATTAGAGTAAAGTAAGATACATCTTCGGCTTTTCTTATTAAAAGTAGGTGCTACTAATCAAAAAGACTTGCATTCACTGATGTCCTTGAAATATACAATTCACAGAAAGAGGAAGAAAGGAGTACTAAAATTCGAGATGGAAGGAGGGGATGGAGGTGAAGCACAAGAGTCCCATCCAGCACAGGAAGAGATGGTCAAATCCAGAGGGGAAGGAGATGTTGATGAAGAGAAATCGAAGAAAAAATCTGATGACCTCTGGGTGAGATTCCTGTCTGATGTTGGATCCAGACCTAAACAATCCACAGATAATGCACAGTCAAGTACCACACAGAAGGTAAAGATACCTGGTGTATATTCTAAACCCAAATGTATAACTAAAGCTACTTTTAGACAGAGTGAACTCTAGACTCGAGAAAAAATCCATATCGTGCATCCCTACTACGTACATATCTACTAAGTTAAATGACAATTTGAGTTATGGCCAATTCCCCAATAAGCCCTGCATTTGGCAAGAGTTTTTAGTTAATAGTGGCCAAATTTGGTGTTGATAGATTAAAAAAAACAAAACGTAGATTACTGATCCCATTACCGATTTTCAATTGGGGCAAAAGAGCAACAAATTTATCATGGTGGTCTATTAAGTCAATCAGAATTAGGGTGTGAGAGGCGTGGTGCTTCAAAATGTATATATTTGAGGCCTAATTACAGCGCCACCATGTAGCAGATTGAGTTCACGTTTCAGGGAAAGTTGATACACATCAATTACAGTCATTGTTCAAAGTTTTGTGGGTGCAGCTCATTCAAGCTAATAGATATCCTCAGTTGAAAAAGCGTAGATGACACTGACGAAGATTTCAAAAAAGTTATCGGTTATAAGAGCAGGTGTCTGTGGCGATGTGCTTTAACAAAGTGACATTATCTCTGTAGAGGAATTAATACATTACATCCTGCCTCTCTATGGTACACCTGCCCCTCATTTGAATACTGCAGAGGATACGTTGCTATTGTGAACACGTCTGAGCAGTGAAAGGCAAACGGTGGAGAAAGTCTCGACCCAATTCTGACCAGATCCTCTGCAAGACATATATAGACATTGAAAATGGCTTAAAATGGTACATGTTTTAAAACAATTGGAAATGTTATGGTGCTTTCAGGGAGTAGACCGATTAAGTTAAAAGTAAGCTTTGACAGAGAATCCTGTTCTAAAGGTGGATTTAAAGAAACAACCAATTCTGTCCCAGTTCTCTGCTAGTTTTATAGACTGTGATCTATATATGAAATCTTGCAGAACCGTCCATCTGATTTTCAGAGAGCTGTAAACTGAGTTTATTTCTAACTTGGTCTCCAATAACTGTCACTGACCTCAGGTTATTTATAATATTTTAAAACTCTTAAAAACACCCGAAATTCTCTTAATCTTCCTACATCTGTCTTGTGTTATTATTTTCTTAAATCCTTTGTTGAAAAATGTCTGTTCTTAGATCTTCTCTAACTACGACCAATGACCATAACCCTCCTATCCCTCCTATGTGCCCAGCTGTCTTTTTTTCCTCCCCTCATACCAAGGAAGTGTATAATATAACATACAGAATTTAAAGATCCAGTACTTCAATATTTTATCCCAGTTTTTTGTAAATACCAATGAAAATGAAAAACATACATATAATAAAAAAAGAAAACAACCAAAACAGTAAAAAAAAAAAAGACAAATGTGTATACAGTAGTTGTGCTGTGAGGCTACAGGTTGATATCAGTTAGACAGACAGAGGACCAGCTAAATTAATATACATAGCAGACAAGTCAGTCTCACTAAGGAGGCAACGTAGACAGATTGTTAAAATGAAAAATGAAAGGTTTCCATTTCTTAATAAAATGATCCTTGAGTGCATATTAAATTTTTTCAAGACTCAAGGAAAACATTATTTCCTTTAGCCAGCCAGACTGAGATGGTGAAAGAGATTTCCACGCAAGCAGAATTCTATGGTGTGCCCAAAGAGTGGTGAAGGCAAGAATGTTTCTTGCTTTGGTCCCATATTGGGTAGATTTGGCTGGCACTCCAAGGTAACTAACCCTAATCCTAATGCAATTTTCACCTGGATCTCCTCTAATTCTATAGTCTGGTTTAGCTCAGCAATTTTTTTGACTAGGGAAATTTAGACCATCTTAGAATGTTGTCATTGGCCCTTTATTCAATTTAAATTCAGAACTGTATAGTTTAATGTAATAGGACTCAATGACTATTAATTTCCTGTGGATTTGTTACCAGGTTGCCTTGATTATCTTTATTTTCTTGGATCAATCTTGAGGCTGCATGTCTCTTTAACTGATGTGCTAACAGCAAACTGTTTTTGTCCACATACCTGTATATCAAACCATGGGAAAATAACAGTAACTGTTCGTTTTCTTTGTAGATAAATGAATCTCTAATTGCAGGTTCTCCCCTTTTTTAAGGAGTTCTGGTTAGGGATTGGAAACACATTGCTTATCGAAGTTGTAAATTGAATCAGTAAAATGTTGTCTCTTCTCCATTTTGTTTGATTAAGATATAAATTAAATAATTTCCCCTCGCTAAACTGTTTTTAGAGTATCCCACAGAAGGGAATAGGAGACTGAATTAGATGCATTAGTCCCAATAAAAGTATCTATGGATTGTGACATTTTTGTTACAGAAGTCTTTATCAGAGAGTAACTCGGGGTTCAGCCTCCATGGTGGTTGGTTCTTATGAATTAAGGTAAAGAAATTGTCTAGTTTCAAGGGGGCATGGTGGAAATTACAATGGCTAAATATGTCAACGAAGAAGTAATCAAATTGAAACACTTTCATATTTGAGTTGGAACACCTTTAGGGGTCTATATATCTATATTTTTCATAAACATCGAAAAGCTCTGAGACGTTTTTGAGTGAGGAATAATTTTAGGGCTTGAGTTGTCCAGGCTACGATCCATAACACTATTAAAATCCCCTCCCAAGATCGATTGATGTGTATTTAAGTTTGGAAGGGAGGCTAATAGTCTGTTGGCAAAGTCAACGTCATCCCAGTTCAGAGCGTACACATTCACATATAAAACCAGTATGTGGAATAGAGAGACCGTCACCATCATATAACATTTGTTGCAACAAATTGTGTTTTTTTGCTGATTAATATCGCAACCCCCTGTGTCCTGTTTTTTGGGGAGAAATTGGAGTGGCATACATAACTAATCCAAGTTTTACTCAGAAAATGGTCCAAAAGAAGGGTGTTCCTGGGTCCCTTTTTTTCATCTGTCCATTTACGGCTGTATTAATACGTTTTTTGCAGTACTACGGTTCGGATGTAGGCTTAGCCCATACAAAGTCAAAACACAAAAATAGAATAGAAATAGTAAATATGGAGATTTATTATAACAGAGTAATGTCATAGCTGAAATGTTCCATTAGACAAAATTAAGAAAAGATATTAATTAATTAATTAATTATAAAGCAGTGTATAAAGGTCCTGCACCTGTCCCATGTCCAAAAGCTTCAAAGAGAGGGGGCTCTCTCTGAAGGCTATCATGATTCTTGTAGTAGCCCAGACTGGACAAAGTAATCACCCTTTGAGTTTTTATGAAAACTGAAGGTTACCTTAATGTTTGGAAGGGGCGGATGAGGTGAGGGGTATTCTGCTGCAACATGACACTTCACTACTTTATGTCACTAAATTCTACACATTGCAACCTTAAGTACACCTGCTATTAACAATTGCTAATAAGTCAGTGTTTCCCCTACCATTATATTAGGGGAGGCGCCCTTTTTTTTATTTTTATATATATATATATATATATATATATATATAGCGCCAGATCTCAACACAAGTCATTTAATGTTACCTTTCCTATAAAACAGGTCTATAGCTTTGCTCTTTTATTAAACAAACTAAATGGCCTTATGTTATTTATCTTATTTATACGACGGCATGTCATTTCAGTCTGATCACTCAATTCTGTTTTCACGTTCGAGTAATTGTTAGGTTCCGACTGCTTTCCGGATGATGCACAAATATACTTGCCATTAAAATTTAAAACTAGGAGTTCACTGCAGCCTCTTTTTGACTGCCAAAATTGCGTTAAATCATTGAACTTTAATTCTTCCAACTAAATTTTATCAAAACTGAGGTTGTGTTCAGACACGCTGAACTGCTCTAACCCCTTATATTCACTCCTCTGTTAAGTGTCTTGGTGTTTATTTTGCCAGTGTTTTTAAACTTGACATGCAGATTTCCTCCGTTGTTAGGTCTAGTATCTTTCAGTTGAGACTTATAGCTAAGGTAAAGGCCTATATTCCACCTAAATAGCTAGAGAGGGTGATCCATGACTTCATAACTTTGCGACTTGATTACTGTAATTCCTTGTATGTGGGCTTAGACCAGTCAACTTTTCAATGCCTGCAATCTAAAATGTTGCTGCTCGCCTCCCGACAGGAAAAAAACAATGAGGAACCATATAACACCTGTGTTGTGCTCCCTCCACTGGCTTCCTGTTAGTCATAGGATCGATTTTTTTGTTTAACTTTGAAATCTCTTAATGGACTATTACCACCTTACCTAGCTGAACTGAGGTCAGCCGCTCATGGCTTTGCTTAAAATGAGGCTCATAACAAGAGACGATCAAGCCTTTGCAGTAGTCGCCCCAAACTTGTGGAACAGCTTACCACTCCATGTTAGATCTGCCCCCTCTTTTGCACACTTCGAATCATTGTTAAAACACATCTCCTCTATTTGGCCTTCAATTTTAGTTGAGAATGTTTTATCTCCGCAGGTTTTATTATTTTTAATTTTTTGTCATTGGTATTTTGATGTATTGCGTGTTGCTGTTTTCTTGTGTACCTTGTTACTTCTATAAATCACTCAACCAAGTTGTTTAAAATGTGCTATATAATAAATGCTATGAATATTCTCAGTGTCTCTTTTTTTCAATTGGATTATTGTTTTGTTTTTATCCTCAGGCAGACTCTCCAGCAATGAAGACTGCTCTTTTGACTAAAGAAACAACAGCATCAGAACCTGCCAACGTCACCGTCACTAAAGTGTTTGACTTTGCTGGAGAAGAAGTTAGGTATGCCTCTGAATCAGTGTTAATTTTGTTGACGAAAACGATGACGAAAAATATTCGTTAACTATCTTTTTACCATGACTAAGACGAGACGAAGACATCACGAAAACGGATCTTTGAAAATAAAAACTATGACTAAATCTATTTTAACTTTCGTTGACGAGCTGAGACGAAAATGTTGGTGGTTGACTAAGTCTCAGTCATTTTTTTAATCAGGCCGTCATGAAATATCAGGAGCGGGCGAGTGAGTGTGTGTGTGTCTGGGTGTGTGTCTGTGCGCCAGATAGCGCACCGGTCCCGAAGCTCCGCCCCCCGCCCCGCTCACTCGCTCAGAGACACAATGAGATCAGAGCTCGTTAACGTGAAGCAGCCGCTCAGTGACTGACTGCTTCTTAACAGTGAAAACACAGAGTTTCTCTGGTCTCAGCTGCTCAGAGATCAGCGCCTCAGCTTCTTGATCAGAGCAGAAGCTGCAGGTGGTTTGTACCGAGCTTCAGTATCTGTGTTCGCCTCCAGTCTGACCTGCTCTCGCTTTTTGTTTTCACATTTAAAACTAAATATATATTTTTAAGCTATTAGGCTGCAGCTATATGTGTTTATTTATTTCAAAATAGGGTACTTCTTATTCAGATAGCCCTACAAAGTTCTGTGTTTAATTTATTTCAAAGTAGGCCGACACTTGCCTGTGTGTTTTCTTCTCTTCATAAGCGTTTGTGTTTTCCTTTGATGTAACAGGTACAAATAGCAAAAAATGTCAAGAGTTTGTCATTCTATAATTACGTAAATGCAACAAACTATAGTTTAGTATAGTATAACTTAATGGAAGCTGGGGGGAAGCTAGCTGCCTCCGTGTAGCTTCAAGCTTTTGAATTAGCAACGCAGTTTGGAAACAAGACCGGGCAACCGCTGCGCTAAGAAACGATAAAGCTCTGTAGACGATGCAGTAAACATGGCCCTTGTCGGCGTGTTCATTTATCCCAAAGATGAGAAGAGTCTGGTCTAATTAAAGTATTTATTGAGAAACAATGAAAAGTCTAGGCCTAGGCTAAATCAGTTAGCAATAGGTAGTCAATAATGGCCCCGAACAGAAGGCGTTTGATATAATTATAACAGTAGGTTTAATGTGATTGGTTTAAAATATTGGAGGAGAGTCACCGCAAATTAATTTGGTCCTCCCTTATTGGTCCACAGCTGTAGTCCCACACCTCTTGTCACGGAATCCAGGAAGTGACAAGAAGCTGTACTCCGTCACGCTCCTACTCTACGCTGCCGGTTGCTAGACAACTCTCCCTCTCCTGACAGTTCGATGTTGTTTCATAAACTAGCCTTGAGTAGAGAATGTTATGTTTTCTGCTCCCTCGGCTGCACTGACTGTCCCATAACAAAGTCAATCTGAACCTGGGACATCTGCTCGAAACTCTACGTGATGTCGAATGATTCCGAGGGAATTACGCCTTAATATGTAAAAGTTAGAAATGAGATCAGGTTTAAAGTACAGTACATTGAATGTCACAAATTCACAGTCTTCACAACAGGCCGCAGCTCTTAGCAGACCTTTTATCAAGACAGGTGTGAGACTAACCAGTGTTTTTGACCCACAAACATTTCTAGCTAATTCCAAATATTGAACACTAAGAGAAAAGGTTATTATTAATGATTTGTATAAAGGCTTTAAATCCGGCCCAATCGGCTCCTGCCCCCACCCTCCTTTCACTTGTTCAGAGTTCTGTTTCCATACTCTTCACTCACAGACCCCCAGAGAAGCTAAGATTTTAAATTCTCCACACCCTTCACTTCATCCTCCAGCACCTGGACTCCAGGCCAGATTATACCCCCATGATATCAGTAGTGTTGAATGACATACACAAGAATTACTGAATTTTTTTACATTTTATTGGGGGGTTCAGCTTTGTCAGGTAAATTAAGGGAGAAAGCTAACTAACTTAAATCTTAAAACTCTAAACGTAGACTTTTATTACTTCAACCAGAAAAACTGATAACAACATCAAAACATCCACAAAGATCAAAACACTTCTCAATAGTGTTACACATTAAAATAAAAGCACATTCCCAAAACATAATGCAATTGTAATATAATATAATAAAACCTTAAACTTCAACTTCTAAGATTAGCAAGTCCTCGCTACAATATAAATGTTCAGAGTTAAACACTGATAACAACATCAAAATGATCATACTTGTTTTCAAGATAAAGTGCATGTTCTGTTGATGACTGCAGATTGAAGCTTGCGGGATAGGTCAATTAATCCATGGAGTCACCGACTTTTGTGTGGATGACGATGTCGCAACTCAACAGATTCGCTGTGGCCATGATCTCTGCATCAGTTGCCCAGACTCCATCACGAGAGATGCCAGAGGTGTTCACATATTCATTCACATTTTTGTTCAAGTAGTCCTGTAGATTTTTTGCCAAGTCAGTGTTCATGTGGTGGACGACTTTATCTCTGAGAAGGGAGTGGTTGTCCTCTGATCCTGTCAGGATGTAGCTGATGGCCCGGAAGTAGCAGTTCCCATCACCTTTGGCTTTACAGTGGATATCAAAAGTCTACACACCCCTGTTAAATTTCAAGGTTTTTGTGATGTAAACACATGAGACAAAGATAAATCCTGTCCAAACTTTTTCCACCTTTAATGTGACTTATCACATGAACAATTCGGTTTAAAAACAAATTGAAATCTTTTAGGAGGAAAAAAAAAAAACATACAATAGCCTGGTTGCATAAGTGTGCACACCCTTAACCTAATACTTTGTTGAAGCACCTTTTGATTTTATTACAGCACTCAGTCTTTTGGGGTAGGAGTCTATCAGAATGGCACATTTTGACTTGCCAATATTTGCCCACTCTTATTTGCAAAAGTGCTTGCGAGGGCATCTCTTGTGCACAGCCCTCTTCAGATCACCCCACAGATGTTCAATTGGAATCTGGGCTCTCGCTGGGCCATTCCAAAACATGAATCTTCTTCTGATGAAGCCATGCTTTTGTTGATTTGGATGTATACTTTGGGTCTTTGTCATGCTGATAGGTGAAATTCCTCTTCATCTTCAGCTTTCTAACAGAAGCCTGAAGGTTTTGTGCCAAAACTTACTGGTATTTGGAACTGTTCATAATTCCCTCCACCTTGACTAAGGCCCCTGTTCCAGCTGAAGTAAATCAGCCCCAAAGCATGATGCTGCCACCCCCATGCTTCACTGTGGGTATGGTGTTCTTTGGGTGATGTGCAGTGTTGTTTTTGCGCCAAACATACCTTTTGGAATTATCACCAAAAAGTCAACCTTGGTTTCATCAGACCATAACACATTTCCCAACATGCTTTTTGGAGACTTCATGTATGTTTTTGCAATATTTAGCCGGGCTTGGATGTTTTTCTTGGTAAGGAAAGGCTTCTGTTTTGCCACCCTACCCCATAGCCCAAACATACGAAAATACGGAAGATTGTTGTCACATGTAGTACACAGCCAGTCCTTGCCAAAAATTCCTGCAGCTCCTTTAATGTTGCTGTCGGCCTCTAGGAAGCCTCCCTGACCAGTTTTCTTCTCGTCTTTTCATCAATTTTGGAGGGACGTCCAGTTCTTGGTCATGTCACTGTTGTGCCATATTTTCTCCACTTGATGATGGCTGTCTTCACTGTGTTCTATGGTATATCTAATGCCTTGGAAATTATTTTGTACCCTTCTCCTGACCAATACCTTTCAACAGTGAGATCCCTCTGATGCTTTGGAAGCTCTCTGCGGACCAGAGCTCTTGCTGTAAGATGCAACTAAGAGAGTGTCAGGAAAATCCTACTAGAACAGCTGAACTTTATTTAGGATTAATCAGAGTCACTGTAAATTGTGGCAGTTGTGTACTGACTACTATTTAACATGAGTTTGAATGTGATTGGTTAACTTTGACTTTTATAAGAGGGTGTGCACACTTATGCAACCACATTATTTTCGTTTTTTATTTTTATTTTTCCCTCTAAAAGATTTCGGTTTGTTTTTTTCAATTGAATTGTTCATGTTAAAGGTCACATTAAAGGTGGAAAAAGTTCAGACAGGATTTATATTTGTCTCATTTGTTTACATCACAAGAACCTTGCATTTTAACAGGGGTGTGTAGACTTTTTATATCCACTGTATATGTACGCCGTGGTTGTTCAAGGTCCTTTGAGCGTCCACAGTACACAACCTTACCAAACGTAAGGCCAAGGGTGGTACTAAGATACTTCCTTCCTGAACTTGGAAGTGGGTTGAAAGTCTTGGTCTGCTTGTGTTTCTGTGAGATGTAAATCATATCATTGTCTGGCTCTTCACGTGATCTTTTCAGTGTCTTTTGCTTTGGGCTGTCATCGGCAGAGTTACTGGGAGAATCATCAGGGGACTGGGGTGGTGGAGAAGCCTCTTCATCCTGGTAAATCTTAAGGTTGCTGGCGTGGTACGTGTTACTCTGTATCTTGTCAGTTTTATTGTTCTTAAGTTTTACTCGTCCCTTGGTCAAGGATTCCACAACTAAGTAGGGTCCAATCCAACGTGGTTCCATCTTTGAACCCATGCGATTAATACGGCGCTGATTCTTGATATAAACAATGGAACCAGCAGTGATGTCTTTTTTGCTGTTGTGTCGGCGATCAAAGGCACGCTTCTGGTGTTCCTGGGCAGAGTGGATGTTGGTACTGACGGTTGAGTGGAGCTTTTTATGAATGGTTATCAGTGTATCCAGCACATCAGGATTGGCATCATCTGAAAGGAGCATGGGGTCCACAGTGTCATCTTCTGGGGGTTTGAAGTCCATAGGAAGCTTGGCCTTCCGTCCATACATGACCTCAAATGGAGTGCACTTGGTTGAGGCATGCACAGATGTGGGATAGGCCAACAGAACACCAGGGATGAACTGGTCCCAGTTGTTTCTTTGGTCATTGACAAGCTTACTAAGAGATTCTTTGAGTGTTCGATTATCACGTTCCCGTTGGCCATTTGTTTGTGGGTGGTAGGCAGATGAAATGCGGTGGTCTGTTTGAAAGTGCTCCATCAGGTTGTCGATGATCGAGTTCACAAACTCTCGTCCCTGGTCACTAATCAGAGTGTCCATACAGCCAAGGCGGCAAATAACAGAGTACAAAAAATTTGCTACTGACTTGGCACTCTTATCTGGAACAGCTATTGCTTCAGTCCACTTGGAGAAATGATCAGTGGCAGCAACTATATATTTATTGCCGTTTGATGTTACCTGAAGGGGACCGATAGAGGAATCATCAATCAAAAAATCGTTTTCAACAGTTTTAATTTAGAAAAACTCCTTGTCTGGAGCTACTGTTACTGGTAGCGTTGCACTGATCCGCAGAGCAATACACAAGTTGGGATATATTTCTGTGAGCTGCTTTGCATGTATGAAAGAGTTGTCATGCTCTTTGATGGCCACTCAAAACAGGTCAATCTGAGGAAGGCTGTTTTAGACAGGGTAAAACGGATGCTGTTTTAAATGATCCTTGTGGTATTTTGACCAACATTTTTTACAGACATTTCATTAAGACCCCAAGGAACCATATCAACTGTGGTGAAATGGGCATAATATGTCCCCTTTCCTTCCCTTCTCAGGCCCAGGGACCCCCTGTGTTGTGTCTACAACTGCATAATAGTCTAGCTTGCAGTACTTAAATTGTCTCTGAGATATATACAGATCTCCTAGTATATGTCTACAGCTGAATTCCAATTAATGCAGTGTAAATTATCATTAAAATATAAGAGAATATCAAGCCTAGATTTTGAAGATTCAAATGCTTTGATAGCACAATACAACTACTATGCCTACCTGACCTTAGAGCTAAATCAACCACATATCCACCATGTATAGTTTTGCCTTGGACAGTTTATCCCCTGGGGTGTACTCTGGCCTGGAGGGGTTTAGTATGGACTAGGCTGTTTTACACCCCGGGGTATAGTTTGGCCTAGAACAGTTTATCCCCCGGGGTATACTCTAGCCCGGGCCAAAGTATACCCGGGTTTAATTTGGGTGGGGGTTAATTTGGCCTGTTAAACCGGGGCTAACTTGGTGTTAGCGTCTGGTGGGATGTAAACACAGCTCCTGACAAAAGTAGGTAGAAGAGGGGTAATGACAGTCTCGTCATCTCCACATCAGGTATGCAGACTAAGCAGCGGATCTTGATTTTATTTCTCCACCTGCTGTTGAAGGAGATGCAGACCCTACCGCCTCTTTCATTGTCTTAGTCTGGGTAGGTTTCGTTGAGCCAGGTTTCTGTCAGGGTGTTGATGCAGGCGTCCCAGAAAGGGCTTCATTTGGAAAATGTATTCTGATTTAAAACATACAGCGAGTTGTGTAGCTTCTCTCATTACTCTTTGTGACTTTTATTTATTTATAGATTTATAAATGTATTTATATATGTACAGAATAATGGTTCACAATCACAAAGGAAAAATATCCTTGTTATGTCAAATCTTTTATTAGTCCGTAAGTCACCAACAGTGACTACACAAGAAGATTAAGAGTTTCTAATCAATGTAACCATTTTAAACACAATTCCACATACTGGGAGTCATTGCTTTCTGCTGAATGCCTGTATCACCACCATATAGTAGTTGTTTGAAACTCCATATACATACTGTAGTGTATGATAATCCATCTTAAGTTTAGCAATTTGTTATTTGTTTCCCTTTGTCAGAGTTAATAAAGTGGTGTCAGCAAACTCCAGAGAAGGTCAGAGTTATCTGAAGAGCCAAAATGCTGAACCGGAGGAGAATGGAGAAAAAGACATAAACTCATCACCCGGTCAACAACCTCTTCCTGGCACCAGGTATACACACAGATACACAAACATACATATTTATCTCATTGGCATAATGAGTAACCTTATCGATCATAATGTCCTCACTCCGTCTGTCTATGCTCAAAATGGTCTTCTGTGTGTGTGTGTGTGTGTGTGTGTGTGTGTGTGTGTGTGTGTGTGTGTGTGTGTGTGTGTGTGTGTGTGTGTGTGTGTGTGTGTGTGTGTGTGTGTGTGTGTGTGTGTGTGTGTGTGTGTGTGTGATCATTTGTAAACATTCGTTCAGTTCTGCGTTCACAAAGAATATAAACAAACTGTCAATAGCTGTCTCTGAAAACTCGCTGGGACTCTTTACTTATTTTTCTCTCTCCTTGCTGTCTGAGTCTCTTCCCTCCTCTCCTGATAAAAAAAATACACGTGCACGCAGGGGAGTTTTCTGGATGGGCTGGAAAGCGAGCTGTCTGCTGTCAGAGGGCATGAGAAGAGAGAAGCGGAACTCACGGCAGGGACACCGGAAGCGCGCAAAGCGTCAATTCTCTTGCAAGCAGCTGCCTGGCTGTACACACTAGAAGCGCATTTCTCCACGCTGGTCGGCCCGCGATTCTGCTTTCTCCGCTGGTTGTTGAATGCTCCTGTCAATGTAGGGTTAGGGTTAGCCCCAGCCCCACCCCCTCTCTCTCTCTGTCTGTCTGTCTGTGTGTGTGTGTGTATGTTTAGACACAACCGACCACTGTGTGGAATAAGTAAGTAATAAAAAATAAAAAAAATCAGTGGATGGGCAGATAGAATTTCATGTCGACGGCTTAAGTCATTCACATGGAAATTTAACTCAATGGTCGCTATATAGTAATTTTATACATTGCACATGGTACAAGCCGCGATACAGTGAATGTATTCGTTATATCGCCCTAAATAAATCATTGGGGATGTTTGCATCTTCCCTTCAAAACCTAAGTAAGGAAACAGGAACTGCCAAAGAACCATTCCCAGTTTATGTCAGTCCTGTGTGTGCTTGTGTGCTTGCGTGTGTCTCGTTTCATACACCACCCCCGCTCCCCACCACCAACCCTGCACACCAAATGCAACACCAAGCAGACTTGTTGCTGAGCTAGCAGCTTGTTAGCTACCACTGGCTAACCACAACAAACAACACTGAAGAAACACTGCAGCGTGGAAGGATGCAAGGAAGAGAATGTGTCCATGCACATTCATCCTAAGAACGTTACTGTTAGAAAGTGGCAGTTATGCTTTATTTCTTCTCACGTGCGCGGTGTCCTCACTATGGACTAAAGTCTACGTTACTTGAAACTCCATTGTGAAACTCTGTAATGTAACTCGGGAAGTTACATTATAGAGTTGGCCAACATTGGCCAACTGTCCTGCTAAAACTTGAAAAAACGTGAGGACGATGTAACTTACCGTTCAGAAACCTCCTGTTGTAACCGATTGTAAATATGTTGCCGGTCTTCTATAGCCGCAAATACACTCCTGATCAAAATCTTAAGACCAGTTAAAAAATTGCATGAATTTGCATTTTGCACTGTTGGATCTTAGGAAGGTTCTAAGTAGAGCTTCAAAATGCAAAAAGAAGAAATGGGAACAAGAGACCAAAAGTTGTGAGCAGGCAATTTATTGAAAACAACAATTTAACTCAAATAGGCTGTTCATCAGCTGATCAAAAGTTTAAGACCACAGCCTTTAAAAGCCAAAATCTGTGCAAAAATGTGGATTCCATGTCATTTCCTGTCAAGTAATCACACTGACGAGAAAAAATTTAACCTTGATGGTCCTGATGGCTTCCAACGTTACTGGCATGACAAGGAGATGCCACCTGAGATGTTTTCTACGCGGCACAGTGGAGGGGGCGCCATCATGATCTGGGGTGCTTTTTCCTTCAATGGAACAATGGTGCTCCAGGTTGTGCAGGGGCATCAAACAGCAGCTGGCTATGTGGAGATGTTGCAGCGGGCATCCCTCATGACTGAGGGCCCTCGTCTGTGTGGTAACGACTGGGTTTTTCAGCAGGACAACGCTCCAATTCACAATGCCCGTCTGACCAAGACTTTTTTCCAGGAGAATAACATCACTCTTTTGGACCATCCTGCGTGTTCCCCTGATCTTAATCCAATTGAGAACATTTGGGGATGGATGGCAAGGGAAGTTTACAAAAATGGACTTCAGTTCCAGACAGTGGATGCCCTTCGTGAAGCCATCTTCACCACTTGGCGCAACATTCGCACTAGCCTTTTGGAATCACTTACATCAAGCAAGCCAAAACGAATTTTTGAAGTGATCAACAGTTTTTGACACTTTAATTTCTGTTTTAGGAGGTTTTTTTTAGTTTTTTTAGCTGTGGTCTTAAACTTTTGATCAGCTGATGAACAGCCTACTTCAGTTAAATTGTTGTTTTCAATAAATTGCCTGCTCACAACTTTTGGGCTCATGTTCCCATTTCTTCTTTTTGCATTTTGAAACTCTACTTAGAACCTTCCTAAGATTCAACAGTGCAAAATGCAAATTCATGCAATTTTTTAACTGGTCTTAAGATTTTGATCAGGAGTGTATATGCCGTGTCTTACATCTGTGTTTACAGCCAGAGTGAATTTGCGGGGGGGCTCAAATGGCAGGTGAAATCAGCCTGTTCTGTCTGCAGCTCCAGAGAGAGGCAGACAGATGTTTCACCGCTCAGCCAAGAGAGTTCTTCAGTTCTAACTGAGAGGAGACCCGGGTATTAACCTTGTAGGAGTCGACGAGGTTACCTGAGAGGCTGGACCCAGGCTGGTTTCTTTGGATGTCAGTTAGAGTTGATGTGAAGCCTCTTGGATCAGAGGTGAAACGACTTCAAGAAACTAAATCAAGCCCAGTTGACCTGTTTTTAACAATTGGATATTAACTAGCCTGAAGCAATTCATCTCCCCGATGTCATTGATGCCACATTGAATGGTGAGGTCATCAAGTGCTGCTCTTCCTCGCAGGGAGTAGGAAAGAGACACAAACTTCTCAGCAGGTCTTTGGGCACCACACCAGACATTATCACCACAATCAATCCCAGTCTTCCTTCTGCATGCCAAAGTGTCCTTGGGCAAGATACTGAACCCCTAATTGCCCATGAGGGCTTTGCTATTCTCATAGAAAAAAAGTGCTGCCATAAATGCACTGTATGAATGAGTGTGTGAATGGCAAAAACTCTACAGTAAGTGCTTTGAGTGGTCATTAAGACTAGAAAAGCGCTATATAAATACAGATAATTAACCATTCAACCATTCACTCACACATTAACACAATGCCTCTATAAACTTAGCTTTTTCGATCACATAGCCTCTACACATGGCAGGTACAGTCAGGGAAATTTGGGTTTTCGGTGTGTCTTGCCCGATTGGCATTTCACAATGCAGACCGACCCTGTGGTTAATATATGACCTTCTCTACCTCCTGATACAGCGCATATATCCATGGAACCACTGCTCCACTCCACGATCAGTACTTCCTGACCAGGCTTAATTTTTGTACTGTGGCAGGAGGTGGAGAAGCGTTCATCTTTAAAGACCTTATATTGCTTTGAGTGGCTGATTAGACTAGAAAAGCTCTAAATAAATGCAAACCGTTTACCATTTACATGTTCTTGACTCAAGCATGACCGCTCTGGGGCTATTACAAAATCACACAAAGTTTTGCCCAGCATAATTCTTTTTTTTTTTTAAACTTTGTTTTTATTTTTGTTTTGCATAGTTATTTAAACAGACATGTAACAGAAAAACAAACACAAAAAAAAAAAAAAAAAGCACATACATAAAATGGGTAGAAAAAAGGTCATAGAGTCACTTTGTTATTATATAAGTAGCTTGGGGGAGGGAGCCAACCAGAGTATGTGAACATGTGTCCAGGATAAGAGGTAGGTCCTCTTGTTTGACCCAACAATGAGTATCACAGGGGCATTTCAAGGAAAAAGTCTGAAGTGAAAGTCCATTGTCCACCGGAATTCCCGACGCCCGCCGAAAGGGGGCGCTATATTCCACAAGCATACAAAAGGGCAGCAGACCTTTGTTTTTATCTGCATTACAGATGGATATACTTACATGCATACATATACATCTTCAAGAATTCACACACATTTTTATACATTTATACCTTTATCAATACCGTAGCTGTATATTATCTAAACGGATTCAAAATGAGTTGACCATTTTCTCCATTTATTTGTGAATTTGTCCATGCATAGGTTTAAGGAGAAAGTCAGCCTTTCCATATGATACATTTCTTTTACAGTTCCAATCCATTCCCCTTTTGTCGGGGGTTCTTTGTTAAGCCACCTTCTTGTAATGCATTTTTTACTAGCTGCCAACATTATTTTAAGCAAATACTTGTCGCTGGAGTTAACTGTGGACGGGATATTCCCAAGATATATTGTGCAAAAGTCATGTTTGGTCTCGAAACCCATTATAACGTTAATTTTTCCTACTATTTCCAACCAGTAGGGTCGGATAGTTGGGCACTCCCAGAATATGTGGAAATGGTTCGCCTGGGTGTCTCCACACTCCCTCCAGCAATGCCCATACTCTGGCAAACCCCTCTGAAGTTGCTTTATTCTCGGAGTGATAAAAAATCTAATCATATTTTTCCACACAAATTCCCTCCACTGGCCTGAACTTGAAGTGCTCCGATGGGTTTCGCAAATGTTCAGCCAATCCTCTTCAGAAATAATTATTTTAGATTCTTTTTCCCATTTTGATTTAATATAAAGTGTGGAAGTTCCTTTATGTGACTGTAAACACGAATAAATTCTAGCGATAAGTTTTCTGTTGAGTTTAGATTTATATGCATCAATCATGATAGTTATTAGGTCCGTGTTGCAATTTTCTGTTGTTTTTATATTGCTATTAAAGTGAGATCTAACTTGAAGATATCTGAAGAAGTCTTGCTTTTCTAGGTGGTACCTATCACTAAGTTTTTGAAAGTCAACCAGCAAACCACCATCCAAAATAAGACAGTAAGTGGTAATGCCTTTAAAGGACCAGTTTTTATATCTGCCATCCATGTGGGAAGGCCTAAAATCTTTATCGTTTGCAACCCATCTTAGAATTTTGATATGATTTTCCAATTTTAATTTAAGACACTCACCAAACCAGATGTTTAGGGGAGTTTTTGTCCAGCAATTTAATTTTTCCTTAACAGATGAGTATAAACTTCTGTCCCCAAGTAATGTTTTGAGGGGAATATCCAATTGACTCAGATCTAAATTTTTCCACTTAGCACTGTAACATGGGTTGCACCAATAAATTAAATATCTCAGTTGGGCTGACTTGTAATAGTGCTCCATGTTCGGTAGAGATAGTCCCCCCTTATCTTTGGGTAATTGCAATGTAATATATCTAACTCTAGGTTTTAAGCCTTTCCAAATAAACACAGAAAACATTCTTCTCCACTCGATAAATTGTTTTGAAGGTACTTCTACAGGTATTGATTGAAAGAAAAAAAGTAATCGTGGTAAGATGTTCATTTTGATTATGTCTATTCGATTATGCAAGTCCAGAGGTAATAAGGTCCACCTATTCAAATCTGCCTTTATTTCTTTGTTAAGTGCTAAGTAGTTTATAGCGTATATATTGGATAAATCTTTTGGGATGCTGATCCCGAGATATTTTACAACATCATTGTCCAAATTAAAGATGGACGGATTAAGTAGTTGTGCTGCGGGTGTATAATTGTATGACAATATTTGTGTTTTGTTTATGTTCAATTTGTAACCTGAGTAGTGACCAAACGTTTTCAAACAGGAAAATAATTTAGGCAAGCTCAATTCGGGCTGGGAAAGAGTAACCAATCCAACATCATCCGCGTAAAGGCAGGTCTTATATTCAGTCCCTTTAATCCAAATTCCTCTTATTTCATGATCTTCTCTGATTGCTTGCGCTAGTGGCTCTATGAATAAAGCAAACAAGGCCGGGCTTAAGGGGCATCCTTGTCTACATCCTCTTTCAAGCTGAACGGGGTTTGATAGACTACCATTTATTTTTATTCTGGCTGTAGGGGAGTGGTATAGGTTTTTTAAAGATAGAATAACTGAGCTATTAAAACCAAATCTTTGCAGGGTTAAGTATAAGTATTCCCAGCTGACCGAGTCAAACGCCTTTTCTGCATCTAGGCTGAGAACAATGAATTTATCTTCATTTTTACTCATATGTTCCATTAGGTGTAAGGCCCTTCTTATGTTGTCTTGTGTCTGTCTGTTTTTTAAGAAACCTGTTTGATCGTCATCTATTATATCTGGAATTATATTTTCTAATCTTTTTGCAATTATTGATGCATATAGTTTGTAGTCTATGTTTAGAATTGAGATGGGTCTATACGAGCTACATTCAGACTTGTCCTTACCCGTCTTTGGGATGACAGAAATAATTGCCTGTCTCCATGATATTGGTATTTCTCCCCCCTTCAGCGTAAAATTAAAGCATTTCAATAGTACCGGTGCTAAAATCTCTCTAAATGTTTTGTACCATTCCGCTGGATATCCGTCCGCACCAGACATTTTATTTGTTTTAAGTCTCGAAATGGCACTGTCTAGTTCTTGTTTTGTTATCTCACATGTCATTATACTATTCTGTTCCGTGCCAATGGACGGCAGGTCCAATGAGTTCAAAAAATGAACAATGCTTGGGGATTCTGCACTATCCGGTTGTGTGTACAGACCCTTATAGTAATTTTCAAAGCATTGTTGTATTTCTTTCAACTTATGACACACTTTGCCAGATTGTGTATCTTTAATTTTATGGATGGACCTTTCATCCTGTTGTTTTTTTATCCTCCAGGCTAATAATCTTTTGGCTCTTGGCCCATTGTCATGGTATCTTTGTTTAGTGAATTTAAGTTTCATCTCTTCTTGACTGTCATATATCCTATTTAAATTTTGTTTAGTCACTTTTATCTGATCTAATACTTGGGGGTCATTAAGTTCCATATGTTTGATTTCTAAGTGTTTTAGTTGTATAAGTAAGTCATTCAGTTGTTTCTGCCTTTCTTTTTTTTTTAGTAGAAGACAACATTATGAGTTTCCCCCTGATTACAGCTTTGGAAGCATCCCATATGTTACTTGGAGATACTTCATCATTGTCATTGTGTTCTAAATACTCTTTAAATTCTTTTTCAATATTTTTTGCACGATGGGTCATTTAATAGGCTTATAGGCTAGTGTTAAGCCTCCAAGTTGTGTTTTTAATTTCGGTATCCAGATGTAGAGATAGATATACCCCTGCGTGGTCCGATACGTCTTTAACACCTATATCACATTGTGTGATTCTATGCCTGTCAAAGTTGAACATGAAAAAATAGTCAATTCGTGAATGTACGCTGTGAGGGTGGGAAAAAAAAGTAAATTGTCTTTCTGTCGGGTGAGTTTGCCTCCAGATATCCATCAAACCTGCTTCATGAAGAAGTTTTTTGACTGTAACTGTCTCAGGGTTCGTTCTTTTCGTTAAGTTAGAGGAGTCAAGGGAGGGTTGTAGCTGTACATTCCAGTCCCCACCACAAATGAGCACACCTGAGGTCTCCTCAGCAATCAAATCAAATGTTTTTTTAATAAATATCTTATCGTTGCCTGGGGGTCTATAAACGTTTAGCAGTGTCACAGGTTTCTGGTCTATATGTCCCTTTACTAAGATGTAACGCCCCTCTGTATCCGTTAATTGCTTTGAAAATTGGAATGTTACCTTATTTGAAATCAGTATTGCTACCCCTCTTGTTTGCTTACGTCCAAAAGATGAGTAATAAGTATTTTTAAAGCCAAAGCATTTTAATTTTTCGTGTTCCTCATCACAGAGGTGAGTCTCTTGCCAGAAAACCATTTGCTGTTTCTCTCTCTTCATTTTAGTTAGTAGCTTGTTCCTTTTGATGGGGTTAAGCAAACCATTAACATTCAAAGTGATAACTTTGTACTCCTGGTTTATCATCCTATCCCATTAGACCAATAAACACATAATGCTCCTCCAATGACCTGAACATGTAAACAAAAAAAGTATGTGCTACACAGTAAAACATAAAAGTAGTGACCTCCAAAAGTGAAGTACAAATGTAACTTCTGAACAGGGAGGGGAGGCCTCCAGGAGGAGGGCCCCTCCAGGTGCGCATTGATGTCATCAGTGTCATCAGAGCACACATCCAGCGGCTTGAGTGCAGATAAATCCCCCCCAGATTACTGGTCCAGAGAGTGACTAATGTTTTGGCTAAGTATACTCAATACCATAGCAATTTATATAAACAGTTAAAGTAACAGGACTGATATTCAAACTTTAATCAGCCACGAACACTGTTAAAACATCTTATAGGCTACATATATATATATCTGTGTGCGTAAACTCTGACGTAGGCTATTATCTCTAGTTACTCACGAGTGCATCTCAGTTACAGTTCTCCTAAAGCCTTTGAGAGTGTTGAAATCTCCGTAGATTCTCTCGGGCTCGATCGATGCCTGCGGTGTGGTTTCGGCGTTTGGTGGGCTCGCGGAGCTCCCAGCCCGCGTCTGTCAGTCTCCTCCGGGGCGCCGTTTCTGCGCCGCTCCGTTGGTTGCCGACAGCCACAGGTGCAGCGGTCTCCTCACCAGGCGACAGAATCCCCCTCTTCAGCATGTCCTCCGCTGCCTCTCCTGCACCAGTGCACGTCGTCGGTCCCTCCTCATAAAAGACTCGGAGCCTTGCAGGTGCGGGTGTCTGGAACCTCAGCCCTTTTGCCTTTAATACTTTCCTCAGCGGGGCATATTCCTTTCTTTTCTTCATGGTTTCCACCGGGTAATCGTGGTCGAAAAAAACTCTCTTTCCATTAAGATGAACCTCCTTCTTTCTCCAAGCAGTGCTCAGCACCAGTTCTTTGGTGCTGTAGGCGAGAAAATAGGCGATCATGGATCTCGGGGCGGCGTGGGGAGGTGGCTTCGGGCCGAGAGATCGGTGGCAGCGTTGTATTTTAAGGTCAACGTCGGGGAGCGATAACTCTGATTTGATAAACTCCTCTAAGACAGACAGGGATTGTCGTGCTCCTCTCCCTCGGGGATTCCAAAAATGCGGAGATTATTTCTGCGGGAGCGTGCTTCTAGGTCCACTAATTTGGATAGAATGTGCTCTTGTTGCTGCAAAGTTTCAAGCAGCACGCTCTTTGCGTTAGCGTCCCATTCTTCCACCTCGGCCACTCGTGTCTCTACTTCGTCCAGTCTGACCTGTGTATTATTCAGCTCCACACCGATCTCACTCAGCTTCTGGTTCACTTCTTCTTTAAAGTTCCCCAGCTCTTCCTTCATGTCTCGCGTAATTGTCTCGCAGAAACCATTCAGTTCCCTCTTCAAGTCGGCATGTCCGGCCTTTATGTCAGCGTGGATTGCCTTGATGCTAGCTTGCAGAGTGTTCATGTCCACGCGCTCGTTAGCTTCGACCGTGTCGACATCTACATCAGCTTCTCCACTCGCCATTTCCTCGTGTTCCGATCTGTTTTGAATAGTGACGTTCTTAGCCTTCCTTAGTTTATATTTCCCCATTCAATTTGTAATAAAATAAGCCGGAATAATTCTCTAAAAATGGGGAAATTCGTGGACCAGTCTGGGAGCTCACAAACTACTCTGCTGCCCGCCTCGCCGCCATCACCGGAAGTCGCCCAGCTTAATTCTATATGTTTTATACCTTTTTTCTGTGATGAACATTTGTACTTGTTGGTACTGTACTGTCTTAATGTGATATGTAAATGCTTCTGATTGTAAGACTATTATTGATTAGAAAAAAATATTATAAAGAATATTCTTCATTATAGAGTTCAATGTGTAGTGTATGTATATTTAGTGGAAAACCTTCTTTGATTCCCTCTCTTGTGCTTGCAGTGCTAAGCGACCAGCAGGCATGTCAAGCCTTTTGAGTCGTATGGGGGGAAAGAAACAAAAGATGAGCACACTTGAAAAATCAAAGATGGACTGGGACGCATTCAAATCAGAGGAGGGCATCACGGAGGAGCTGGCTATTCACAACAGAGGCAGAGAAGGGTAAGAGACTGTTTTGGAGCTGTTGATGGTTTGATTCTGGAAACCTAGTGAAATGGATTCCATCATTGATAGTTCCCACATAAATCTCCATCATTTGCACTGACAAGTTCTGTTCTCAGATATTATGCTCTCTAGACTTTGTCTTATACACAGAAACACATGATTTGAGAGGTCCTACACAGTCTACAATCAAGTGAACAAAAGGCTTGCCAGTGGCGGGAATTGGCACAAGGTTTGACACTGTGGTTTGGCTTCCCTGTGAGCTAACAGGTGTGGCACGTTCTAATATAAGCCACATCATGCTTCAGCTGGAAATACAGCAAAAGGCAAATGTGTTCTGCAACCCACTTAATCATGAGACAACATCAAAACCATCTGATGGAATTCTCACTACAGGGCAACCACTGCCTACGCAGGGAGCTTTCTTGGGGTCAGAGAGCAAAACTACATCCATCTGACTGGTCTGCTGCACAACTGGAGGTGACTCAACCTCAGCATGGCTGCGCTAGCACACGCTGGAAACACACCTGGATGCTTAACTGCGCTCTCATCCTCCATGGAGAGAGGCGGTGTAGCGGGAGCTACAGACACCTTCTCCTTGCTGCTGCACTGTGACTAAAGCCCATCAGAGATGAAAGGTTTAATATCATCATTGTCAGTTTTTACATCATCACTATTAGGCCCCTCGCAGCATGAGACCATGGAGCAGAACAACACAGAAGCAGGAGGAAATTTGCCCTCAGAGCCTGATTTATCAAAATGCAAATGTTTCATCCATCCAATGGCCCCGGCCAAGTCCACTCAGAGTCAGATGTAACACTTGAGCCTCTATCCAACCCTGACAACTACATTGGCCCAGTGTCATCCTGGGAGCGCGCATCACCAAAATCACCCTTATGCGTCAAAACATAACCTCAACAACAGAACAACAACAACTTTAAGCTTGTTTAAATATGTAACTATATACATTCTGGAATAGAACTCTTAAAGGGGACATATTATGAAAATTCCACTTTTGTAGTGCTTCTACATGTTAAGATCAGAATTGACGTCACAGTCGGTCTAGATGGCATAGCCCCCCCCCCCCCCCCCGGAGGCGGAGATCTGGCGGAGGAGGAGACCAGGGTAAATTACGAGCGACAGCACCATCCTCAACTAGAGGCGGCGGGTGTTAGCTGGGGAGCTAGCCGAGGGGGACGCTAACCAGCCGGGGAGCGGGTGAGAGGCGGAGGAAGCAGAGCCTGTGGTCGGGGTAAATCACAAGCCAAAGCCCCCTCCTCAGCTCGGGCTCGCTAGGTGATGTCGTCGGGCTGCTGGCTCCATGTCAGAGGCTGGCTTCTGGTGGACCCATCGCTGTTTGTTTACGGTTAGCAGCAGCCGCCTGACTGATCTCCCCACGGACAGAGGAGCGTTGACAGTACGTGTCTCATGTCGCAGTGAGTGTCTTCAACTAGAAAAGCTGTTGTTTTGTTTCGGTAATTGACGGTGAAATGTAAGCTAGGTGGCGTTAGCCTCATAGCAATCAGTGCTCGGCTTGCCGGCCGGCGGCAGCGGGCAGACGGATGCACGGTGGCGGGTTGGACCCCGGCTGTACCCGGGCGGCTCACTGCGAGGCTGGCGGTGCTCCCGCTGACTTCACACACCTGATAGCCGGACACGTCTCACCGGCTCAGGGTTCCCCACGTCTGCAGGGTATGTCTCATTTTCATCCTTGATCATTATCGATCTGTGACAAATCTCCAGCCTGTGTGTCACCTGTGTGTGTCCCGCTACGGTTAGCAGCAGCGAGCTAACACTAGCTTGCTGTTAGTTTGTGTTTAAAGTTGCAGCACTTTCAGGAATGGCTGCTTGTGAACGTATTTACAGCAGTACTGCATGTGGAACCCCGGCCGGGAAGCATCAGACTGGGAGGTGGGGGGAGAGATCCCATTTCGGGTCCGGAGGGGAGGAACAATGCTCTCGGAGGCTAACCCGAGTCGTTGCCTCTGTGTGTGTCGCCCCGGTTGAAACAGCAAGTATAACTTAAAACAGCTGTTTGTGGAGCTTTGTTAGAAAATAGCACCGGAACGTGTTCCAGGAGCCAACTCGACCGTAGTCTTCATGCAGCTTGCAGCAGGTTGTTACGCACCATAAACCAGTGGGGTTGGAGGGTGACCTGTGATCAGGCAAGCCCACAAATCCCACGGACACTAATCATTCCAGATCTACAAAAAGGGGGAAAAAACTGACGTGACCCAATGGGAAAACGCCACTTTACCTACAATGGAAAACTCCATCACACTGCGCCCTTATTTGGGAACACTTATCTTGTAGTCGGATCACAAAACACTCTAATGAGTGAGCAAATGTCTCCAAATCAGCCCCGCACCCACTGGTTCGTCTCCAAAGGACTGATCATAAACAAGCTGTTAACTTCGCACCAGGACCAAATCGACACCCTTGATTGGTGTGCGCAGCCAATAGACCAACCAATCAATCAATCAATCAAATTTTATTTGTATAGCCCGACGACAAGTAGGCTTGAATTCTGGGAGCGGAGTGCTCTAGTGGGTTTATAAGGTACTAACAGCTCTTTAAGGTAAAAAGGCGCTATATTATTAAGGGCCTTGAAGGTGAGGAGAAGAATTTTTAATTCTATTCTAGATTTAACTGGAAGCCAATGTAGCGATGCTAATACTGGAGAAATGTGCTCTCTTCTCTTTGTTCTCGTCAGGCCACGTGCTGCGGCATTTTGGACAAGCTGTCGAGTCTTTTATGACTTACTGCTGGATCCTGATAATAATGAATTACAATAGTCCAGTCTCGATGTAACAAGGGCGTGGACTAGTTTTTCTGCATCTTTTTATGAAAGGACATGTCTAATTTTTGAAATATTACGCAAGTGGAAAAAAGCGGTTCTAGAAATTTGTTTTAAGTGTCTATTAAAGGATAAATCAGGATCGAAGATCACTCCCAAGTTCCTGACTGTTTCATTGGAAGCAAGGGCAATGTCGTCTAGCACAGCTACAGTGCCTTGCATAAGTGTTTACAAGCATTACAGGAACAGTAGAATTTTCTATTACAGTAGCCAAGATGATTTTCACCTAACCTGGAAAGAAAGCCTGATAAATTACATCAAAGCACTGTACAAAGAAATGTCATAACCTCCTAATCATTATTAATAGAAAATTATAAGAACAACCCCAGGTTCCTCTTCAGCACTGTCATAGCTCTACTGATCCATTTATTCCTCTAACTCTGAGAAGTGATGATTTCATGAGCTTCTTAACAAAATTATAACCTTCAGGGGGTCAATTTAGGGATACACGATATACAGTGCCTTGCATAAGTATTCACCCCCCTTGGACTTTTTCCCATTATGTACTGTTACTAACTGGAATTCAAATAGACTTAAATAAACTTTTTCCCGTTTGATCAACAAAACATGCATAGTACTTTGGAGGTGCAAAATAAATTTTATTGTGACACAAACAATAATGAGAACAAAAAAGTTGACATCTGTTGGGTGCATAAGTATTCACCCCCCTGTGTCAATACTTGGTAGAACCCCCTTTCGCTGCAATTACAGCTGCAAGTCTTTTGGGGTATGTCTCTACCAGCTTTGCACATCTAGAGATGGAAAGGTTTGTCCATTCTTCTTGGCAAAAAAGATGAAGCTCAGTCAGATTGGATGGAGACCGTCTGTGAACCGCAATCTTCAAGTCTTGCCATAGATTCTCTATTGGATTGAGGTCTGGGCTTTGACTGGGCCATTTTAAGACATTAACATTCTTTAATCCAAACCATTCCTTTGTAGCTCTGGCTGTATGTTTAGGGTCATTGTCCTGCTGGAAGATGAACCTCCGCCCCAGTCTCAAGTCTTTTGCAGACTGCATCAGATTTTCTTCAAGGATTTCCCTGTATTTGGCTCCATCCATCTTTCCCTCTATTCTGACCAGTTTCCCTGTACCTGCTGAAGAGAAGCATCCCCACAGCATGATGCTACCACCACCATGTTTCACTGTTGGGATGGTGTGCTCAGGGTGATGGGCAGTGTTGGGTTTTCGCCACACATAGCGTTTTGCATTGAGGCCAAAAAGTTAAATTTTGGTCTCATCTGACCAGAGCACCTTCTTCCACATGTTTGCTGTGTCTCCCACATGGCTTCTGGCAAACTCCAAACGGGATTTTTTATGGATCCCTTTCAACAATGGCTTTCTTCTTGCAACTCTTCCATAAAGGCCAGATTTGTGGAGTAGACGACTAATAGTTGTCCTGTGGACAGATTCTCCCACCTCAGCTGTGGATCTCTGCAACTCCTCCAGAGTAACCATGGGCCTCCTGGTTGCTTCTCTGATTAATTTTCTCCTTGTCCGACTCTTCAGTTTGGGTGGATGGCCTCCTCTTGGTAGGTTTGCGGTTGTGCCATATTCTTTCCATTTTCTTATGATGGATTTTATGGTGCTCAGAGAGATGTTCAAAGCTCTGGATATTTTTTTATAACCTAACCCTGCTTCATATTTCTCCACAACTTTATCCCTGACCTGTTTGGCGAGCTCCTTGGTCTTCATGATGCTGTTTGTTCAGTTATGATCTCCAACAAACTCTGAGTCCGTCACAGAACAGGTGTATTTATACTGAGATTAAATTGCAGACAGGTGGACCCTATTTACTAATTATGTGACTTGCAAATGTGACTTGTGAATGCAATTGGTCGCACCAGATCTTTGTTAGGGGTTTCACAGTAAAGGGGGTGAATACATATGCACTCAACACTTTTCAGATTTTTATTTGTAAATAATTGTGAAATCCATGTAATATTTCCCCCCACTTCCAAATGATGCACTATTTTGTGTTGGTCCATTACATAAACTCACGATGAAATAAATTTTAATCTGTGGTTATACCATGACAAAATGTAGAAAAGTCCAAAGGGGGTGAATACTTATGCAAGGCACTGTATATCATTAGATAATGTATCTCTAAGGTGTTTGGGGCCAAGTATTATAACCTCTGTTTTGTCTGAGTTTAATAAGAGAAAATTGCGGGTCATCCAGGTTTTTATGTCCTTGAGACATGTTCGAAGTTTAGTTAATTGATTACTTTGTTCAGGTTTTATTGACAAATATAACTGGGTGTCATCCGCATAGCAGTGGAAATTTACAGAGTGTGTCCTGATAATGTTTCCTAGTGGAAGCATATATAATGAGAATAAAATTGGGCCGAGCACAGAGCCCTGTGGAACACCATGGTTAACTTTGGTGCGCACAGATGAATCATTAATTTGCACGAATTGGGAGCGATCTGAAAAATATGATTTAAACCAGTTAAGGGCGGTTCCATTAATGTTAATTAACTGTTTGAGTCTTTGTAATAAAATGTGATGGTCAATTGTGTCGAATGCTGCACTGAGATCTAACAGAACGAGGACAGACACAAGTCCCTGATCTGAGGCTATTAAAAGGTCATTAGTGACTTTTGCCAAGGCTGTCTCTGTACTATGATTGGCTCTAAACCCGACTGAAAGTCTTCATATATATTATTTTCCTGGAGAAACTCACACAGCTGATGGCTACAACTTTTTCTAAGATTTTAGACATGAAGGGGAGATTAGATATTGGCCTGTAATTGGCTAAAACCTCTGGGTCTAGAGTGGGTTTTTTGAGTAGGGGTTTGATGACAGCTATTTTAAAAGACTGTGGTACATAACCTGACGATAATGACAGATTGATAATGTTAAGTAACGAACTATCAATTAGGGGCAGAATTTCTTTAAGTAATTTTGTAGGAATGGGATCTAAGATACAGGTTGTTGGTTTAGAACCTGAGATTATTTTTGGTAAACTGATCACGGGTGATCAGAGAGAAACTGTCTAAGTAATGGGCAGGATTCTCAGCCGTTTCTGAGATCTCTGTTGTTGGGAGGGTATTAGTGCCAATTGAGGGCAGGAGATGGTTGTCAATCAAGACAAACTAATACCGACAAATATTTAACGGCAAAACAAAACGTTGTAAGAATGAGCCCCCATCACAATCTGGCTCTTAATGCCATGACAAAACGGTAGACACAGCTGTTAAATGTTAACTATATATTCATCAAGCCAACTTTGGATAACATTACAAAACGTAAAAAACAAGTGGAGTGTGAGCCGTCTGTAGAATCAGTGGTTGTGTGTGTGCATGTGCGTGCGTGCGTGCGTGTGTGTGAACATGATTTGTGAGTTCTGCATGTAAACCAAAAGGTAATAATGCAACTGAAGACAATTAAGGCAGCATAATAAACAACCGGTTGTGGCAGACAAGGCCCCACTTTATAGACTGTGGACAGCGGGCCCAGGTGCCCACAGTTGCTCCAGTGCCTCCCACCACGACCCCCACATGACAAACTGACAGGAAGGAGGAGCAGTCTTCACAATATATACATATATACAGTATGGAGGCGGCCGAAGTTGAAGTTTTGAACGGCAAGGCATTGGTAAAGTTATCTTTATTTCTATTGTTGTTGCAAGGCATTTGTCTCCATGTATATCTACCTTGTGAGAGACTTATTTTACAACCAGTGAGGATGTACCCTGGGGTAGGTGGAGTTGAGCATGGTGTGCAGGATAGATCTTCGTTCAGCCACTCCTGTAGGTTTTTGAGTGAGGGAAAGAAGTCATAGGTTGCTGAAAGCAGGAAACTAATCCTGCTTGCTTCCATTCCCCAGAGTTCCTTCCAGCTGATATTTCTTTTCAGTGTGTGTGTCTGTAGTTGAAATGATTAAAGTCAATCTAATGTTCTACTTTTTATCTGTGTGTTTTAGGTTTGTGGAGCGGAAGAACTTCTTGGAGCGGGTCGACCATCGCCAGTTTGAGTTAGAAAAAGCAGTACGACTGAGCAACATGAAACAATGATAGAGTTGCCGTTTCCTCAGTAAAGCTGCCCCAGACTGGTACTGTAGCTTGGGTCTATTTCAGAACATGGATATTAATAGGTGTAGTTTGTGTAATGGTCGGGTTGAGTGTTCTGTCCTTCCATCATTGTGAGAACCAATTAGATTTTCAAATCTAATTGTTTAATAATTCAAATCTAATAGATTAATAAATCTAATCTAAGAACATTTTTGAATTGTGAGGTCATTCTTGTCTGTTCATGGAGCTGATGACAAAGTTGTAATAATTTTCTGTTATTACAACTTTTGTTTTTTATTTTGTACATTAATTTTATTTGTTATTGTAACATGTACTCACCACTTAAATTTTTGTATCTAAATAACTCTGAAAGTCAGGCCAAGAAACACAAGCATTCAGACAATGGTAAAGACAGACTCAATTTACAGATTACAACAAAAAATATCAAAATAGAAATAAAAAGGAGTTAGACTTAAATTTGAATCGTGTAAAAGTTAGAGCAACTGGCTCTGGAAATATTTGTTTTCCATCTGTAGTTTTCTTAAAGAGTTAAATGTTACTAACATAATCTAAAGTAGGGCTACGTTGTAGCACTAACGGGCCCGAGCACAGGCAATTTCAAGTCTGTTGCGGTCAGAAAGAGAGAGCGATCGATGACCAAGCGCACGTCTCTGCCTTGCGTGCGTTTTAAGCTCTGCAGCAAGAATAAACGCTTCACTTCCTGTAGCCAGCAGGTGGCGCTATGATTTTAAGTCATGGTGTCTTTGTAGATGTCATCAGGTCGCAACTCTTGTCTTACATGTCTAGTTTGGAGTCGATGGGACCAAATATGTCTAAGATATAGAAGCTTGTGTTTTCATGGCGTTCATCACACTTTGCCGCCACGCCACGGTCAGACGGTGTTTCAGAAAGTGGTTTCTTTGATAACTTTTTATCTCCATATTGTTGTGATGACACTCATCTACATTTTTTGTTGATCTGATGAAAGCTCTCCGAGAAGTACATAAAAATAGTACATGTGCCAAAAACAAGACATTTCCTGCTGCCACCAGGGGGCGCTGTCATTTTAAGTCAAGATGTTTGTGTTGTTGTCTTCAGGTCGCGACTCTTGTCTTACATGTGTAGTTTGGAGTCCATTTTACCAAATATGTCTGAGATATAGAAGCTCGTGTTTTGATGGCGTTTTGTCACACTTTGATGCCACGCCACAGTCAGACGGTCTGTCAAAAAGTTGTTTCTTTGATAACTTTAGATCTCCATTTTGTTGTGAGGACACTCGTCTAAATTGTAAGTTGATCTGATGAAAGCTCTGCTACAAGTGTATCATAGAAAAAAACATGGAATATTCCCAAAATGGCCACTAAATCCTAAATTGCTGGCTTCCTGTTGCGTTTTTCATAATGCTCCGAGTGGCTTTTTTGTGCGTCTGGTCATGATACACAACTGTCTTCAAAATCGTGAGGATCAGTGAATGCTAAATGAGGTGCTTCTCCGTAAATGAGGGGAAGCTCCATTGGTGGCGCTGTTGAGCCATTTTGCCACGCCCATTTCCAAATACCCCAGAATACGTAAATTTTCACGACTTTCTAACCAACTGCAAACTTTTACAACTTTTTGAGCATGTTAAAGGCCTCAAAAAGCCAATTCATTGCGCTCCGCGAAATAATAATAACTAGGGCTACGTTGTAGCACTAACGGGCCCGAGCACAGGCAATTTCAAGTCTGTTGCGGTCGGGGAAGAGAGAGAGCGATCGATGACCAAGCGCACGTCTCTGCCTTGCGTGCATTTTAAGCTCTGCAGCAAGAATAAACGCTTCACTTCCTGTAGCCAGCAGGTGGCGCTATGATTTTAAGTCTTGGTGTCTTTGTAGATGTCATCAGGTCGCGACCCTTGTCTTACATGTCTAGTTTGGAGTCGATGGGACCAAATATGTCCAAGATACAGAGGCTCGTGTTTTGATGGCGTGTGATCAGACTTTGACTCCACGCCATCGTCAGACGGTGTGACAAAATGTTGATTTTTTTTTTGATAACTTGATGACTTCTACTAAATCATGCTCTTGTTGGCATCTGTTCCTTGTTCCAAGTGGTTGGGGGCAATCAGTTTCATTTGCAGGCAGCTAATTTTCGTCTGCAATAGACAAATGACAGTAACTTTTAAAGCTGAATTTGTGTGACAAGATGTATCATGTGATTTTTTTCAATCGTTCAATAAATGCAGTGTTTTAAGCAGTGATGTATTACAGCAGTGTTGTTGCGCTCATATTCATCATATGGCATCGTTCGTGATGGTGAGTCCTAATGTTGTCAATAGATGTAACATAGGCTACGGAGCCGCATGCAGCTCTTCAGCCCCTCTGCAGTGGCTCCCTGTACAGTGCATGTTGCGCATATTGTTCTCGAATGGTGAACTTAACGAATCAGTTCTTTCACATGATGAACGTGAGTGAATGTAGCATTCACGTTCATTTTTTAAATAATCATCGTATCAGGCCATCATGAAATACCAGGAGCGGGTGAATGTGTGTGTGTGGGTGCGCGCTCCCAGATAGTGGACACACACACAGATCCGGGGCTCCGCCCCCCGCCCTGAGCTCACTCGCTCAGAGAGACACAGTGAGATCGGAGCTCGTTCACGTGGAGCAGCCTCTCAGTGACTGACCGGCTGCTTCTCAACAGTGGAAACAGTGAAAACAACGAGTTTCTCTGGTCTCAGCTGATCAGAGATCATCGCCTAAGCTTCTTGATCAGAGCAGAAGCTGCAGGTGGTTTGTACCGATCTGCAGTTTCTGTGTCGGCCTCCAGTCTGACCTGCTCTCACGCTTTGTTTTAATATTTCAGCAACTAAAATATGCGTCACATCCTATTACGTCCCAGCGCTCTTCCCTGCAGGTCGCTAATCTATAGTTCCGACCCCCGGCCTCGGTAAACTAATCATGGATAAATCCCAGAAAAGAAAAGTGTTGGAGGAAAATAGAGTTTAATTCTGCGTGGACAGATTCATTTGCTTTCACTGCCACCGATGCTGTCTTACATGTATGATATGTGGCGAGGAATTAGCAAACAATAAGAAATGTAACGTTGAAAGATATTTCCAGAGCAAGCTCACAGCATCTGCTGAAAAGTACCAAGCTGGAGATGAGGAAAAAAAGCTGAGTTCTGTGTTTAGTTTAATCCAAACTAGGCCCACACATGTATTTTGTTCTCCAATTCATGAGAGTTTGGTGTTTTCCTATTTTGTAACAGGTAAAAATAGCAGTTAAATGTCAACAGTTTTTTATATTGTCGTTCTATTATTTAATAAATGCAACAAACTATAGTTTTTATATATATTGTATATCTATATATATATATATATGTATATATATAACTTTATAACCTGTGTTATCAAATATGTTGTGCGGCTCCAGACAGATTTAAATTGGGGGAAGAGGGGACAAAATGGGTCTGTCAGGAGTCACAATTTGAGCCTTGATCAAACTATGGTCTTAGGATGCCCTCTGGTGCCTTAATATTGGCGCTGCAGGTGAAATTCAATATTAAGTCACTAGAGAGCAGTGTAGGACCATGAACTACAGACATGGTGTTTTCATTTTGTTTATCAAATTTATAAGCCTCACCACGGTCACACAGATTGATGAAAAGTTTAAATTTTGATAACTTTAGATCTTCATCTTGTTTTGTACACATGCATCAAATTTTTACGTTGATTTGATGAAGGCCCTACGAGAAGTGAGTCAAATTGTAATACTAACAAAAACAACACATTTCCTGCTGCCCCCAGGGGGCGCTGTCCTTTTAAGTCATGATTTCTAGGTAGATGTCTTCCGTTCGCGACTCTTGTCTTATATGTGTAGTTTGGAGTCGATTGGACCAAATGGGACCAAATATGTCTAAGATATAGAAGCTTGTGTTTTCATGGCGTTCATCACACTTTGCCGCCACGCCACGGTCAGATGGTGTGTCAGAAAGTTGTTTCTTTGATAACTTTTTATCTCCATATTGTTGTGATGACACTCATCTAAATTTTTTGTTGATCTGATGAAAGGTCTCCGAGAAGTACATAAAAATAGAACATGTACCAAAAACAAGACATTTCCTGCTGCCACCAGGGGGCGCTGTCATTTTAAGTCAAGATTTTTATGTTTTTGTCTTCAGGTCGCGACTCTTGTCTTACATGTGTAGTTTGGAGTCCATGGGACCAAATATGTCTGAGATATAGAAGCTCGTGTTTTGATGGCGTTTCGTCACACTTTGACGCCCCGCCACAGTCAGACGGTGTGGCGAAAAGTTTTTTCTTTGATAACTTTAGATCTTCATTTTGTTGTGATGACAGTCGTCTAAATTTTAAGTTGATCTGATGAAAGCTCTACGAGAAGTGCATTAAAGTAAAAAATTATGGAATATGACCAAAATAGTCACTAAATCAAAAATGGCGGGCTTCCTGTTGCGTTTTTCATAATGCTCCAAGAGGCTTTTTTGTACATCTGGTGATGATACACAACTGTCTTCAATTTCGTGAGGATCAGTGAATGCTAAATGAGGTGCATCTCCGTAAATGAGGGGCTCTCCGTTGGTGGCGCTGTTGAGCCATTTTGCCACGCCCATTTCCAAATACCCCAGAATACGTAAATTTTCACGACTTTCTAACTTACTGCAAACTTTTACAACTTTTTGAGCATGGTAAAACCCTCAAAAAGCCAATTCATTAACGACACAGCAAAATAATAATAATAGGAATAATAATAATCATTTCAATTTCAATAGGTCCTCTCACCGATTTCGGTGCTCGGGCCCTAATAAGAATCATTTCAATTTCAATAGGTCCTCTCACCGATTTCGGTGCTCGGGCCCTAATAAAGCTGTAAATGCAAAGGCCAAATCTCGAGTGGATGTGTTTGTGTGGGCCCTCATATACCAGAAAGAAACTGGGTGTCACCATAAGTCCTGCGCTATTCACCAACATTACCAATGAACCTTTGGAAGCTACAGAAGATGTACATATGTATGATGCTCTGCATGTAAATATATTTGTCCAATCAGAGCCCTAAAACTGTAAATAAATAACTTTTCACAGTTCACACATGTTTGAAAAGACTCTATATTAACACTATAGGTGGACTCAGTGGAGCTGTGCATTGCTCCCTGGTGTCTGCCCCGGACTTGGTGGCGCTGTGCCCGGGCTGTGCGCCTTCTCCCGGCTGTGGAGCTAACCGTGGTCCCTATATCCTTAGCCAGGTACTGTTTATGTATATTTATCGCAATTCAAATCGTCATCGCGATATTCAAGATTCAAGATTTACAGCTGAGGAGAAAATAAAACAACAATAGTGCAAATATGTCGCGGAGAGGAGTTTAAAAGTCTTATGGCCTGGGGGATGAAACTGTCTCTGAGCCTGGTGGTGCACGATCAGCTCTTTCGTTTTGCTGACGTTGAGATGGAGGTTGTTGTCCTGGCACTAAGATGTCAGGGCTCTGACCTCCTCTCTGTAGGCCTTCTCATCGTCGCCGGTGATCAGGCCTATGACAGTGGTGTCATCAGCAAACTTAACGATGGTGTTGGAGCTGTGGGTGGCCACGCAGTCATGCGTGAACTGGGAGTAAATAAGAGGACTGAGCATGCAGCCCTGGGGGGCACCGGTGTTGAGAGTGAGGGTGGAGGATGTGGTGCTGCCGATCTGCACCGCCTGTGGTCTGCCCGTCAGGAAGTTCAGTATCCACTCACGGAGGACGATGTTGAGCCCAAGGTCTCTGAGCTTGATGACGAGCTTCAGGGGCACGATGGTGTTGAATGCTGAACTGTAGTCGATGAACAGCATTCTCACATACGTGTCCCTCTGGTCCAGGTGGGAGAGGGCAGTGTGGAGGGTGAGGGAGATGGCATCTGCAGTCGACCTATTTGACCTGTAGGCAAACTGAAGAGGGTCCAGAGAGTCGGGGAGGGAGGAGGTGATGAATGGTTGGACCAGCCGCTCAAAGCACTTCATGATGATGGAAGTGAGTGCTACTGGGCGGTAGTCGTTCAGGCTTCAGGCAAAAAGGATTTTTGTTTTTTTGGGAACAGGGACAATGATGGTCTTCTTAAAACATGCGGGGATTACAGACTGGAGCAGTGACAGGTTGAAGATGTCTGTGAACACATCTGCCAGCTGATCTGCACACACCTTGAGAGCTTGGCCGGGGATCCCATCAGGCCCAGGTGCCTTGCGTGTGTTGATCCGGTTGAGAGATTTCCACACGTCTGCCCTGGATATGACGGGGGGGGGGGGCAGTGGTCCTCCTGGGCCTCTTCGATCTCCGCAGCCGGGGAGTTACTCTCAAAGCGTGCATAAAAAGTGTTCAGATCCTCTAGGAGAGATGCAGACACTACATCAGCACTACTGGTCTTGGCTTTGTAGTCTGTGATGGTTCTCAGTCCGGCCCACATGTTCCTAGTATTGGGATTCCACTTTGTCCCTGTAGAGTCTCTTAGCACTGCTAATAGCACTCCCAAGCGCATACCTGGATTTCTTGTATTCATCCAGATCCCCCGCGATGAAGGCAGCAGTCCGTGCTTTGAGTTTAGCATGGACGTCACCATTTATCTAGGGCTTCTGGTTTGGAAATGTTTTTACTGTAATCCTGGGTACGACGTCATTGATGCATTTGCTGATGTAGCAGATGACCGCGTCTGTGTACGTGTTGATGTCATAATCCTGGAACACGCACCACTCCGTTGTGCTGAAGCAGTCCTGAAGAGCCGAGTCTGACTGATCGGTCCACCGCTGAATGGTCCAAGTCACCGGTCTCTCACGCTTGAGTTTCTGCATATACAGTGCCTTGCATAAGTATTCACCCCCCTTGGACTTTTTCCCATTATGTACTGTTACTAACTGGAATTCAAATAGACTTAAATAAACTTTTTCCCGTTTGATCAACAAAACATGCATAGTACTTTGGAGGTGCAAAATACATTTTATTGTGACACAAACAATAATGAGAACAAAAAAGTTGACATCTGTTGGGTGCATAAGTATTCACCCCCCTGTGTCAATACTTGGTAGAACCCCCTTTCGCTGCAATTACAGCTGCAAGTCTTTTGGGGTATGTCTCTACCAGCTTTGCACATCTAGAGATGGAAAGGTTTGTCCATTCTTCTTGGCAAAAAAGATGAAGCTCAGTCAGATTGGATGGAGACCGTCTGTGAACCGCAATCTTCAAGTCTTGCCATAGATTCTCTATTGGATTGAGGTCTGGGCTTTGACTGGGCCATTTTAAGACATTAACATTCTTTAATCCAAACCATTCCTTTGTAGCTCTGGCTGTATGTTTAGGGTCATTGTCCTGCTGGAAGATGAACCTCCGCCCCAGTCTCAAGTCTTTTGCAGACTGCATCAGATTTTCTTCAAGGATTTCCCTGTATTTGGCTCCATCCATCTTTCCCTCTATTCTGACCAGTTTCCCTGTACCTGCTGAAGAGAAGCATCCCCACAGCATGATGCTACCACCACCATGTTCCACTGTTGGGATGGTGTGCTCAGGGTGATGGGCAGTGTTGGGTTTTCGCCACACATAGCGTTTTGCATTGAGGCCAAAAAGTTCAATTTTGGTCTCATCTGACCAGAGCACCTTCTTCCACATGTTTGCTGTGTCTCCCACATGGCTTCTGGCAAACTCCAAACGGGATTTTTTATGGATCCCTTTCAACAATGGCTTTCTTCTTGCAACTCTTCCATAAAGGCCAGATTTGTGGAGTAGACGACTAATAGTTGTCCTGTGGACAGATTCTCCCACCTCAGCTGTGGATCTCTGCAACTCCTCCAGAGTAACCATGGGCCTCCTGGTTGCTTCTCTGATTAATTTTCTCCTTGTCCGACTCTTCAGTTTGGGTGGATGGCCTCCTCTTGGTAGGTTTGCGGTTGTGCCATATTCTTTCCATTTTCTTATGATGGATTTTATGGTGCTCAGAGAGATGTTCAAAGCTCTGGATATTTTTTTATAACCTGTAAGGGAAATGTAACATGTGACCATAATATAATCATGTTTATGTATACTTTGATTGATCATCATTAAATCTCTAACAAATGTATCTTTGATGTTGCCGTTTCCTGTTGTACTGCATAAGTGTTGGCCTGATTACTCCAGACACAGTAATCTAATTAGTCCAGACACAGTAATCTAATTAGCCCGGACACAGTTTGAGAGTAATTTACTATTCAGGCAAATGGTTGATGTGAGGAAGTACTTTGATGTCTACAACTGTGAGCAAACGTATCCTTGAGAATTCAGGATGTTGCTCGACCAACTGATGTTATAATGATTTTCTCACCCATGCTGATTCACCTAACAAAGACCTTACAGCACGGGGGATTCACTCCAGGGGTCTGAGAGCAGGGGACACGTTATCGGTCACCTACTTCCTTTATATCAAAGAGGCTGATCGATGAGTTTGTTCCTCTCTAGGAGGAGCTTGAAGATGTTCGAAGTGCTGCTTTTCCCGTGTCATCAACTGTTTAACACCCCCCCTCCTGAATGGGTGGGGTTAGCCAAATGTATAAATACCAACCACTGTTATCTGTCTGTGTGCATATGACAAACTCAACTCTGTTGTATGTACCATGCTCGAGCATTAAATGTGTGACAATACTGTAAGATAATTGTGTCTCGTTTCCTCCTTGCTAAAGGTGGGATTGTAGAAATTGCCACGACAAACCTAACCCTGCTTCATATTTCTCCACAACTTTATCCCTGACCTGTTTGGTGAGCTCCTTGGTCTTCATGATGCTGTTTGTTCAGTAATGATCTCCAACAAACTCTGAGTCCGTCACAGAACAGGTGTATTTATACTGAGATTAAATTGCAGACAGGTGGACCCTATTTACTAATTATGTGACTTGCAAATGTGACTTGTGAATGCAATTGGTCGCACCAGATCTTTGTTAGGGGTTTCACAGTAAAGGGGGTGAATACATATGCACTCAACACTTTTCAGATTTTTATTTGTAAATAATTGTGAAATCCATGTAATATTTCCCCCCACTTCCAAATGATGCACTATTTTGTGTTGGTCCATTACATAAACTCACGATGAAATAAATTTTAATCTGTGGTTATACCATGACAAAATGTAGAAAAGTCCAAAGGGGGTGAATACTTATGCAAGGCACTGTATGAAGGCAGCAGCAGGACGGAAACGCGATCTGATTAGCTGAACAAACGTGTGTGTGTGTGTGTGTGTGTGTGTGTGTGTGTGTGTGTGTGTGTGTGTGTGTGTGTGTGTGTGTGTGTGTGTGTGTGTGTGTGTGTGTGTGTGTGTGTGTGTGTGTGTGTGTGTGTGTGTGTGTGTGAGAGAGAGAGAGAGATGAGACCAACTTTTTTTACTCCAAAACAATGCATACAATTAAAGACTCCAGGATTTCTGGCTACCTCGACACAATGTTGGCTAATGAAATGTTTGTACCCGGAGTCACACCTCATATCTGTTTTTTGCAAAAGACTGTGCTCATTTCAGAAAAACTATCTGTAAAGAGCTGAGAAACTCAAATGGTGAGTATACATCACAATTGGATGGATTGGTGTCTAGAGAGACCTATCCAGTGTTGTGCAAGTTCACACCTCTCATGAACTAGTTCAAAGTTCAGTTCACACAAGTAAATATGAATAGTTCACGTTCATAGTTCACCATTTAAATTCTGAATTAGTTCATAGTTCAGTTCATTTCATAGTTTAAGGTGGAAAGTGAGCAATTTTTGTAAGAGACCAGAGCTGTTGTGTTGCAGGTGTGGCCTGCCCCTTTAAGGAAAGTTTGTAGTGTGTGACGTAGTGCACCTGGGTATTGTGGGAAGAGACCCTAAAAGTGTGTTTATAACGAGAAGTGACAGAGCACCTAGAGGTGATGCGAGTGTTGCTCCTGCTGTATATCCGAGAAATAAAGTGTCCGCATTCCAAGTAAAGAAACATCTCCTCCTCCTTCTTCACGGAGCGGCCAGACAGCGAGCCAAGATAACCCGTGAGCCGAGCTCCAGACTACGGCTCGGAGCCGAGACACTGGCCAAAGAAGAAAACACTTGGAATACGTTGCTTGTTTGGTGTGCATGTGTGTGTGCGATGAATCATGGGTAACGTAGTGCGAAGTCGAGTTACTTGGTTCAGGTTAGGCTACATCGCGGACATTTCACGGGCACTGAGCAATGACATGGTGCAAGCATTCGATTTATACAGCGTCTCTCCTCAGGAGAAGGAAGACATTAACGTTTTAGCTAGACCTCAGATAATATTGTAACGGACTGGTAGTTAGGTTTATGTTCTGTTTGACTGCACATGTTTGTTATGACTTATGTTCAGCTAACTACACCATGTCAATAAGTATTGGGATTTCCATAGGTTCAGTGAACCAGTCGGGGTGGGGCAAGTGACAGTTCTAGACCAATGGCTGGAGAGTTATCTGGCATGATAGGCTCTCATTGGCTGATGAGTTTGTATGTCAAGGGTGAATGAGGAAGGGGAGTGAAGAACACAGTGGATGACAGGCGTGTCGGAGTTACAACAAGAAGTGTGTCGTGTTCGCTGGACTTTAATAAAGTTACACATAAAGAGCGAAGTTTCCTGTCGTCTATAAGCGAGGACGCTGAAATATGAACGTGTTCACCGTTCAAATTCATTATTTGCCATTGAGTTGCGTTCAGTTCACCGTTCTCACAAAAGTGAACGTGTTCAATGAATGCGTTCTTTTGCGTTCGTTCATGCACAACACTGGACCTATCGTATAGAAATGGACTTAGATGTATATGATGCTGAAGGTCTATGATTTTTTAGACTGTGTCTGGACAATACTGTCATTCAAAACTCTTGAAAGGGTGTTCCTGATGAAGACAAACTCTAACCTTTCACATCCGCAGAATGGGAAACATGGTTAACAATAACAAATTTTGTTAAGTGGAGTGAATGAAAGAGAACACTGGATGTATTCTCACGCATTGATGCTTAATTCAACTAGCACAAGATTTACAAACACCAAAACCTCCAAAAGTGATTTTTGATTAGGATGATAAAAGTAAACCTGCCATGGTTCAACCAAACCCGTGTTGATACAACAGTTTTGCCCCCATTGAAATATGCAGCATATATTTGTACAGGTGTGCGACTAATGTGTGACGTGTCACAAGAAATAAACATACCTGAATGCTTCACAAATTGCCTTCATAACAGAGACGTCAGGTCCTGGGTGGATGACTTGGGTGCAGAGTTGGAGAAAAGAAATCCGAAATTCCTCACTCCCAGAGAGAAACCAACAGATGACTGCTGTGAACATGCAGAGTCTATTCTTGACTGTTTGTACAACCTGGATGATGAGGAGGAACTTAACTACTTTAAATACGATACACCATCCGGCCCCACGGTTCATGGAATTATAGAGGTAACAAGGTTACTACGTTATTATCTATACAAATTTCTGCAGCAAAGAAAGAAAACTTCCGTGCATATATTGTGTTTATTTGGATGAAGTGCACAAAATACAAGGACACTCCTCCATTGTAGCTGTTTTGCAAAATTGGCTGACTACACAGTTTCTCAGAGCAAGACTTAAACAGCTAACTAGTGAAAACAAAAGACGGTACAAGACTTCTTTTTCATTCCCTCTGCAGAATGCTCTTCGCTTGCTGTTTGATTGTCTGAACTTCCTTGCAAGGAATAAAGTATACTTAAAAGACTGTTATTCTCATATCTTTATTTCAGAAACGTTATCAGTTCAAATTTTCAACACAAACTTGGTGTCAGAAGTAGGATCCCTTGTTTGATCCACCTGGAGCCATGCACGGATGGTAACTGGTCAGCCTGAGAGAAAAAGTACTTCAGCCTCTACCTCAGTGAAAAACAGAGAAGAGAGGGCTGACACAAACTGACCTTCATTGTCCTTACGGTGAGACTGAAATGATTCTGAAAATAATCATATAAACCCAATTTAGTCAACAAATTATTCAAACAAATTGTTCCTTTGATTCCTATCTGATAGGAATCTGCTGATTGCTGATATTATCATATCAGGGCAGAGTGATATTATATGTTTGGAACATATGGAAAAAATAGAGATCCGGGATCTCCTTTAAAAATATTTACCGCTGTTTGCTTTTATCAGCATTGTAGCTTTAACGTTCTGAATTCACAATCAGAGACTGCTATAAGATGGGAAACAAAGGAAATTAATTTAATCCGGATAATTTGCCAAACTTTGAGGCTCAAAATGTGAAAATAATGCAGACTAAACGTGGTGATGTTGCCACGGGACTTATACCAATATTGATAAAGAAGTTTGAATTTCCCAGAGGGGGAACATTTAGTCAGAGGCAATCTCCAGCACAGATTAGAATTCCTTCTCATTCACATGTTATTGTATCAAATAGGGATTTATATATATTGCTGAATGTGACCAAAACATGATCTATTTTTCCTTCAATTAATTATATATCAACCTTCTCTATCTCTCTACTCTTTAATAAGTTCAAAGAAATGGAAATCAGATACCCATATGAACTGAAATTTTTTTTCAACTACCCAGACTTTTTCAGCTTATTGTGTTCTTCTTTCTTAGTTTTTTATCCTTTTTGAGATTTGTTACTCCTCTTGACTGGGTTACTCGTGTCATTCACATTTATGAGGCAATTCTCGAGTTATTTGACCCTATCATACAGAGTCCAAATGTTACATAGCTAGTATCCCCCGAAAACAAAATCTTAACAAGAACAGTAACTATGTAAACACAATAGTGAAAAGCTTTCCAAACGAGGAGAAGACCCTTGCTCCTCCTTACCTGTGACCCTGTAAGTGGGTCGAGGGTGTAGCCTCTCACATGGAGACCGCCCAATGAGCAAGTCAGACAGCTGTGACTCTCCCATCCTATGAGTCCAATGAAATCTACCTAGAAAATGAAACTCGTCTCCCGAACACAGGAGTGATCTGTACAAGGCCAAGATGCAAAACTATGTTAGCCATATGTTTAAATCCGTGTTCATACTTGTTCTGTGTGAGCTCTCTGGAACTCCTGAAGTTTATCCTTCACTCTCTGTTCCATGGCTGTCCCTCTCTCAATCAATCAATCAATCAATCAATCAATCAATCAATCAATAACATTTTATTTGCATAGCCCATATTCACAAATCACAATTCGTCTCATATGGCTTCAACAGGGTGTGACATCCTCTGTCCTTAACCCTCAGCAAGGGTAAGGAAAAACTACTAAAAACCCTTTTAACAGGGTAAAAATATGTAGAAACCTCAGAGAGAGCCACATGTGAGGGATCCCTCTCCCAGGACGGACAGAAGTGCAATAGATGTCAGGTGTAGGAAAACATAATTGTCCACTTTCGCTTATTAGGATCCATCATCAGCCGGCGACCTCGGTCGTGGTCCACCACCATTATATGATGCTAACGCGACACAGGATCCGCCATTACCACTACGATCAGCCCGCAAGATATAGATTCCGCCATACTGGATCCACCGTTACGTTCTCTGATGCGCGATCCACAATCGTAACCCATGATGTGGCCACAGCTGTAGCCCTGGCTCTGCGGACGATAAGGCAAAGGGTCTCCGGGGAAGAAGTTAAGTCAGTAACATGTATGGATGAGATATGAATTACTTTGATGTGATAACGATTGAGAAGAGGAAGGAAAAGCTGGAAAGAGAAGCTCTGTGTGTCATGTGTCCCCCGACCCTCTAGACCTATAGCAGCATAACAAAGAGCAGGTCTAAGGCAAGCCTGTACCAGCTCTAACTATAAAGCATTATCAAAAAGGAAGGTTTTGAGCCTACTCTTAAACGAACAGATTGTGTCTGCCTCCCGAACTGAAAGTGGTAGATTATTCCACAGGAGAGGGGCTTGATGGCTAAAAGCTCTGGCTCCTACTCTACTTTTAGAGACTTTAGGGACGACAAGTAAGCCTGAATTCTGTGCTCTAGTGGGTTGATAGGGTATTAACAGCTCTTTAAGGTAAAATGGCGCCATATTATTCAGGGCCTTGAAGGTGAGGAGAAGAATTTTAAATTCGATTCTAGATTTAACCGGAAGCCAGTGAAGCGATGCTAATACTGGATAAATGTGCTCTCTTTTCTTAGTTTTCGTCAGGACACGTGCTGCGGCATTTTGAAAAAGCTGTAGAGTCTTTAAAAACTTACTGCTGCAGCCTGCAATGCATGAAAAGAAGAATTTGTGCCAGTAAATGTCATAGGAAATTCTTGGAGAAATTTCGGTTACCAGTGTCTTGCCGTTTTACAAGCCTGAGAATGTTGGGAGCTGACCCCCCTTCTCCTAAGCCTAGGGGAGGCTTTCACATGCAAATGACAATGCTCTGCGCTTTACAAATGCAAATCAGGATAGTTTCCCTGGGAGCATATAACACCTTTTTCTAAACTCTCTGGAGTAAGTACACCAGGCTTAAAATAAATATAAAACCTGAAATTGTAAATTGATCTTAAGTAAGTAAGTGTGCTATAATTAATTACATTGTATACCTCGAGCAAAATCAATGCTATGAAAAAAAAATTGAAACAATGCACATTTCAGCATTTTATTATTATCCAAAACACAATCCTAAATCTCAACCACTGTACAGAGTGGCATGATTACAATCACTTTTTCAATTGTGCTGGTTAAATGCACAGTGGATGTGTTAACCACACATCTACCAGCAATCCGCTCAAAAGAACATCAGAACATATCCAAATTATGTTGGATATGATGTGTCTGTGTCCTGTAAGCTCCAAACTTCGACTGGCTTTCCATAAAGATATCTGCAGAGTTATGGCTCCCTGTGCATTGTTGTGCATGTCGCGCATATTTTTCGTGAAGAGTGAGCTTTACGATCAGTTTTCATATGTTGAACGTGCACGTGAGGGAACGTCATCCACTCTATGCAGCATCTACCAGTGCAGTGAGAATTGCCTTGCGCCTTGAAATATGTTTTTTTTTTTACTCAGTAACGGATGTAATTTCCAATGTAGCGAAGTACAATACTTCTGTCAAAATCTACTTAAGTAAAGGTAAAATTACCCATTTCAAGAACTACTCAAACAATTACAAAGTACACCAAAAAACTACCCAATTACAGTAACGTGAGTAAATGTAATTCGTTACTTTACACCTCTGCTGAAGAACTACCCGCGGCTGAAGAGCCAGCCACGGGTTGCCGACCCCTGGCTCCGGCGAAAGAGCGATTTGTTAACTGCCCGACCGTTAAAGAGATGCGGACGTCAACACATTAGTTCGGCTATAATATTAGTTCCGCCTCGCATTTTCCCCTCCCGGTCGCGCGCCCCACCTTTTATGCCTCCGTGCCACATCGGTGAGATGCACCACACAGTTTGAGAATCACTGCGCTTCACAGGGCCGGCCCTAGCACATTGGGGCGCTCTATACAAGCTTCACTCCTGGCGTTCAACGTTCTCATAAAAATGAACGTGTTCGTTCATGCACAACACTGCCTGAAACTCAATAGCCTACTGGCCTACCTGCCTCGGCCACCTGCGAGCGACTCTTCAGCTGTGCTGGATGCTGTTCACTGCTGCTCAAACTCAACAAGAGTTTGTAGACTAGTGCTCTAAAGGTGGACCAAAGTTTAACCAAAAGTTTAAATATACAGTGGGACAGCGGCATTTTAACTTTTTTATTTTAGCTGTCATGTGGTTCATGTCTTGACATGTCCTCCCCAAACTTCTTAAATGTTGTGTTGACATGTTTAATGTCATTGCACTTATATTTGTATAAAATATTTATTTTTGCACTGTATAGGAGCGGCCCCCATCAAGTTGTTGGAAGTAACTAAGTAACTTTTACTTAAAGTACATTTTAAATGAACTACTTTTTACTTTTACTTGAGTAGATTTTTAGATGGGTACAAGTAAATTGTCATCAAAGTAAAGGTACTTTTACTTGAGTACAATATTGCAGTACTTTTTACACCTCTGCTTAAAACCAGAAAGAATAAACGGGTCCTCAGTCACATACTCATCCCATGTAAAATTTAAATTTAAAAGCTGTTTTAACCGCTGCTTTAAGATGAAAAGGAGAGTTGTGAAGCTTTACTCTGAAGAAGTGACGTCAGTCGTTTGCGTCTTCACCTGATGGGATTGTCCAATCACAGCCTCGTGAATGCAGTCTGTCTGCCGCAGACATGAGAGGATCGCGTTAAGCTTGTTCCGTACGAGAGACTCTGTTTTCGGGATAAATAACTTGCTGAAGTCGACACAACACTGTTTCCCTGGAGGAGAAGATGAGTGCGTGGGAAAGCAAAGCCGCGGGCCCGGTGTGGAGGAGTCAAGGCGGAGAAGACAGGCGCACAGTCCCTGAATTAAGGTGAGGCGAAGCTATTGCTAACTGCTAAGCTAATTCTCAGATTTGAAAAACATGTGAACCACTGTGGGATTAGCGACAGTTGCTAAAAGTAGAATAAAGCATCGAGTGCTTTAGCGGAGCTAGTGCATGTTTAAATAAGTATGAACTAATTAAATCGAAAAGTTTGTTTTTGGTTAGTTTTTTCATAGACGTAACTTTTCTCGTTTTTTTTATTTTTGTAGGAAGATACAGGAAGATATGTAGGATGATGGCCGGCGGAGCGAGGGTATGACTAAAGATGTGCTGTGCTGTTTAAAATACATCCTCCAGCTTTACTTTATCTGATCTTTTTCATCATTGTGTTTTCACAGCCTGATTCCCCACACAATGACGCAGTCACTGCACATTACGCCGAGACTCGCTGAAAGTCCACATTTGCAGTGCGCGCTAACGACGCCATTGTACGTAAGTGTCTGTTCAGGATTTTTTTAGGAATTTTGCGGTGGATCCTCCAACGGTGATGCAGCGAGGCTATTTCCGTTTATTAATAATAAACTCATGTTACTCATGTTGTTTTCCAGCTGCCTGTACTATGACTTACTATGAGCCAGTATGAAGGAGCTTCCAATTCATCCATACGGACCTTGCATCAGCATTGAGGAGTTCAGGAGTCGGCAGAGAAGAAAGAGGGTAAGGTTAGATTCATTAAATAATTTTTCAGATACATGTGTAGGTGTATGTTGTCATTGAAATGTGCTAATTGTACTGATTGTGTTTACAGCTGATTTATAGCGGGACAGATGACATGGATCCATCCTTCCACAGCCAGGAGCTCACCGACCTGTGTGCCACACTTCAAATAATACTAGAAGATACACTGGATCTCACAGCTACACACCACAGACGTCTACACACCACAGACGTCTACACACCACAGATGTCTACACACTGGGGCAGATTCGGCTGAGTCCCTGACAGAGTCCCTCAAAGAACATATGACCCAGAGGCTGCAAAGAGACATTTCAAGCTTCACCTGATTAACTTTTCACTGGCTAGGCTAGTTGTGTTTGTACAATATTTGTGCTGTATGTAAATAAACCTTTGGCTCAACATATACCTCGTTCATGTTTTTTCTTCCCTGTACAATATGTTAATTAACTGCATTGCTTTTGGTAAAGGCTTAGTAATAAATAATGATTTATTATATATATATATATTACTAATAACAACTATATATTAATTTTATTATTAATATTGTGTGGGAGGGGTTTACCCCACGTGTGTGCTGCAATGACCCAGGGTGACCAATCGCAACACTTCTACCAGCCAATCACGAGTGACTTTCCGGGTTGGTTTCCTCCAATGAGGAATCGAGAGAGGCTCAGCAGCGGCTTCGCCCTGAGTCATATGCTAATTAGATAACACCTTCGCTCCGCAACCCCCCCCCCCCTTTGTTCTCCAGACCCCCTCTCCGCGGTGCGTTTACTCCGCTACCCTTAAGTTAATGTCGCGGAAGAACGCGGTGCTGACGTGCTGTAAATAGGCAATAACTTCAGGGGATCAGGTAACTTCCATAAGATTTCCCATGACACTAATTCTGCTTTTCGCTTAGTGCTGAGAGTAATGAATTACAGTAGTCCAGTCTCGATGTAACAAAGGCGTGGACTAGTTTATCTGCATCTTTCTGCGAAAGGACATGTCAAATTTTTGAGATATTAAGGCTGTCCTAGAAATTTGTTTTAGGTGTGAATTAAAGGACAAATCAGGATCAAAGATCATGATTTAGGTTCCTGACTGTTTCATTGGAAGCAAGGGCAATGTCGTCTAGCGCAGCTATATCTTGAGATAATGTATCTCTAAGGTGTTTAGGGCCAAGTATTATAACTTATGTTTTATCTGAGTTTAATAAGAGAAAATTGCGGGTCATCCAGGTTTTTGTGTCCTTGTGACATGACTGGGTGTCATCCGCATAGCAGTGGAAATTTACCGAGTGTGTCCTGATTATGTTTCCTAGTGGAAGCATATATAATGAGAATAAAATTGGGCCGAGCACAGAGCCCTGTGGAACAGCATGGTTATTTTTGGTGCGCACAGATGACTCAGCATTAATCTGCACGAATTGGGAGCGATCAGAAAAATAAGATTTAAACCAGTCAAGGGCGGTTCCATTAATGTTAATTAACTGTTTAAGTCTTTGTTATAAAATTTGATGGTCAATTGTGTCGAATGCTGCACTGAGATCTAACAGAACGAGGACAGATACAAGTCCCTGATCTGAAGGCTGTCTCTGTGCTGTGATTTGCTCTGAACCCAGACTGAAAGTCTTCAAATATATTATTTTCCTGGAGAAACTCACACAGCTGATTGTCTACAACTTTTTCTAAGATTTTAGACATGAAGGGGAGATTAGATATTGGCCTGTAATTGGCTAAAACCTCTGGGTCTAGGGTGGGTTTTTTGAGAAGGGGTTTGATTACAGCTATTTTAAAAGACTGTGGTACATAACCTGATGATAATGACAGATTGATTGTATTAAGTAACAAACTATCAATTAGGGGCAGAATTTCTTTAAGTAATTTTGCCAGAATCGTATCTAAGATACAGGTTGTTGGTTTAGAACCAATGTGTTAACCACAACCAATTGAAGGCAGGAGATGGTTGATTTTATTTCTAATAGTTAGAATTTTATCATTGAAAAAGGTCAAAGATATTGCTATTTAGGGATCTAGGAATACTTGGTACGGTAGAGGTGTGACTCTGTATGCCTGGCTACAGTGCTGAAGAGAAACCTGGGGTTGTTTTGGGTTTCTTCTATTAGTTTTGAATAGTAGGCAGCTCTTGCTTTGTGGAGAGCCTTTTTATATTCTTTAACACTATTCTTCCAGTCTATGAGATTTTCAATATGGTTGCTGGAGCGCCACTTCCTTCCTAGTTTTCTTGATAATTGTTTTAACTCATTTGTCTGGGAATTATACCACGGACCTAATTTACTATGTTTGACATTTTTCTTTTTTAGAGGCGCTAATGAGTCTAATGTTAAGTCTGCAGAGCTATCGACGAGGTGGTCGATCTCAATTGAGCTCTGGTTTTTAAAGAATTTGTTGTTTATATCTACGGATAATACGGGTTTAAATGTTAATGGAATTATTTCCTCAAATTTAGCTACAGCACCATCAGGTAGCCATCTAGAAAATGAGTTTTTTATTAGTGGCATATATTCAGTTATTGAAAAATCGATGGTTATTAAATTATGGTCTGATAGAACTGGATTGCGTGGAAGTACTGTTAAATGTTCAATTCCGACACCGTACGATATTCTCCTGGTGTCCCGGTATCTGCTGTCTTTGTAGTAGCTAACAAAGCCATGTCTCCGGGCTGTCCTCCTTGGCTTGTAGTTCAACTGTGAATCCCTGTTTCTTCATCTCCCGCCATGCCTCTTATGCACTGGAGAATGTTCTAGTCCCTGGCTCCCAGTGAATATAATTGTGAATGGTGTTTGAAAGTGAATTTGCTTTCTCTTGATGGTTTTCTTTACTTTCCCATTACTTCTACTTCTTGATTATCTCGTACGCATAGTTGTGTTTGACATAAACTGTTTTGTTGCCCAGTTTGATTATCCCCTTTTTCGAAGCTTCCCTCAGTACCCTCTCCTTGGTAGGAAACTTCTGAAAGTTGATAGCAATTGGTTTTCTCTGGACTTTGGGGGGGAGGTTTTTGTGCCAGTGACCGATGGTGCCGTTCTATTTTCACATCCAAATCTTGCGGTAACTCGCTTTTGGGGAGTTTCTCAATAAACTGCGGTACTCAGTTTTCCTCTACTTCCTCTGCCACCCCAAAAACGGTATTTGTTGTTCCTGGCAGGTTTACAGCCGTGGCCAAAAGTTTTGTGAATGAACTTTATCTCCAAAAACACATTTCCACTGCATTTCAGCCCTGCCACAAAAGGACCGGTTGACATCATGTCAGTGATTCTCTTGTTAACACAGGGGAGAGTGTTGACCGGGACAAGTCTGGAGATCACTCTGTCATCCTGATTGAGACAGAATTGCAGACTGCAAGCTTTAATCGGAGGGTGGTGCTTGAAATCATTGTTCTTCCTCTGTTAACCATGGTTACCTGCAAGGAAACACGTGCAGTCATCATTGCTTTGCACAAAACGGGCTTCACAGGCAAGGATCTTGCTGCTATTATGATTGCACCTAAATCTACCATTTATCGGATCATCAAGAACTTCACGGAGAGCGGTTCAATTGTTGTGAAGAAGGCGTCAGGGCGCCCAAGAAAGTCCAGCAAGTGCCAGGACCGTCTCCTAAAGTTGATTCAGCTGCGGGATCGGGGCCCCACCAGTGCAGAGGTTGCTCAGGAATGACAGAAGGCAGGTGTGAGTGCATCTGCACGCACAGTGAGGCGAGGACTTTTGGAGGATGGCCTGGTGTCAAGAAGGGCCGCAAAGAAGCCACTTCTCTCCAGGAAAAACTTCAGGGACAGACTGATCTTCTGCCAAAGGTACAGGGATTGGACTGATGAGGACTGGGGTAAAGTCATTTTCTCTGATGAATCCCCTTTCAGATTGTTTTGGGTATCTGGAAGAAAGCTTGTCCGCAGAAGAAAAGGTGAGCGTTACCATCAGTCCTGTGTCTTGCCAACAGTAAAGCATCCTGAGACCAATCATGTGTGGGGTTGCTTCTCAGCCGAGGGAGTGGGCTCACTCACAATTTTGCATAAGAACACCGCCATGATTAAAGAATGGTGCCAAAACATCCTCTGAGAGCAACTTCTCCCAACCATCCAAGAACAGTTGGGTGACAAACAATGCCTTTTACAGCATGATGGAGCACCTTGCCATAAGGCAAAAGTGATAACTAAGTGGCTAGGGGGACAAAACATCAACATTTTGGGTCCATGGCCAGAAAACTGCCCAGACCTTAATCCCATTGAGAAAGTGTGGTCAATCCTCAAGAGGCGGGTGGACAAACAAAAACCCACAAATTCTGACTCCAAGCATTGATTATGCAAGAATGTGCTGCCATCAGTCAAGATGTGGCCCAGAAGTTAATTGACAGTATGCCAGGGCGAATTGCAGAGGTCTTGAAAAAGAAGGGTCGACACTGCAAATATTGACTCTTTGCATGAACTCAATGTAATTGTCAATAAAATCTTTTGACACTTATGAAATGCCTGTAATTTTACTTCAGTATACCATAGTAACATCTAATAAGAAGATCTAAAAACACTGAAGCAACACACTTTCTGAAAACCAATACTTGTGTCATTCTCGAAAACCTTTGGCCATGGCTGTATAGTGTCACCGACAGGGCGTAAATGGCCAGCCAGGTGTGACTGATTAAAACCTCAAGTACACAGCACGACACACATTCCTTAGTTTTAAAATAGACAATTTATTTTAATCTTGGTAAGTTATAAAAACAGTAAAACTGCAACAGGGCATACAATAATTTGTCACCCCAACCGGTTGAGGCAGATGGCCGCATACATTGAGTCTGGTTCTGAATAAGTTTCTTCCAGTTAATGAGGGAAGAAACTTGCTGAGGGAAGAAAGTGCTTGCTCATTGTGGGAACAGTTGGGGTTCTCTATAAAAAAATGTAAGGTCTAGACCCTCAATGTAATGTGCCTTGAGATAATGTATATTATGAATTGGGACCATTCAAATACAATTGAATTATATCTGTGCTATTCATGGGGAGATGGTGATGTTTTTTTTTCCTGACTAAATACAAGGGTCTCAGATTACTAAGTGTGATATCTCAATTCTTTCTTCTGGTTTGGTTTGAAAACATCTTAAGGATTACAGAAAGTTATAATATGTTGTTCTAACATGGAAAACAGATATCTGAATAAGTCATAAGGTCAAAATTACAAAAAATGTATAAATATAAAAAACACAAAAAAGTGATATAACTGTCAACGTGTGACCTGATCTCTTTAAAGAGGAATGAAAGATATATTTAATTTTCATAATGTCCTCTGAATCGAATCTACTGTCTTCTGTTTTTCTAAATTGTTTCTCTTATTTATTATATTATTTATTTATGTACTCATATGTGTCATTGTTTGCACACATTTGTTTTGAGCCCTTGTCTTCACCCGTTAACACATTCATGTTTTTTCAATAAAGCATTAAAAAAAAAAAAAATTAGGAGGAAATTGGGATAAAAAGGTCTGAGATGGTGGTTCTATGACTCGGGCACGCGTACGTTTGAAACGGGGGAGGGGGCTCTCCAGCTCTGCAGGGGGATGTTTCTCGCGTCAACAGACAGAGGCACAGGTGGAGCGATTATCCCGTGCGTGGTATGAACCTGTCAACATTACATTTGAAGAGAGTTGACCTCTCGGACAACCGCTTCTTCGTTGACTAGCTTTTTATTGAAGCGTTTCCAAAGAGAGAGAGATTTAACCCGTGACAGAGGAGAGGGCGGGGTAGAGAGAGTCGGCCCTGCTGAACATTCAGACGTCAACGCTCCTGCCGCTACCACTTTTACCGCAGATACATTTTCAAACGCTTACACTCCAAACTGAACGGAACGCCGAGCACGTCTTCTTTCCTGTAGAGCCCAGCATGTCGTAGACAGTGTGGATGATGGAGGAGTGACTGGAGCCCATAAGATAAGCTCGAAGCATCTCTGAAGGAGACCACCGTGCGCATTCATACCAGTATACGGGGACAGTGAAGGCATCAGCAGAATGTCTGTGCCGGTAAGTTAAAAAAACAAAAAACACATCCAATTCTCCTCCAAGCAGTACCTCTATTACTAAAATGTCAACTTTCAGTAGTGCTCTCACAAAAATAGATAGTCAGTGAGTGGCGTCAACATTTGTGTACTATACATCATCCTGGAATTAGCAGCTAGTCGTGTGTGTCAGAAATAAGTCGAAATTTATTTAGGAACCCATTGACTAAAATGGTTGAAAGCAGCTATAACTGTGCAGGTGTGCTCATTCACGAAGCAGTATGGCCACATACGCGGTCTGTAGTACCAGCTATTCACAGGCCTGGCCTGTCAACACATTTCCAGCTGGTGTGCGTGGACAAATTATATTAATAGGAATACACAACATTGGCATTGCTAATTACATCTGGTAATTTTCACAGATATACACAATAAGGATAATGATAATATTATATTTAATTTCATTGTCAGAGCTCCACATCTAATTTAGCAGTTTACTGTTGTGTTATAACTGTCAGGCTATTAGGGTTGTCACGATACTAGAATTTCAAACTCGATACCGAGATACCCAGAAAAAATACTTGATAGTCGATAACATTTGTCTATAAATGTTAAATACAGGCAGGACTGTAACTGCTCCCACATTAACGTGCTTGATTACATTAATGACCTCATTCACCTTTCCCTGGTTGTTTGCCTCGTATGAAAAGTGCTTGCAAACCCCACAGTTACTTTTATAATTTTCCACTAAAACAGCAACACTGGCCATGTTAAGTTAGCTTTATGGTAGGGATACAAGGCAACTCAGTGTTGTGAAAGTCAACTAGCGTTCATGTGTTCAGCTGCTAGTGAGGGGAGGTGCTGTGTGCCTGCCTGTCTGCAGCGGTGCCTTGTGAAGTTTTGTCTCCCGGAGGAAGCGAAGATGCACTGTTGGTGTCGATGCTGTTGAAATGAGCACCCTATCCGATACACATTTTTTGTATAAGTATCTGAGTTTCAATTTTTCTAGATATATACAAATGGTGATGTGCGTTACAGTTTTTCAATTGTGATTTCACTTTACATTCACAAGAAACTGCATATTTGCTCCTGCAGTTTTTGTTCTCTAAGCTTTTAATGCTTTTTTTAAACATGGTGTCGGTAAATGTCAGTAAAGGGCTGTAATTTATAACCTATTCAGGGCTGTAGTGGTAAAAAAAAAAACAGGTGGCAGCTCTCTTACACCGTTATAAAAAGTTGTATTCATAATTATGAATAATTATCATTAACTAATGTTAAATAATTATTTTAAGAATACTTTAGTGATTTAGCTAGTTACCCTACCCAATGTATGGGGATTGTTGATAGTCTCACAGCTATAGAATCTGTATTTGAAAGGAGTTTTACATGGATGGCAAAAGAAGTTTGTGGTGTCTGAGATTGTTGTGCGGAGACTGTTCTGCCGCATTATTTGCAAAGGAGTTTTCTGGTCCATGCCAAACTTTTAATACCCAGATCACTTCCATGGGAGAGAAGTATCCCCTCTTGAACTCCTCATTTTGTCTCGGCAGGTCAGAGACCTTCCAATGTTCTGTGTCACACTCGCCCTGCTCCATTGTAGTTTGTGTTGCTATCATGCAAATTTCCTGCCAAATCTGCACCATGTGAAAAAACACAAAGCGCCATGCAAATTACGTAATATATTATCATTAAGAATGTGATTTATGTCACAAGGAAATAAACAACCCTAACCCAGTCTGTACTTTGCTTTTTTGTACTCCATCTCGTTCCCTGATCGAAATGAAAGAAACCGAGGAAGCAGCATCTGACGTATCTGACTGTTCATCCAGGGTTTATGGTTTGGAAACTTCCTGACTTGTTAGGTGGGCACAATGTTATCAACACAAGTGCTAATGTACCCAGTCACACTTTCAGCATATACCTGTATGTTGATGGCAGAATCCTTGAGTTTTGCTGCAGCTTTAAACACATCCCAGTCTGTCTGTGAGAAACAGTCGTGCATGATGCTCTCAGTTTCTGAAGAACAGAGTTTAACTTGTTTAGTCACTGGGTTTGTTTGTTTGAGTCTTTGTCTGTAGGCTGGGTACAGGAACAGGGAGATGTGGTCTGAGAGTCCAAAGTGGGGGCGGTGGGCAGCTTTGTATACACCAAGGATGTTGCTGTAATCATAATCCAGTATATTCCGATATCGTGTGGGAACGTTAACATGCTGGAAGTATTTCGGGAGCACAGTCCATAGATTGCAGTGGTTGAAATCTCCTGTGACGACTTCCGGTGACGCCATGTTCTGAGAAAGTCGCAAGGAGGGTGGGCTCCCTCAAAATTCGGTGTGGCTTGGCTGTTTGCAAGATTATTAGAATATTCAGAAGATTAATGGGTTAAATTTAGTCCTAGTGGAAGACATGAGCACGTCCAGAGATACAAGAAACGCAGGGAAGCAGCAGAAATCTCAAGAAGAGGCTAAAGGTAAAAAAGGGCCGCTGGCTAACGTTGCCCCAGGTGAAGCTAGCGGAGGAGAAGGAGCAATGAACATGGCGGAGATACTTCGAGAACTGAAAGAATTAAGGAAAGAAAATCAGGAATCGTTTTCCGACACCAAAGCCTCGCTGTCTAGACTGGAAACTTCGGTAACGGATCTAAAACAACGGATGGAGAAACTTGAACAGAGGACGGAAGAGACGGAGACCAGAGTCGGCGCAGCGGAGGACACGAGTCAGCGGCATGAGCGGGTGCTCCGGCACCTGGTGAGACGCGAGGCGGCCCTCACGGACCTATGTGATGACCTGCAGAACCGAATGCGCCGCAACAATCTGAGAATCTATCAAGTCCCTGAAGGTAGTGAGAAAGGAGATATGGCCGGATTTGTTAAACAGCTTATTAATGCCACGCTGCAGCTGCCGCCTGAAATGAACGTACACATTGAAAGGGCGCACAGATCTTTGGGGCTGAAACCAGACAACACCACACCTCCACGCTCCATCATTGTGAGATTTCTGGACTACACAGTGAAAGAAGCGGTGCTACGACAAGCCTGGACGCAGAAACAAGTCCAGTTTCAGGGAAAACTCATATACTTCGACCAAGATTACTCTCTGGAGGTACAGAGGAAAAGAGCGCGGGTACGGGGAGTTATTAAGCAGCTGAAGGAGAAGGGGATTCGGGCCGGATGTCGCTTCCCTGCGCAGCTGAGAGTCACCTTGGAGACGGGAGTGAAAACTTTCCCAACACTGATCGAGGCTCTGCCGACTCTTGGGGAGTTGGGCATCGTGGTGCAGGTTAGTGAGAGAGAGAAGATGGAACGGGAGCTTTCGAGGGTGACATGGCAGAGACAAGAGGACGGGAGGAGAGGAAGAGGAGCCGCATCTCTGAGGGACACTGATCTACGGTCTTTTCTGCAGGATTGAGAAAATGACATGTGCTCAGGAAACGCGAATAGACATTTGAAAGCCGGTGCTAAGTTTAAAGGTCGACAGGAATAAGACATTATATCCATCCCCTCATATGACACTTGGAACAGCCAACCACACTGAATATACTGAATAAATGATGAGTATATGTGAGTGATATTAAAGGTAAGAGGGAGTGAAGTGCTCCCATTTTCTTTTTTATGATAATACCCAAGATGGGTCGAAAACCTCACCAGGGAATTGGTTATTTTCTTTGGTCTGTGGTTTGTTTGGCACTTAGTGCATATTCCCCAGAGAGAGTTAGAAGTCACAACTCTCTGCCTATAATACAACAGGAGCGGCTGGACACATTTCTTCAGCCAGCTGGGTTTTTGGAAGTCAAAGGTGTTTATTTGTTTCATTTAAATGTGTTTGTTCTTGGTTCATATATCCTTGACATGTCTGTTCAGTCCACACAAGTACATGAGGTAATTTTTGATGTAAAACTTTTTGTTTTAAACACAGGGGATTTTAGGGGAAGGAAAAACAACGAGACAGAATTTTATGTATGTCTGATTTAGGAGTTGTCAGTTACAATGTTAAAGGTATCAATCATCCCATAAAAAGGAAAAAGATTCTAGCTCAGTTGAAAAAATTCAAATGCTCAATAGGGTTACTACAGGAAACTCACCTAAATGAGGCTGAACACAAGAAATTGAGAAGAGATTGGGTGGAGCAGGTGTTCTATGCATCTTGTCCAAATAGCAGAAAGAGAGGAGTGGCAATTTTGATTAGTCGATCCAGTGGACTCACAGTACATAGGGAAATAAAAGATATTCAGGGCAGGTATATAGCAGTCATAGGAAAAATAGGTGGAATAAACCTGACCATCATGAATATTTATGCTCCGAATGAAGATGATCCTTTATTTTTTAAGGTCATTGCATCCATACTGGCAAGGGAAGCTAGGGGTACCATGGTTTTGGGAGGAGATTTTAATTGTGTCTTAAATGCGAAGTTAGACAAATTGCCCTCAGACCATGGACCCCCTAGCAGGAAATCCAAAGCTGCAAAACATTTATTGGAAGAGTTAGGGCTTGTAGATGGCTGGAGAGCCAAGAATCCAACGACAAAAGACTTTACATTTCTGTCTACAGTTCATGGGTCATACTCCAGAATTGATCTGATTTGCATTTGTAAGCAGAGCCTTCATAGAATTGAGGAATGTGTTGTAGAACCTATTACTCTATCTGATCATGGAGCAGTAAGACAGAAATATAACTTGGGTTTCGAAAGGCATTTTAAATACTGGAGATTAAATGTCTCTTTGCTAACAGACCCGACAACCCAAAAACAATTAAAACAAACTATAGAAGAATACTTTGCAATAAATGATAATGGAGCGGTGTCTCACTCCACCCTTTGGGATGGGGCTAAGGCTGTGCTGAGAGGAAAATTTATCGAAATAGCCGTTAAATTAAATAAAAAGAGACTTGAAAAGGAGAAACAATTGGAAAGTGATATAAAAAGATTGGGACATGAGCATAGAGTAACGGGGGACAAAATTATATTGTAACAATTACAGGATTGTAGAACTGCTCTAGATGAAGTACTTACACGCAAAGCTGAGGGAGCGCTCAGATATACAAACCAGAGATATTACGAGATGGGGAATCGAGCAAGCCGGCTACTTGCCTTTCAGTTGAGAAAAGAGCAGTCAAATCGTATTGTTCCTAAACTAAGGCATCCAACATCCTTAGCTGAGGTTTCCAATCCAGTAGAAGTAGCAGAGGCGTTTCAAACCTTTTACAAGAATCTTTACGATGCACCAGAGGAAGCACCAAGCACAGTGAAAATGGAGGGAATATTTAAAGATCTTAATTTAGTAAAGTTATCAGAAGCAGAGGCAGAGGAATTGACAGCCCCAATTTTAGAAAGTGAAATAGAAGGAATCATTGGGTCTCTGAAAAATAACAAATCGCCGGGCACAGATGGTTTACCTGGTGAATTCTACAAGGTCTTTATGAAGGAGCTTGTGCCTAAGCTTTGCAGGGTCTTTAACTATGCATTACATGAAAATGACCCACCCAAGAGCTGGTCAGAAGCTGTAATAACAGTCATACACAAAGAGGGGAAAGATCCACTGGAGTGTGGCGCCTATAGGCCAATTAGTCTGCTTGGGAGTGATGTAAAGATTCTTAGTTCTATATCGGCGAATAGAATGAAGAAATACCTGGGGAACTTAATCAATCCTGATCAGACTGGGTTTATACCGGGCCGTCAAGGTGCAAATAATATTAGAAGAGTTCTAAATTTGCAATCAGTAGCAAGAGACTCTGCCAGTCCCTCAATGCTACTCAGTCTTGACGCTGAGAAGGCGTTTGATAGGGTGAACTGGTCGTATTTAAATTACACTATGGAACGAATGGGATTTAATTTGACATTTATTAGATGGATTAACACTCTAAATAAAGTCCCAATATCAAGAGTTAGGGTAAACGGTCACTGCTCTCAATTCTTCAAACTTAAGAAAGGGGTTCGGCAAGGAAATCCAATGTCTCCTATTTTGTTTGCACTGAGTATCGAGCCGCTGGCCGAATTAATAAGGGGTAATGATCAAATTGAAGGTATTGCAGATGAGGGGGGCATGATGCATAAGATATCGTTGTTTGCGGATGATATTCTTTTGTTTATAAGAAATCCATTGTTGTCTATACCAGCGGTTATGCATTGTCTGAGGAACTATGGGGAAGTTTCAGGACATAAGGTTAATGAGGGGTATCAGAAGCGATGATGATTACAGGAAGCTGGCCCACACAATTGGACAGACTTGTGAGATTTAGATGGTCGAAGGGGGGCTTTAGGTATTTGGGGGTGATTTTGACTCCTGTTTCTTCTAAACTATACAGCGCAAACTATGACAAACTTATTTCCCAGATCAAAAATGATTTGGAAAGGTGGGAGATGCTTCCCCTGTCTTTGGTTGGGAGGGTAGAAACCATTAGGATGAATGTTCTGCCAAGGCTGTTGTTTCTCTTTTGTTCTCTTCCTATTGCTGTCCCGGTATGTACTTTTAAACTCTTAGATAGGCTGGTTTCCCGATTCATATGGCAGAATAAAAGGCCTAGAGTGAGGCCTCAAAGTTCTTTGCTCGCATAAAGAGAAGGGCGGCCTATCTTTGCCTCATTTCAGAAGTTATAACTGGGCAGCACAACTTAGAGTACTGGTCTCCTGGATGAGATTGGATATGGATACAAAATGGGTACATATAGAGCAAAGCTCAGTGAACACATCACTCTCAGCCCTCCTCTTTCAACGACAAATGAATGGCGGAAACTCAAGATACGAAATGAATGGGTTAAGTATACATTAACGGTTTGGAAGAAAATAAGACAGGTGTTAAACTTACCATATCTAGGGCAACAAAAATAGCTGCTCTAAGTGATTTTTTGCCTTCTAAATTAGACAGTGGTTTTAGTAAATGGGCGGAGAAGGGTTTGGCAACAATTAGTCAATTATTTGAAGGAACGACTCTCAAGGCTTTCGCACAACTTCAAGCAAAGTATGGTATTGGAGCTAAAGATTTATTTCGATATTTCCAACTTCGGCACTATTTGACCACACACAAGGAGTGGGACAAAATTAGGGAAACACCAGGCAATTTTGAACAGTACTGGGTGGTGGTTTATACAGAAGAATTCATATGGATACAACTATTGACACATTAGATATAAAAGGTAAATGGGAATTGGAGGCTAACACCATTATTACAGATCAGAATCAGAATCAGAATTATTTTTATTGCCATGTATATTTGCACATACAGGAAATTGCCTTGGTGTGGTTGGTGCACTTTACAAACAACAAATTAAAAAAAAATGATGAATGGGAAAGCTCTTGGGTGTCCTGGCACAAATGTTTAAGTAGTCCAACCTGGAGAGAATTTAGTTGGAAGCTAAGAATGAGATTTTTTAAAACACCCATAGTAATAGCTAAATACGACAAGGAGTATTCCCCTCTCTGCTGGAGAGGTTGTGGTATAATTGGCGACTTTTCCCACATTTTCTGGGATTGCCCTAAATTGCAGAAGTTCTGGGAGGGGGTGAAGGGGGAAGTACGTGAGATCTTGAACTTAGACAGCTCGATTGACCCACAACAGCTGATTTTGGGAACTACACCTTCAAGGGGGCTAAGGAAAAATGAATTGTATATGATCAGAGTTATGATGCTAATTGCCCACAAAATTATCACAGTAAACTGGCTCAAGCCCCACCCACCTACCGTGGACCAGTGGGCCCAGAGGCTCCAGGCTGTGAATTGCATGGAAAGTTTAACTGCAAGCCTAAGACTCCGGATGGACATTTACTTTGCAAAGTGGACACCTGTGATAACGTATCTGTTAAAATGAATATTCTGTTGACATTTTACTGGATAAGCTAGACTGGATGTGAACCTATTGGGATAACTCTTCTGCCATTTGTGTTCTCTTTTTATTTTGTCTTCACTTGTAATATTGTATGACATGCTGTGTGAGACTCATTGTCAAGGTACTTGTTCTAATAAAAGTTAAAAAAAAAAAGAAATCTTCTGTGACAATGAATGCAGCCTCAGGATGAGCCGTTTCAGATGCGCTGATGACGACATGGAGTTTTCTCACATACGCTCCTGTTATTTCACATAATGGCCTGATACGATGATTTTTTTGAGTGAACGTCACTCACTTTCACGTTCATCATATGAAAACTGGTCCGTTCAGTTCATCGTTCACAATGCTGGCCAGTAAAGATAGACATATGATATTTTATCGCGAGCTGAATATAATTGTACCATGGGCCGGAAGTGGCCAGCAGGTCTTGAGTTTGACATGTCTGACTTAAACCATTAACAGTTGGCATAACCTTTTTATAGATGGAAAAATAACCATCCATAACGTCCCGGTTTAATAACCGTAGGGATTTGAAAAACCACGAAAACTAGCTTTGGTGTCCTGCCTTTTGCAAGTAACAATTTGTCCCTGCAAGCCACTGAAAGGTTAGTTAAGAAGAGGGAACTGAAGTGAGAGCCTTATTTCCACCAATGCTGGTAGAAGAATGCCTGTTTACTTTTTCACAACTATTCAAAACTTCGCTCCCTAAACAGAACAACTTCCGTCTGTGACCCTACACATTAAAAGTCCCAAACACAAACACTGATTATGATGACAGGAAACACAAATTCCCGGACCAACCTTCAACAATAAGGAAACAAAAATGGCCAAACATTACACTGACTGGATATAGTTGATGATAATAATACATATTTTAGTTCATTAGCTATATTAATAGCTATATATTGCTTGTTTTGTGTCTTTTTCCTTCTATAGTATTGATGATCATAAAAAAAAAAAAGGAAACCATGATATTTCCTTTGACAATAATCGTGGCTTCAAAATGTCATATCTTGACATCCCTAGTCTTGACTGACTTTGAAAGTGCCTTGAGGTAGTGTATGTTGGTTTACAAATTACATTCAAATAAGACATGTCAATGTATTCAAATAGTAATTCAGATAGATAATGTGCATTCAAAAATAAAGGCTATTATAGAACTGAAATCCTGATTTAAAAACTGACAAAATCCCATAGAATATTATGCTCAATAAAGAAAAGGAAAAAGTTTGAGAATCGCTTTTGTACTTTTAGTGCATGAGAGTAAAGAAGTTTTCTCTATACTTTGGCCTTCATGTAACATAAATCTTATCAAATGTTTTGCATAGAAAATCTTAATAAATGAAATGCACTGACAATATCTCTGAAATTGGGAGGCTCTTATAGAACTGACTGCTGTATGCGAGTGCATGCAACAATGTCCGTTTCATCCAGCCACTATGCTGTCTATCTAAGCAAACTCACTGGTCTGACATCTGAGGTCCAATTGTCTGTGGTAAAACTTACGTCGCATATGTTGGCGTTCTGTGTTTATCGGACGTTTAATAGGCTATAATTTCAGTTCTGATAAATAAATAATAATATACTATTCCTATTATCGGGCCGAAAATATATTGGGCCAATATACAGTGCCTTGCATAAGTATTCACCCCCTTTGGACTTTTCTACATTTTGTCATGGTATAACCACAGATTAAAATTTATTTCATCATGAGTTTATGTAATGGACCAACACAAAATAGTGCATCATTTGGAAGTGGGGGGAAATATTACATGGATTTCACAATTATTTACAAATAAAAATCTGAAAAGTGTTGAGTGCATATGTATTCACCCCCTTTACTGTGAAACCCCTAACAAAGATCTGGTGCGACCAATTGCATTCACAAGTCACATTTGCAAGTCACATAATTAGTAAATAGGGTCCACCTGTCTGCAATTTAATCTCAGTATAAATACACCTGTTCTGTGACGGACTCAGAGTTTGTTGGAGATCATTACTGAACAAACAGCATCATGAAGACCAAGGAGCTCACCAAACAGGTCAGGGATAAAGTTGTGGAGAAATATGAAGCAGGGTTAGGTTATAAAAAAAATATCCAGAGCTTTGAACATCTCTCTGAGCACCATAAAATCCATCATAAGAAAATAGAAAGAATATGGCACAACCGCAAACCTACCAAGAGGAGGCCATCCACCCAAACTGAAGAGTCGGACAAGGAGAAAATTAATCAGAGAAGCAACCAGGAGGCCCATGGTTACTCTGGAGGAGTTGCAGAGATCCACAGCTGAGGTGGGAGAATCTGTCCACAGGACAACTATTAGTCGTCTACTCCACAAATCTGGCCTTTATGGAAGAGTGGCAAGAAGAAAGCCATTGTTGAAAGGGATCCATAAAAAATCCCGTTTGGAGTTTGCCAGAAGCCATGTGGGAGACACAGCAAACATGTGGAAGAAGGTGCTCTGGTCAGATGAGACCAAAATTGAACTTTTTGGCCTCAATGCAAAACGCTATGTGTGGCGAAAACCCAACACTGCCCATCACCCTGAGCACACCATCCCAACAGTGAAACATGGTGGTGGTAGCATCATGCTGTGGGGATGCTTCTCTTCAGCAGGTACAGGGAAACTGGTCAGAATAGAGGGAAAGATGGATGGAGCCAAATACAGGGAAATCCTTGAAGAAAATCTGATGCAGTCTGCAAAAGACTTGAGACTGGGGCGGAGGTTCATCTTCCAGCAGGACAATGACCCTAAACATACAGCCAGAGCTACAAAGGAATGGTTTGGATTAAAGAATGTTAATGTCTTAAAATGGCCCAGTCAAAGCCCAGACCTCAATCCAATAGAGAATCTATGGCAAGACTTGAAGATTGCGGTTCACAGACGGTCTCCATCCAATCTGACTGAGCTTCATCTTTTTTGCCAAGAAGAATGGACAAACCTTTCCATCTCTAGATGTGCAAAGCTGGTAGAGACATACCCCAAAAGACTTGCAGCTGTAATTGCAGCGAAAGGGGGTTCTACCAAGTATTGACACAGGGGGGTGAATACTTATGCACCCAACAGATGTCAACTTTTTTGTTCTCATTATTGTTTGTGTCACAATAAAATTTATTTTGCACCTCCAAAGTACTATGCATGTTTTGTTGATCAAACGGGAAAAAGTTTATTTAAGTCTATTTGAATTCCAGTTAGTAACAGTACATAATGGGAAAAAGTCCAAGGGGGGTGAATACTTATGCAAGGCACTGTATATCGTGTATCCCTAAATTGACCCCCTGAAGGTTATAATTTTGTTAAGAAGCTCATGAAATCATCACTTCTCAGAGTTAGAGGAATAAATGGATCAGTAGAGCTATGACAGTGCTGAAGAGGAACCTGGGGTTGTTCTTATAATTTTCTATTAATAATGATTAGGAGGTTATGACATTTCTTTGTACAGTGCTTTGATGTAATTTATCAGGCTTTCTTTCCAGGTTAGGTGAAAATCATCTTGGCTACTGTAATAGAAAATTCTACTGTTCCTGTAATGCTTGTAAACACAACACAGGTCCAAATTTACCTAATCATAATTTGTAATCTGATACATCTGCATCAGTGACTAGGCTAACTTTAAAACATTGTTTGAAACAATGTTTGTCACCACTAGTTTCAGATGAGTCATTGAATGTGTGTGTGTTCTGAAACTTTCTCTAAAAATCTATTGTTGGATACTGTGCCAGACTGTGTCTAGACTTTCCTGTTTCAATGCTGTTCCTGTTGAAAAGTTCCTGTTTCAATGCTGTTTCTTAAAGGTTGAACCTCTGTTTTTTATATACCGTTATTGTGTTGATCAGATGATCTGCAAGCTCCATGTGTGCAATACATGTGTTTTTGAAAGTTCCTGCTACTGTTTTGCGGAACTCGGAGGGGCTTCTTAAACTGCCAGTTCTGAGAGGCTCTTTGCACTCTCAAGCACACAGCCTTGCTCTGTGTTTGACTTGTGTCCGAAGCTTCGTAATAAAAGACAAACAAACTGTTTGTTTGTTTCATTCTTTATTCCTGACGACGACATAAAATTGCCATCACAATTTGGTGTCAGAAGTGGGATGCACAGGTGACCGTCGGAGCCGGAGTTGGACAGCTTGGCCAACGGGCTCGAATATCGAGCCCACCTCGTACCTGACAGACACGGACGGAGGACTCTCCATCTCCGGACCAACCGATCATCCCTGCTGCATTCCAAGAGACGGACCTTTGAACGTCCACAATTTAATTGGGGTAAGAAAGTCGTCATTTTTTTAAAGGAATAATTGAAGTCTGAAAATTGTAGGATATACTGGCCATATAATCCGAGTTGTAGGATATACTGATCAAATTAGGAGGATCATATAATCCGAGTGTAGGATCGTCGTCGCGCGAATCTGAGTGTAGGATATAAAACAATATCCGAGTTTTGCCGGGCTTTCGTTGCATTGACCCGAGGAAAGACACGGAACGTGTCTGAATGTAGGACGGTCGTCGTGCCAGTCTGAAAGATATTTAACCAATAAATAAATATCTTTTTAAAGGTAGGGTTGTCGTCGTATCAACCTGAGTCAAACATTTTAATTCAATACACGTCTTTTTAAAGGCAGGGTTGATTTTATCAACCTGAGTCAAACATTTTATATTAAACATGTCTATTTAAAGGTAGGGTTGTCGTTGTATCAACCTGAGTCAAACATTTTATATTAATAGATATCTGTTTAGAGGTAAGGTTGATTGTATCAACCAGAGCCAAACATTATAACCTAATAACTGTCTTTTTAAAGGCAGGGTTGATTTTATCAACCTGAGTCAAACATTTTATATTAATAAATATCTGGTTAAAGGTAAGGTTGATTGTTTCAACCCGAGTCAAATATTTTAAATAATAAGTTATAATATAAATTTTTTTATAAAAGTCAACGATTTCTTGCTTGAAATCACACACACACATCTGCACTTCCTGAGTGTTATTCTAACAGATAATAATCTTATATAAACACAGAGTGTATTTTCTACTGTTTCTTTTTTCCTCTCTCTCTTTTTATTATTATTTTTATTTTATTTTATTACTTTTTTCTTTTCTGTTTTCTTTTTCAAAGTTGTGTTTATGCACCTTGAGAAGTCCTCTATAATATCGGTGTTCAATAGAAACTATATCTTGTTTTTCACGTCTGACATCGTCTGCGAAATATTGTAAAATAAATAATTGGTTTAGTTTGAGATTGGAAAACAGATGAAATAATTATTTTTAAATAACCTGATAAAAGACAGAAAAGTCTACAAATATAATAGGATTGTATTCAGAAGTCGCTGAATGCAGATACTCACACACACACACACACACACACCAGTACAGTCATAACCGAAGTCTGACTTCCCCATCACGTACACAGCAGACTGGACACACACACACACACACACACACACACACACACACACACACACACACTCAGAAACTCTAGTTTGCAATAGCGCACAAACTTGACCTTAGAGTGACACTTCCTCATACGAATAAACAACCAGCGCACGAACTTGACCTTAGATTGACACTTCCTCAAAACGAACATTGAAATAGCGCACAAACTTATTGGCACTTCTTCGAAACATACACTTACGCACACACATCTGCATTTCCTGAAATTTCACAGAAACACAGAGACACACACACACAAAGACAAAGAAATAGGAACACAGACATGGGAAACACGGATTCAAAACCAGACCCAGTACAATGGGATTCTCCCATTATAAGGGATATGAAGGGAAAATATGGAGATGAATGTTGTGAATGTTTAGAAGTATGGGTGAGACAACTGGGTTTCCCATCAAAAGGAAGTCTGAGTTGAAATCAGTTGTCAAACTTACGTGCGAGACTGAGTCATGAGAAAGATAAAATGTTAAGTCAAAAGAGAGTAAAGACAAGCCATTTGGGGAAATGTGCAAAACATGAGAAATGTTTAGCACAATGGGAAAAAGAGTCTAGGCTTCGGGAAGAACGCAGCAAACAGGGTAAAGTTGCCAAAAACGAATCCGTCTCTACTCCTACTGCTCACTATGTGTTGTCAGCACATAATCCATTTGCTACATCTGTATCATCACCCATTTCACCCCCACCGTATGATACTGAAACTAACCCACCTGTTGTTGTTTCTTCTCTTTACCCTGCTCTGCCACAACCCGGAGCATATGCAAAATCCAAGGGGGAGGATTGGCGTCCACACCCGCTGCCCCCGGTCCACCTCCAACAAGTCCATCCAGCCCAGCATGACCAATACGCCCTCAACCCCAACGCACCTGACTCTGAAGAAGACGACAAAGATGAATCACTTCTTCTGACGCCCGCCATAACCACACCCGCCCCAAAGCCCAGTCCATCGCTGAAGCATGAAACCAATTATCAGGTCCAACGTCGACAAGACCCTCATCGGAGGATGGACCGAGTGTCGCCTGCAAGAGATAATCCGCCATGCAAGGCACGCAGAACACGCTGAGAATTCAAAGGAAGACAAACAATCCACCGAAGATCACGGGACCCTGATGAAAGCCCTCGCCGCCTCTACCACGGCTTTGACAATGTTCTCAGAGGGAGGCAGAGGCCGCGACAGAGACACGTGGCAGGCAACAACTATCGCCGCGAAGGACCAACCCGCAATGATCACCAACGTGACTACAATGGACGCGATGATGGGTGTTTCGTCTGTGGATCACCAGAACATTGGTCTCAAGAATGTCCACTACGAGGGAGAGGTGGCCGAGGAATGCGAGGAGGACGAGGTGGTCGATCCCATGGACATTTCTCCCAGGCAGATTGACCTCTTGGACCGGGTGATATGACACAGACACATACACACACACACACACAACCGACACCCACAGTATGACGAGCGCATTACTGATTTTCTCTCTACCCTTTCCCCTCCAAGCCAAACCAATAAGCAGGTTAACTTACATTGTCTCCGTACACCACATTACGAGAAACTCCCAACCACAGACTTAATAGTAGAGGGTGAGACGGTGCAGTTTTTGGTGGACACTGGCGCCACAAATTCCGTCATTAGGACATCTGAGTGCACTCTACCGCGCAGCGACCGTAGTACCACATCAATCTGTGCAAATGGAGGTTCAGTAACAGAATTCTTCTCAAAACCTGTCCAGTGCAGCTGGCCTATTAGCGGCCTGCAATTTGACCACCGATTCCTGCTTTCTGATTCGTGTCCAGTAAATTTGTTGGGACGGGACCTGCTAGCCGGGATGGGTGCGGTCGTTACGTGCTCTGACAAAGGCGTTACGATCTCACACGCCCCTGTAGATCCCTCCCAGCTGCGACTGTATAAGGCATCGTCTTCCAATGACATATATGTCTACAATTGGCACCTGGACAAGGAAGCTGCGCTATCAACACTGCAGGCGGTCCAAGGCTATATTCCCAAGGGCCTACAAACCATGAAAACTAATAACCTCCACTGCACAGCACATGTGTCTGAGGGACCAACGTCCTCCTACCACCAAACTTTTCTTAAAGAAAAGCAGAATGTCATGTTCTCTGTACATGTTCTTTTTGATAAACATCAAGTTGCAATGTCTGTTAACCTTTTTCCCAACAGCCTAACGTATTTTGATGTTCCTAACTCGGCCCCACATATCTCCATTGCTAAACATGCGTCTCTGCAATGGCAGGAACTCGGAATCTTTGTTAAAGAATGCGACATGGCCGACGATTGGGAACCAACATCAGATTCCCGTGTCGAATATTCACCTTCGGTTTGTGCTCACCGCGTGCTCGTTGAACTCGTGTTACCAAACGTACCCTCGCTCTTCGTCATTCGTTCCTCACACTCCTGCTCTCTCACAGCACTTTCGACACCGCCAAATTCCACAGACTTGCCCCCACCATTACGACAGCTACCCGCCGAGCTGTGGGCAACTCACAAATATGACGTAGGTCTCATCAAAGGCTGCGTGCCCATCACGCTCACTCCTAAATCCGCTCACCGGCCACATCGCCAACAATATCCTCTCCGTCCAGAGGCTATCGATGGCATTCGTCCAGTTTTCACCTCACTTCTCGAAGCAGGCATAATAGTGCCTTGTAGAGACTCTCCCGTTCAGACTCCGATTTTCCCGGTAAAAAAGATCCGCCCTCCAGGCCAGCCAACCGAATGGCGGTTTGTACAAGACCTACAGGCCGTCAACTCTGCCATCATACCACCAGCCCCCACAGTCCCTAACCCTCACACAATCCTGTCCCAGATTCCATCCACTTCCACTTGGTTCTCTGTTGTTGACCTCTCTAATGCTTTTTTCAGTGTCCCTGTAGCTCCAGAGTCTCAGTTTTGGTTTGCTTTCTCGTTCGAAGGCCACCAATACACCTGGACACGACTCCCACAGGGTCTCACCTGTAGTCCTCACCTCTTCTGCAGAGCCCTGGCAGACAGCCTGTCCTCCCTTGTTTTACCTTCTGGGTGTGCCTTACTCCAATATGTTGATGACCTCTTGGTCACTGCACCATTGCAGTCTCTCTGTAAAACAGCGTCTCTCGCCCTCCTACGCCACTTAGCGAACACAGGGCATAAAGTCTCCCTCTCAAAAATCCAGTGGGTAAAGGAACAGGTCACATTCATTGGCCATTTCATCTCTGCCTACGGTCGCACGCTTACACCCACACGGGTCGCGGCCATTTCCGATATCCCAAAACCATTGACTCGCAAACAAATGTTGTCATTTCTAGGCATGTGCTCCTACTGCCGCCAGTTCATCCCTGACTTCTCTTGTATGGAAGCCCCTCTGCGGGCCATCCTCAAATCCTCTCCTCATGCATCCACACTCACGTGGACCCCCGACTCCTCCGAGGCTTTCATGCAGCTGAACTCGTCGCTCTTACGGAGGCCTGCCGTCTTGCCGCCTCACGATCTGTCACCATCCATACGGACTCTCGCTATGCGTTTGGTGTCGTCCATGACTTTGGGTGCCTATGGCGACACTGAGGTTTTCTCAAATCCGATGGGTCTCCAATCTCCCACGGTCCTCTCGTGGCCTCTCTCCTAGAAGCCATCCTTCTTCCCTCCTCTATTTCTGTCTGCAAATGTGCTGCTCATACGACCCAGACAGACACAATCTCCAAAGGCAACGCCTTTGCCGACCACGCAGCCAAACGGGCTGCCCGTGAAGCTCCTTCTTTCTCCCTACTCTCTTCCCCCACTTCCCCAGTCGCCTCTCTCACCGACCTCTCTTCCCTCTACACCCCTGCTGATATCCGTCTCTGGAGGGCCTCTGGTGCCTCCTGCCTAAACGGGGTGTGGTATGGCCCCTCCTCCGACTTCTCCACTGTAGGTCTCCCTTGTCTTCCCTGCGCTCTCTTTCCAACTTATGCTAAATTGACTCATGGGCTGGACCATGTGTCAAAAGGGGGGATGTGCACACAGGTCACGTCGCAGTGGTTCACTAAAGGTTTCAGCTCATTCGCATCTAAATTTTGCGAACGTTGTCTAATCTGCCTCCAAAACAATCCAGGGCGCTCAAAACCACTGACACATCCTGCTGCACATCCTCCAGTCTCTTGTCCCTTCGAACATCTCATGATGGACTTCATTGAACTAACACCCTGCGAGGGGAAGAAATATTGCCTGGTAGTGGTGGACATGTTCTCTAAATGGGTCGAAGCATTCCCCACAAAACACGCCTCTGCGAAGGCCGTCGCGAAAGCCCTGTTGACAGAAATTTTTCCCCGCTGGGGCGTGCCTGAACGTCTGTCCTCAGACAACGGCTCTCACTTTGCAAATGAAGTAATCACAGAACTGAGCAAAAGACTTGACATTGACTTACGAAAACATTGCAGTTATCACCCACAATCAGGGGGCGCTGTAGAGCGAGAGAATTGCACTCTAAAAACAAAACTCACTAAGTGCATGGCAGAGACCGGCCTTAGCTGGATAAAATGTTTACCACTGGTATTGATGCAAATGCGTTTCCGAACCCGACCAAAGAACAACCTGTCCCCCTACGAGATTCTCTTCGGGGTCCCACCCAGAACAGGGTTGGAGCCCCACGCCGTTACTGACCTGCAAACATGCCTGCATGATAACGCCCTTGTGTCTTACTGCATTAATCTGTCACGAGTTTTGTCCTCCACCAGAGCACGAGTACAGGTGGCGCTGCCCCTGTCGGCGACAACACCACTGCACGACCTGACCCCTGGGACGCACATCCTAGTCCGGAACACCAGACGGAAACGGTGGACGGATAAACGCTGGATAGGACCCTTCCAGATCCAACTGGTCACCCACACAGCAGTAAAGGTCGCCGAACGTCCCACCTGGATACACGCCAGTCACTGCAGGAGAGTTCCCGCACCTGACGACGTCCCTCCAGTCATCTCCTCAACACCGGACCCCCAACAACAACACGACAGCCCCTAAAACAAATAATCCGGTGAAGTGCTAGTAACCTCTCCCTGATTCCCAACATGGCCAACCATTTCAGAACCACCGCCAACTGCCTCAACATGCTACTACTCATGCTGACCATGACCGTCATCCACGCCACGACTCATGTTAACCAACAACGATCCCCTGTCCCAGATGCCCAGGGATCATCAAACTCATTTCTAACCTCGATGTTTATGAAACAGCATTTTAAACCTTTTTGGAGTAATGTCGCGAATGTTTTCTCCTCGAGCCTACAGTATGAATCAATGTGTGTAACCTCCAATTTTCGGGTGTTGATCAATACTAAAGTATGATCAAAAGGGAGGAAAATTCTACTGTTCCTGTAATGCTTGTAAACACAACACAGGTCCAAATTTACCTAATCATAATTTGTAATCTGATACATCTGCATCAGTGACTAGGCTAACTTTAAAACATTGTTTGAAACAATGTTTGTCACCACTAGTTTCAGATGAGTCATTGAATGTGTGTGTGTTCTGAAACTTTCTCTAAAAATCTATTGTTGGATACTGTGCCAGACTGTGTCTAGACAAAGTTCCTGTTTCAATGCTGTTTCTTAACTCCTTATGCAATCGCGTCCCGTATTCGGGACGCAAGGTGTGTTTTTTTATCAATCAGCGTCAAACATTTGTATTTAAAGAACTGTGTCGTACAGCTAGGTACTAATGCCACATATCTGTAGAAAGCTAAGATTCTGCTGATTCCACTGATGTAAACCATTTAAAGATCTGATCACCACAGCCGATACAATCAACGTAACATTCAGACAACTTACCAAAAAAAATTATTAAGACAGTCGACGTCACTCACCTAAGAAGCATGATATTAATCCACAGATCGATAACATTCCAACAAAAACGGTGTTGGTACATTGATAAAGGTCCAGACGATCGAATCCAGTAACATAATCACTCCATAGCACACTATTTCATCAAAGAATAGCCACAGCCAGCTGATGCGTAATCTCAGAGTAGCCAGCAGCTAAGTGCAAACTTTGACTTTTTTTCCGTCGTAACTTCTGTTAGAAAGTAAACACAGCGGCTCTCTGGATTTCAAAATGGAGGGTGCACTCTAACCTTTAGATGGACAGCTCATTCGACCCAATTGGAGAAGGCAGGGGTTGTCAACATTGGGCAAAAGCCAACGAGAGCCCTCGTTTACAGACAGTGCGCGCCCTTCTTCTGACGTGGCGAGGCTCAGCCAACTGCAGTCGATTTTTATTATGACTGACTTATCGTTTAGCCAATTACATTTTCCAGGAAGTACATGTCCTCCGCGACCTGATAGAGAACTATCAACACACAGCAAGTCACTGCACAACAGCGAACACGTGCTTTCAGAGCATCTCATCTCCGTGCGTAACAGTAAGTGAGCACTGGTTTTGAGATCGGTGCGTAAAAGTTCGGGGGCGTTGCTGTGAGATCCGTGTGCAGAATTCAGTCTTGCTATGGAGCGTTTTGAAGCTACACTATGGAGAAACGTTTAGAGAAATGAAACTTGATGACCGAACAAGCAAAGGGATCTGTGTTATCGGCGTGACAGCGACAAGTCTGATGATGACGTATCAGAGGAAGACAGCGACACGTCGTTTGACTACGAGGCAGACGCCATGTTTCAGGAAGGACGAGACATTACTCTTGACAAGTACGTATTTTATTATAATAAATAACTAAATTACTGTGTGTGTGTGTGTGTTTTTTTAGGATTTGCTGTTGATTAGTAAAAGGTGTGGATTTAGATGTGGGAGAGATAATAGTTGTCTTTGTTTGAGAATTAGAATGTGCATATAGATGGTGGAGAGATGAGTGTGCCTTTGTGTGTCGAGATGAATGTGAACAGATATGCATATAGGTGTCGGTGTGGTGCCTCTGTACGGCTCTTCTAATAGCTCCCGACTAATTTTTCTTTTCCCACATAGGTCCATCGAGGTTCATGGGTGCTGACATCCTGATAGGGCACTACAAAGTCCTCCACAAGCCTCCTCCTGCAGTCGTGACTGCTACAATGGCTGGCATGTATCCAAAAATTTGAAAGATGTATATTTGAATAAATTTTTAACCATATGACCAGTTTTGTCTCCTTTATATAAAAGTATGATTTTTAGTGTAAAAGTAGCCTTTTTAGCCTATTTGGTTACCATGGGTACCAAGGGTCCTTTGGAGCCTCCAAATGGCCTTTTTGGAAAACGCCCAGACATGCCCTTAGTAAAACATCTGTAAAATATTCATTTTCTTTGGTATTGTGTTCAAATTTGAACTTGAGCTAGTCAAGGCTTCATGCTAGGGTCCCATTGGGTTTTCCAGCTCATAAGTCCCAGCTATAGTCAGCAGCAGGCATCTGTTTACCAAAAATATTCAGGCGAAAATAAAAACCTTCTACCTCACTGTGTGCCAACTGCTATTACTCAATGCAAGTAGCACTTATAGTTATTCTGACTATTGGGTAGGGAAGATCAGAATGTTACCTTTAAAAAGAGACCAAGATCATGCATGTACTCCAAATGGTTCAAGAACAGCTTTCAATTTAATTTGGGTGTCCTCAAACAGGCGTTTTAGGCGATTTTCACCCGTTTCTTAAGAGGTTAAAGGTTGAACCTCTGTTTTTTATATACCGTTATTGTGTTGATCAGATGATCTGCAAGCTCCATGTGTGCAATACATGTGTTTTTGAAAGTTCCTGCTACTGTTTTGCGGAACTCGGAGGGGCTTCTTAAACTGCCAGTTCTGAGAGGCTCTTTGCACTCTCAAGCACACAGCCTTGCTCTGTGTTTGACTTGTGTCCGAAGCTTCGTAATAAAAGACAAACAAACTGTTTGTTTGTTTCATTTTTTATTCCTGACGACGACATAAAATTGCCATCACACTACTGAAACACCACCTCCTCTCCAGCTTCCGTTAAGTCTGTTTTATAACACTTGTTTGAGAATTAAACCATGGCGCTAATCTCCTCTGATACACTTTCTTTTTTTTCAGCAGGGCAGACAGTGTCAATGGTGGTTTTGACAACTTTCCTCTATTGTAATGACACATGGATGTGAAGTAATTGTCAGAGGAATTATTTCCTTAGATTTGTCTCCAAATTGAATTTCAGTCCAGAATCAATGTAAATTCAAATTCAATATCTATTCCCTTTATCATAATTTACTTAGTAGTAGTACTAGTAAACATTTTTTATATGTAATGGATGATCTGAGAGCTTTGATTAACAGTTTTATTTCATAAGTGACATTCTTTGCAGTTGCAAGACATGACTTACTGGTTGACCCACCCCGACTTTTGCGAAGGAAGTAACATTATAATGGCTTCTACTTAAATGCTAGAATTGGCCCATAATCTTGCTATAAAGTTCATTTGAAAGTCTTTGAAATAATATAAAGACTTAAGTGATAGATAAATTGTAATGATTTCATAAATTCTTAGTTTCAGTTACAAACAATTTTCACTTGGGGTCCTTTGGCTGATGCAACATCTCGTTATTACCTCTCCACTTCAAATTTTACGATTGAGCGAACCAGACATTTAAGAAATTCAAATTGCTGGACAAAGGTTTGTAACTAACAGCTTCAAAAGTAATTGGATTTGAAAAAATTGGATCTGAAGAATTTCAAACATTTAATAATTCCATATGAATTTGTTTAGAATTTATTGTCATTAAAGTAACTTTTTTGATTGCTCTCTTAGCATACACATTTGCTCGGACAGTTGCACCCTCAAAAATTAAAAGCCCACAATGTAAAGAATATTATTATTGGAATGTACTGAAATTGTGTCTAACTAAATAGGTTTTATAAAATAAAACAATGGATGTCAACAATTCATGATGACAAGGAAAGTAATGCACTCAGACGTGACAATATCCATGTCATGTCATTGACACATGAGTTTGAACCATGTCTGTACGTGTCAGATTATCATGGAGAGGACTCAGTGATAGTGAGGACTTTTTTTTCCCGGCTGTGTTCTAACATTGGCTCATTCATATATTCTCAGGAGGTATTATAAGGGGGCTGGCTGGAGAAACTCAGAGAACTTCAGAGATTTTCTGGAGTTCAGTTCATGTCTCAAAAGGTTATTTTTAACTAAGTTTTTGAACAGGCTTCGAGTTCTTCTCAAGAATTCACTAGTAATTTAAAAGGGCTGGAACTTTTGCTAGAGTTGAATGGTCACATGATGGCAAAACTTCAGCAGCTCATGAACAGCTATTTGATTATAAAGATAGCACAGTTTTAGGGGACTTTTTTATTTATATATAAAAGTCCTCTACAACTTTGCTATTTATATATATATATATATATATATATATATATATGCTCCTCTGGATGGCTCTCATCTTTAGAAATGCATGCTGGTTGCCTGTGATCCACCTTTTGAGATGCAGATGCAAGGCTGCTGTTAACATTGTGATTTTGGCAGAATGTGCTCTGATTTTCTGGCATTAACACACAGACCTGATGCCTCTTCTCATTTAACGAGACATGCTGGAGATTAAGATGTGTGTGTGTGTGTGTGAACCTGATTTTGTTACCCTGATAAACGATAGGGTCTTGGCTTTATTGGCATATTGTGGGTGACAAAGATCTTGTGGGTGACTCCCTCGGTGCATCCCAACGTGATAGTGCATATACAGGTGCAATCAGAAATATTCAACCCCCTCACCTCAATATACATTATAGTCATGTGGATGACAGATAATGACAATAAATGACAAAAAAACCTCATCAAACAACAAAAGATATTTGTTGATGCGTATTTTAGTTATTTTGACAACAGAAGTTGACTTAACTTTGAAGTTCAAATGAAAGATGTAACTCTTTCAATACATGTGCATGTGCAGTATTATTCAACCCCCCAGCTTCAGTAATTTGTGGCGCATCCTCTAGCTTTTATAACTTCTAAAAAACGTTTTCGGTAAGTGCGGACAAGCTTCTTACACCTCTCGATTGTAATCTTTGCCCATTTTTCAAGTGCAAAAGCCTCTAGATCAGTGATGTTTGATGGCTTCCATGCTGCAACTGCCTTCTTTAAATCCCACCAAAGATTTTCAATCAAACTTGAATCTGGTGACTGTGAATGCCACTCCAGGACGTTCCAGGATCTTTTTCTCAATCAAGCTTTGGTGGACTTGGAGGTTTTGCTTTGGATCATTGTCTTGCTGGAAAGTCCAATGATCACCAAGGTTTAATTTGTCAACAGAAGGCATCACATTCCTCTTTAAAGTGGCCTGGTATTTCTGAATCCATGATGCCATGTACACAATAAAGATTGCTAGTTCCTGCCGCAGAAAAACCGCCCAACATCATCTTTGACCAACCTCCATGCTGGACTGTGGGGATGGTATTCTTATGGTCATAAGCCTGGCCTTTCACACGCCAGACATACCGCTGGTCCATACGTCCAAAACAGTTCCAGTTTGGTTTCATCAGTCCATAGATCTGTCAACCAAAACTCTGTAGTCTTATCCAAATTCCTCCTGGCATATTCTAGTCGACTTTTGATGTTCCTTGTGGTCAAGAGCTGAGTGTGTCTTGACTTCATGGCCGGCTGGCCATGAAGTCCTTTTTATTCAGTGCACGTCTTATAGTTGCCACTGACGCACTTGTACCAGCCTTCATCAGGTCATCCTGTAGGTGTCTTGCAGTCACACAGGGGTTTATCTGAGTTGTTCTGACTAAGTTGCTGAGGGTCCTTGATGAAATGTTGGGCTTTCTTCCATGGCCAGGCAGGTTTGAAGCTGCTCCATCAGTTTTAAACTTCCCTATAATGTTCCCAATTGTTTCCCTTGGAATATAATTTTTTGTGGAAATCTTCTTCTACCCAAGGCCTTTCAGGTGTGATGAAATAATCTCCTCTCTCAGCTTTTGTGGAAGCTCCTTTGTCTTTCCCATGATTGCAACTCACCTTGAATATCTTCATGGCTGGGGTTTATATATGCATCACAGCTGAAGCAAATGAAGGATCATTATAGAGTTCCCAAAGGCTTAATAATGTTTCAACTCAACTTTAGGACAAAAAAACTGTCAGACAGCATTAAAAACAACAATATTATATAGGGGTTGAATAATTGTGACATGGCTATCTTAACAAAATATACTGCTACACACAAATACTATATCATGCATTTTTCCGTGTTGATTTTCTGTATCACTCAACTCATAAAGAAGTCATCCGAAGTAGAATCTTGCTCAAAGAGCAAGAGTCCTGTCATAAGCAGTGTATCTGTTTTGGACTTTTACTGTGAAGGGTCAGCCAAGGAAGTTGAGAGAAGAGTTGAATAGTTGTGATTTTCATGCACATGCTTCGTTTCCTCATTATACTATTAGTAGAAAGTGCAAATTGAAATTGGAAAAGTTGCTTATGTTACTAGCGCAACCAGAGCTAGTGAGTTATATAGTGCACGTTGAATGAGGGATGTATGACGTAGAAAGAAATAAAAGGTCAGCAAAGGACAAAACTTCAATAAACCGTCATTTGTCATTATATAATGAAATTATAAGGTCAGGCGACCGAACAGTAATTTAAGTCTGCATGAAGAACAGAAATGATTGTTCTAAGACCGAACAGAAACCACAACGACAGCACACAAAAACATAGAATAGAGGGGAGGGGGTGACACAGGAAAACATTTGACTCTTTGGAGGTGGAGAGGAAGAGTAGCATCTCTGGTGAGCCTTGTCTTTTACTTGGCAGAAAGTCAAAGATGGCCCAGCTGTCTGCAGTAGATACACTGCCCCTCCCACAGTCAGCTCTGTTTTTCTTTTGGTGACAGTTTGGCTCTACCAAGTTGCATGGGTTCCTCAGGGATGACAGGTGGCGGTGTGGAGCGGTGCTCCTCAGTAGCGACTGCCACAGGGAGCTTCTGTATTATAAAAGTAAGTTAGTGAGTGCTTGAGAGAAGGCAAAGCCATCAACAATCAATGTATAGTGTAATGAGAGCCACTGTAGGCTGAAATACCAACCCATGTTCTAAGCAGCACCAGGATCATAGCAGAACCTGAGTTGAACGAATATCTGCATCGTTCTTCATCATAATATCATTGATCACTCTTGCAAGGGCATCTCTGTGCTGTGTTGTTGTTGAAAACCTGACTACATATCTCTTGTTTCTCTTATTGATCAGTACTTATATAAGCTGAATTAAAAAAAAAATAACTCTCTCAATTATATTATTTAAAATGAAGCTTAAGGAAGATCTGTAATTATTATGTACAGAGGGATCACAAGCAGGTTCTTTGTAAAAAGGCTGGTCAACAGTAGTTTCAAAATAATCAGGAACACATCTAGATGATTAATACATGGGTTTATGATTTATGAGGACATTTTGGCAAATACAACATTTTTGAACAGATTGTTTTAGGGTTAAAACTTGGTATTAGGTTTGGGTTAGGATCATGGTTTGGTATTTAGTTTGGATGGTTAAGGTTAGGGTAAGGGGCTAGGATATGTATTCTGTCAATGATTGTTCTCAAAGAAGATAGAAGTGCAAACATGTGTTTATTCTCATTTTGTGGGGATCTAAATCTCAACAAATTTAGGTCCCTTGAAATCTGTTTACACAATCACATTATGATTATCATCCTTATTTCTTTTTTATGGGATCAAAAGCAAGTCGATTTTAGTTGATGTTTTATGTTTTTTATATGGTTAGATTTAAGGTTAAGTGATAGTTCATCCAAAAATGAAAATTCTCTCAATATCTACTCACCTCTATGCAGATGGAGGGGTAGGTGAAGTGTTTAAGTTCACAAAACACTTCTGGAGTCTCAGGGGTAAACTTTGCTAGAGCAGAATACAGTACAATTGAAGTCAATAGTGAGCCCTCCTTCAGACGTAATAAAACAACAGAAAAACCATAACATGACTCCATACTACTCCTCTGTTGTCATCCAGTGACAACTTCACCTTTTCCACCCCTACCCCCGGCTCATTACAGTGCAAGCTTAACACCGGGCCCGTAGGCGAGTATCAATTCCACAAAATGATCTCCACAAGGCTAAAATCCAGATCATTGACTCTTAAACTCCACTATAACAAATTGACTGAAAAAGCCGCACTGACAAGTCATTATAATTTTGTTTTTGGAGTAGTTCTGACAGGGGCTGATATCCGAACGGATCGCCCCTTCGTTACTTATGGTCACACAGAACCGAATGGCCCTAGACCTGGTAGAAAAGGGTGGTGTGTGCACTATGATAGGAAGTTCTTGAAATACATCACTCCCCAACAATACCGCCCCTGATGGCTGGGTGACCAGAGCCCTCTCCACCTTACGCACCAAGACACAGGACATGGCTGCAGACTCTGAACTTGCTAAATAGAATCATCACCACGGCTCTGACGAAGGAAAACATGCCTCATCCCCCAGCCGATCAAATGTCTATTAGGCAATTTTTTCACCTAATTCCAGGCAGCACAGAATTAAGTTTAAAGTTAAGTTTGAATTTCTCATCCTAATATGATTGATTTGGCTCACATTGAAAGCACATGAATGAATTCAGTGCTAGGAAATAAAAGTCAGTATTACGGCATTATAACAAGACACAAACAAAATCCCTCCTTTGAAACAATAATCCTTTTCTTTCAGTTGATATGCAACACTTGTTAGATTATGCCCACAGAAATAATTGATTATTGTTTCAACATACATTTTTGTCAAATAAAATAAGATAAAAGGTGTACAATATTTATTTGTATTCCAAAGAAAACAGATAGATTACCCCTTCACATCAGACCTGAGCAAAGCAAAACAGACCAGCTCTATCTAGCTTAACTGGGCTCATTGCATCAGAGCACCAACTTCTCCATACTAAAAACTAAAACATTGTCATTATCTTCATTGTCACAAAGCCACAGTTGAGGATGAAACTTATATAAGGGTGTAAATGGCTCAAAAATATTAAAAACAGAGAAAGAAAAAAACAAAAAACATAGCACATTAACTGTACTAGAGATGTGCTTTTAAAGGACACATTAATGTGATTTTTGTGGTTTGGTTAATCACTCATCATTGAAGTTATATTACAATCAAATTAATAAATTGTGTGAAGGTGTTTGTATGTATGTTGACAAATTAAAATAAGATATTTAAATGATTGGATTTTATGTAGAAAATTGGACGCCAAAACCTTTTAACTTTTTCTCTAATGCAGGGGTTCTCAAACTTTTGTAAGCTGGGCCCCCCCAAAGCTGGTTAGGGGTAGTTGGGCCCCCCCTCAACTACACCACGATGGATGGATGGCATATTGTTATTGATAGGCCTGACATGTCAAGGTTAGACTATTGTTAGGCCCATACAGACAATCAATATTACTATTTTGCTATTTATTATTATTATTCTGTCTTGCGCGTCCGGACAAAATCAGTTTTCGGCAATTATATGGGGTTTGCCAAGCTTAGCAATTCTATGAGCAACTACATACGATCCCTCCAGACACTGCTTGGAGACAGTGCTCTGCTTGGAGATGCTGGTTTGTTGTTGCGGGAGGCCATCACGTTTACGTTTAAAGAAGTCAACAGGCTTCTCTTTCAAGTCAGGGTGTTTGGTGTTGAGGTGCCTTTTTAATTTGCATGGCTTCATGCTGTCAATTGCCAGCACCTCGGCACACAAAACACACTGAGGATGTTGCTCAGTCGTGCCAGTGACGGTGAAACCCGACTGCAAATAGCTCTCGCCATATTTGCGAAGCTTTGTTTCTTCGCAACTGGCGCATCGGTTGCCTGACTTTTACGAATCAGAAACTTGTCCATAGTTGTGTTTGTTTGCTGATACAGTTTGTGTGAAGTTGACAAAGTTCTAATTGCAACGTCGTGGTCTTGTTAGTGTGTTTGTATGTGTGGCTGTGACTTGCACACGAATAATGAATAAGGCTGTGCTAGGCAATGGTTCCTAACCGCAACACGGTGGATGATTGAAGATGTACAGGTAGGTGTTACGCCGGGTTCACACCGGACGCGGAAGCGATGCAGAAGCGTTGCGTAAGCGCAGCGCCAAGCCTCTGGCTCCCATCCACTCCCATGTTAAACCTTTGTGCCGGTCACACCGGACACTGAAGCGCTGCGCCACGCCGCGAAGCGATCGTTTCAGCGTCGAGTCTATTTTTTCCGCTTGACGCGAGCGTATCGTGACAGGAAACACACTGAAAAATTATTATAAACGATATAGATGACATATTTTATATGATATAAATTATCAAATATGCATCCCATACTTTGAATTCCCCTTCTGTTGTCCTGGAGTTTTAATTTTACCACTTTTACCAACCACATTATTAAATGTCCCCCTCTGCCCATCCACTACGGCCACACAAGCAGTCATACAGATAAAAAGAGGGGGGGGGGGGGGGGGGGGGGGGGGGGGGGGCTAGGTATTCTCCACATAGGCTTGAGTGGAGAATACGTAATTTACCCTCGACACCCGACATTTAACGGAGCTAACAGCGGAGAAGTTCTTCAACATGGATGACATTAAATTAATAATTGAAGTGGAGAAGTAACTTGAGTTGTATGATTCTTAACATATGTTGTATAAAGACAACACCAAAAAAGACACATGTTGGGACGCTGTTGCAGTTAATGTTGGAGCAACAAGTAAGTATATGCTTGAAAAAAATGATTAAATGCCGTTTTTACTGCAGGCTGATAACAGCAGAAGTATGTGATATTATTAGTAATGAGCGGCGCTTCGGCGGCGCTACCGCGTCCGGTGTGACCAGCCAAGCACCGGCGCGCCAGGGATTAGCGCTTACGCCACGCTTCGGTGTCGCTTCCGCGTCCGGTGTGAACCCGGCGTTAAGGAGAAAAGGGCTAGCTGCAGTTGGAAGAAGTTAGCTAGCTAGAAGGCTAGCCCTTGGGGCTACAAGCTTTCTAGAAAGTGGAGCAAATTACTCCTTAGATTAGGCTACGAATAGGCCTGCTGCAAGTGCAGGAAGGTATAACTAAAGAAGGAGTTAGTCTTTAAAAAGACTGTTTATAAAGCAATGAATATCTGAATGATAGAGGAAACAAGAGCAATCACACAAACTCTGCAGGGTGTCGTCTCAGTGAGGGTGAGCGCTGACCATGCCTGCGGTTACTTTTATACTCGGAAGCGTACGTGCACCTCCCATTCAAATGATAACACTCCTCTTTTGATTGGTGGATCAGGAACGAAACAGTATTTGATTTGTTTGTGTCAGTCCAGCCCCTTGCATTTCGCCACTGAGGCGTCTGTGACATCGCGCCCCCCCTGGAGAGTGTTTGCGCCCCCCACTTTGAGAACCACTGCTCTAATGGATTAGATACATTGGAAAAATCTGATATCAACAAATTTGCACCAAAAAGTGTAATTTTAACAATTCCGTTTGGAATTTATTTACTTCTGAATGAAGCAATAGTGAAAACAAACACACAAACGAGCCTCTTAATGATGTCAACGCCAGTTGTAACCCGAGCTGTCAGGTCCAACTGGCCTTCCACAGATGGCTTCCTCACTCCCAAATACCCTTTATCCGCCGCTAGTTGTATTCTATTTTATTTTCAATTTTCCCACTGGAGTGGGAGTCCTTTTTCCTGGTCAGTCGTTTAACCTTCACCCTTTTTTTATCTCCTCCTCTCTTGTTTTCAACACATACACTCTTCCAAAGTCTTTAATCCTAACAGCCTTCCGTTACTTGTGCCTAATTGAAACAATGGTGTGTCTGGCTTAGGGATGGGCATTCGATTAAATTGTCTTAATCGATCATCGGGAGAATTAACGATCGATTAATCATTAATATTTTTATATTAAAATCCACTATTTATAGGCTATATTAAAATGCAGTGAAAATAGAAAAAACACAGCATGTTTCCTCATTGAGATCTTTATTACAAGATGAACAACTCTTGTGGCAGTTAAACGGGGGATCTGTTCAATGGTTACACTTGAAAATATGCGCTGCTGTACTCTTAAGCCCGCTGAGAGAGCAGCTAGCCGCTGAGAGCCAGCTCGATTTGACGGTTCTCGACCTCTCAGTCCGGTTGTTGTCACGCCCTCACTCCCGGAACCCCTCACCCAGACCCGGGTCTGTCCGGGTACCCTTCCCCGTGGATTGACGGTCCGTGATCGAACATGAAGCTGAGCAGCGGAGGCTAGTTACGGGCTGCTTCCTTTAGCTGCTAACATCCTCGATGTGCTGTGTTCAGGGCAACTCGGATATTCCGACCTCCTGCCACATAGCGAACATTCAATAGTTTTATCGATGAAAAAATAATGTCATCAACGAAATTCTTAATGATCAATTAATCGATCGTCAATTAATTATACCCATCCCTAGTCTGGCTAGTAAAGCTGCTGTCTCGTAAGTCCTGCCCCTTCCTCCAGAGTCACAATAATATTTTATGATCTCGGTGTATTTAATTTATGAGCGAATTAAGCAACGGTGGTTGTGGCTAGTCCAGCACCTTACTTCAGTGTAAGCTGCTTCTTCTTCCACAATCCCACCCCAACTAACTTAGGCTGTAGAGATGCAACAATTGCTCAAGTAGCCCATCTTCTTTTAGGCCCGATCAACAGTGTTTCTCTTCTCCAATCTGAATTTTTTCAGGATTCATGCAATAGACTTAGCTGTTGTGCCAAGACTCTGCATTGTTAAGACGTATTTCTGTTTCAAACAACCTTTGTTCATTCCCTTGATTTACATTGCTTTGCTGTACCCCTTCATTGCTTCCCCAAAACACTACACATTATATTACCTCGTTTCTCCTCTGCGCATACTCACTAATCTATATCAATGCCTATATAACTAATACAGAATTTGTAGGTTTCTGCCTACCTTTTGGTTTGAGTATGTGGAGAATCGATCGGAGTAGCCTCGACCTTTGGGTCTCCGGTCTCTCTGGTAAAAATGTCTCTTAAGGATCACTTCAGTCAAAACTTCTCTTCAGGATCACGTTGTTGCATGTTCGTTTATCCTAAATATGAGAGGAGCCGGTCTTGGTTTGGCTCAATCCAGTATTTATTTAGAAGCAATGAAAAGTATTACAAGTTACAGCAAAGCAAATGGGCAGCCAAAGCACAGCCCCGGCACTCAAGCAGCACCGGACAGTCACGAGACGCATCAAACAGACAGCGTCTGTAATATTTTATAACAGTAGGTATAATTTGATTGGTCAATAATAAAGGGGAGTCGAGACTTGGTTCTTCCTTGATGGTGCGCATGAGTAGTCTACCCTCTTGGCAATGGAATCAGGAAGTGAAGAGCAGCTCCGTTTTGCTCCTCCTCTGCGGTTGCTGGGCAAAATGTTCACTTGACAAGCCTTAACACAGCTGACGCCTTGTGGGTTGATGTTGTTGTTCATTGGAGTAAAGAATATTCGTGTTATTCATGTGTTCCTGCTCTATCGGCTGCATGTCTGTTTGTGTAAACATTCAAAACAACTAAACAAAAACAACGCCACTCTGTCTGTCCCCCAGGACATATCAGACCTTTTATCAAGACAGGTGTGAGACTGACCAGCATTGTGACTTACACACATTTCTAGCTAACTTCAAGATTAACACAAAGCAACAAAGGTTATTATAAATCATTTGTGTGAAGGCCTAATATCTTCCCCAAACTGCTCCTGCCCCCACCCTCCTTTCTTTATTATTTAGAGTGCAGTTCCATAAACATCTTGGCAGACAGAAACACAGACAAGCTAAAATTTAAAATCCCAACAAATGCGAAGATAGCAGTTATCCGCATCACAAAGACGTGAGTTTGGCCTAATACCTGGAGGAGATACAGGACTTTCGTAAAGAGACAAAAAAAAACGCTAACTGATGAGCTCACCAACGTTACTCAATAAATCGCAGAGGATAAGAAAATGTTTAGAAGGTGCTGACTAAAGTCATAAAAGTGCTTGACCAAGAGGCCAGATCTAGATGAGAGTACATATAATGTTCACGAAGGAGTGGAAGGACCGGTTATGTTGCACTTTGTGGAAATATTATTACGGGACACACTTGGAGCTCCATATCAAAAGAGCGCACCGGGCACTAGCCCTGAACCCCCTAAAAATGTGTGAGACAACCCGTGGTGAATAGAAGTTAGATTCCTCCGCTACAAAATTAAAATGATATTCTATGCAAGGCCTAGGGTAAGAAACAGGTCTTTTGGAACGGAAGATTAATATAATTGAACAAAACTACACCTGGCAGTTCTGTTGAAGCGAAAATAATAATTTGAGGTGTGTTTCAGAACAAGATATGCTTCCAGACTGTTCCCCAAAAAGCTACTTGTATTCTATGATGAAGAGAAACGGCTTTAACAGAAGGTGAAAGAAGTGACTACCGAAGCAGAGAGGACTGCCTGTCAAAGTTGTCACACCATAAGAGTGTATGGTTGAACAGCTGTCTCACTATGCCTGGGAGATGGTGAGACACTCCAGACAGCAGGGGACAGACAGGATGTGACAGAAGGATATTAGGGAGAAACTACAGGCTTTCAGGAGACAGTCCCAAGCTTTAAGCTCTTGATATGTTCAATATGCTATTGAGCGGGACTTAAAACGGAGGATGCTTTATTATTACTGTTAATATTTTTATTTGTTACATCCAAGCCCTTCCCGTCTCTAAATGAAAAGGTTACAAAAGTAATCTATTTGAAATATTTTTGTTCTTTTGGGATGCTGCATTGGGGGCCCTCAGTCTACAGGTGAGAGAGGCTTTCATCCACAGCTAGATGTTTTCTCGAGCTCATCTCAGGGTCATCTATGAGAGACCCCTACCTTTCTAAATGGTCTATTCTTGTTTTTTTCTGAGATTAGATCTAATATGTCTTATTTTCTTATTTCAAAAACATACAAAGCTATACAATGGTTACTGCCAATATAAAAATTATCTTCTTTAATGTAATAAGCAGTTGAGTAGGCCCATATAGTATATTTAAAAGGAAACCTTAGTGATTAGGAACATGAAAAACTAAACTCTTCTTCTCCTATAAGTCTTGAAGAAGGAGAGGAGTTGCAACCCTGGAAGTGACATCAGTTTCTTCCCGGAAAATTATCAAAATCTTGGTGACGGAAAGGAAGGCCTGCTGATTTGTGGGGGGGACTTAGATATACATTTACATATTGAGCTTGATTCATCTAATAGGAAAAAAAGTGATACTAGGCTCTAAGAAAGTAAGTCAACACACTTTTTGAAGAGGTTCTCTAATTGATATATGGTGAGCCCTTTCGCCTAATGTAGAGATCACACTCTGCTCTCCCTTCTCGAGAATAGATAAGTTTCTAACATTTGAAAAAAATATAGATAAAATATACACGTGGTATTGGTACAATAGATTTAAGTGAGCTAAGTGAGATTTACATCTTATTGATAACGGAGAGGTCACCCTACGTTTTGAAGGCTGTATTAAGAGGGGAAATTATAGCTATTACTTTGCATAAGAAAAAAGTTAAGGAATAACAAATTTGAGGACCTACAGAATAAATTAAAAGAATAAGGGAGAAAAAATACAAACAGACAGGATACATTGAAATCAGGAATAGGGGACAGCGGGGTAATGTGAGACATCGGGTAATGTGAGACACCCCCTGTATCTAGGCAACGGAAAATATTTGTGGTCATGTGACCATTATGTTTGAAAGCCCCTCTCATTCCCCACTTGCCATGAAGGAGAAGTTGGTGCTGGTGCTGTGGTAAGAATGTTTTTTCACCCAAAAAAATTGTTGTCATGTAAAAGTGAATTTTCTTGCATTGAACTTAATCAACTGTTGTGTCAAAAGAAAATTGATACAGGTAGAAAACTTATATCATACATGTTGATGAACTTCCAACATATAAAACCATGTGATTGATGCTAGCTGAAGATAAGCCTGAATTGCTAAGAGATGTTGTTTTTCTAAAAGGGTGGCTGTGGGGTAAAGTGAGACAAATGCTGTGGGGTAAAGTGAGACACTGTAGAAAAGCCATCATGCCAAGAAACTACACCAGGGAGACAACCTGTGGCCAAACAGCCCTCGCAGAGATGGAGAGTGCAGCCGCTGACGTCATGCAAGGAAAGATGTCCTTAAGAAAAGCTGGAAGGGATAGAAATATTGACCAGACAACCCTCAAAAGATTCATAAAGAAAAAAGAGAAAGGGGAAGTAAAATGGGGTGCAGTAGCTCAGGCAAATAGAGTATTCACAGATGAGATGGAAGAGGAGTTTGCTAAACACTTGAAACAACTAGCTGACCAGTTCCATGGCCTTGCTCCAGTTAAGTGCCGTGAACTGGCATTTGAATACGCAGAGAAAAACAATATCCCTGTCCCTGCCAATTGGACAGAGAAACAATGTGCAGGTAAGCTAGGGTGTGCAAGAGATCACATGAATCATAATAATCATAAATGTGCTTAATTGACCAATCCCCATGATTCTGTTACTAGTCCGATATTAGTTTTGGAATGTGTGCTTGTCAATCTAGCTGTCAGGATTTTAGCTATTACAACATGTGTTGTTATGGTAGTTTCGTGGATCACTTTACCCCCTTGATTTCTCTGGTCTGTCTCATTTACCCCTTAGCTGGGATAAAGTGTGACACAAGACTACTTTTTAATAAACAATCATATTTTCACTGCCCTTTGTCCTGGAGACATTCTGATCATTTCCATTGCCAGGAAACATCCTGAATTATTGGGAAATGTGTACATATTACTGATATATCATATTAGCTCCTCTAGAGGGGAGCAAATGTAGAAAGTGTCTCACATTACCCCGCTCTCCTAGCCTGGATGCCAGACGAACTTAGCCCCGCCCACAACATTTGAGGTCGGGAAGTTCGGTCTGGAGTCGCTCCGTTGGGGAGAAATTATGCTTGGTTCGAAATCGACCGGACCAATCAGATTGTCAGGGCGTGCTTTATACGATGATGGACAGATCATCAACGGTAACGTAATCAACTACGTCATCAAAGAGCGGTTGACTTTGTTTTCAACAAACATGCCTGCTGCTGGAGAGCTGAGATGTGTAGATGCTGCCATTGAGTCTGTTTTAGGAGAGGAACAGAGAAACGCGATCAAGGCATTTGTAGATCGCAAAGATGTTTTTGCCTTCCTTCCTACGGGATTCGGAAAAAGTTGAATCTATCAGCTGGCCCCGATGGTCGCGAAGTAGATGGGACACGGGAATGTCGCGTTCGAACCGTGTTAACAAGTTCTTACAGGACCGACAAATGCGATACGATTTGTTTGATGTGTTGTGGAGCTGTAATCCTAAACGGAGAACTTGTTCGTACGTGCATTCACTTTTACTGTAACTCACTGCTACACCTGCCACTTTATGCATACTGTTTTATTCTGTTTATTTGTGTTGGGCTTATTTTGTGGCTCCAGACAAACTTAATTTGGGGGAAGAGGGGGAAAAATAGCTCTTTTGATAGTAAAGGTTGCCTACCCCTGCTCTAGGGAAACCAACCAACTCTCTACCTAACTTGATGCAATCACTTGAGCTATATGGTCAACTAGCAGGATACAAATTTAACATAGGAAAAACACATCTGCTTTCATACAACCATAGTCCACCAGTGGAATTTAAAAATAGTACCCCCTTGGCATGAACCCCCTTAGAATTTCCAATATCTGGGCATCATAATCCAAAGATCTTGCAGAACTACCAAAATGCAACTATTCACCTATTAATACAAAAATTTGGGAGGACACAGTGAGATGGAATTTAAGTCTCAGCTCAAGAATTGAATCTATTAAAATGAACATCTTGCCAAGATTGCTATATATATTTCAGACACTGCCGATAGATGTTGACCAAAAACAAGACTTTTTTCAAAGCAATTTTTTAACAGAAAGGTGAAGAATGTAACAGAGCCAAGCAGAGGTTTAACAGGATTGTTCAGTAAAGCATGTAACTCTTAATACTGCTGTACAGTAGAATCATCTTTTACTTGTATAAAGGGTTATCCAATCTTAAAAAACATTCAACTTTGTATATTAACACAAAATGGGAGAAGGAAGGAAGGATAATCATAACCGAGGAAAAATGGAGAACAGTGTGGATATACCAACGGAGAAGTACCAGTTCTCAAAACTGGAGGTAGCTTTGCTGCAAAGCTTTATAAGGTACTTTATAATGCCCTCTCAGGTATCACATTATGACGGTAACTCCCTAGTTGGCTGTAAGAGCTGTTGAAACTTAAATACCAACCATTACCATGTTTTCTTGGATTGCCCTGTCATTAACCCTTGTGTTGTCCCTGCCACCACATTTTAAACTCATTCTATGGAAATGTGTTTTAAAAAATAAAAAAAATGGTTGAAACAGCGTGACAGAAAACGGAGGAAAGGAAAGAAAATTTTACATAAATTACAGCTAAACATAAAGACTCAAAATAATCAAGAAAATGGTAAAACTAACACTGTTGCATCTTTGACTTGGTGTTGGCATCGAAATCATTTGTACTGTTTTTGATGAAGCATAAATGTTAAATAGACTATTGTGATTGACTATTGAGTAGTATGTATAGCCTTAACAGCTCAGGCGTTTGTGTATGAGCCCTTATGTTCTGAAAATCTATCTGTAACCCACTAAACTACATATGTTGACACATCGTAAATTAGGCTCTAGTAAGGGCAAAAGTTAATCTTTGCAGCTTGATTCTTGTGCAATTTTTATATCAGCTGTGAAGCTGATATAAAACCATAACATAGTTCCCAAACATATGCAGAGCTGATTTTTTCTATTGTGTTGTCTGTAAATTCTAATATTCCAACAGCATGCAGGGTGTGTTGCTGGTCTATATTAAGGCTGAATGCTAATTAGCCTACTCTACTTCTGGTGGCCTATAAAACACACTAGAGCCTCTGAAGAAATTTGTGTATTAACTGAGGTTAGACTTCCAGCACAGTGCTGTAGCTAGGCTTTATGGGCCGGGATAAAAACGTGATGCGCTTTCAGATAGACTGTGACATTCAAACCATGACTGATTGGAGTTATTGGCCCAAAGTGTAACAAGAACACATTCCTCTCATGCTCACACTACTAACAGCAGCCTGGACTGTTGACAAAAGGCATGTTGACTTCATGTATTCATGCTGTTGACTCCAGACACTGGCTCTGCCATCTGCAGCCTCAGCACAAATCCACATTTATCAGACCAGGCTACGTTTTTCAGTCTTTATCTGACCTGGGTTAGTGAGTCTGTGTCATGCAGCCTCAGATTCAGTAAATGGAAATAATCTGAAAAGCTTTGCTCACTACAGTTGTAAGAGTGGTTACAAGAGTAACTGTTGACTTTCAGTCAGTTGCAACCATTGCGATTAGTCTCCTCTGACTTCTCTCAACACAGAACTACTGCTCACTGGTGTTTTCTGTTTTTGGCGTTTGGAAAGAGGGGGTAAAAAACGTCACGTCAACAGTTTCACAAACACACACACATAATATCAGTCAAAGTCACTGAGGTCACATGTTGCCATTCTGTCTGATGTGAACATTAACTGGTGATTCCGGTCTGTATCTGCATGATTTTATACTCTTCACTGCTGCCAAATGCTTTTCTGATTAGGGTTACGTATATTTTAAACAGGTGTATCTGTGTATGCTGAGCTTATCTGTCCTTTTGTACATTTGTACAGTTTTCATGCCCATATTTAATTTCGTTAATTTTGAAGGAGACTATCCAGGGGACGGTTGCTGATAATATTTATTGCTGGTATAAATCCTTATGTATTCTTGTGTTAAATTATTAAGCTAATTCAAGTCATGGTGTCCCAATAAACCAGTGTAATGTTGATAAATGCAGTGAATATATGTTACAGTAAACCTGTGTCTTGTCCAGTGTTGGACAAGACACAACACAAAGTAACGCGTTACTGTAATTCCACTACTTTTAGCGTAACGAGCATGTAACAAAGTATTTTTTTAAATCAAGTAACGCAGTTACAATTACTGAAATATAAATGAAAAATCTGTGAAAAATTAACACTTGCAGACAAGAAGACAAGATAGGCCTACTTTAGATAAATAGATAGATAGATAGATAGATGGATACTTTATTAATCCCGTGGGAAATTCAGATCATCCAGTAGCTTGTACACTTAACACATCACTAACATACATACATAAATCACATACGGAGAACAAATTTACAGATAGAGGAATGGATGCAATGATGTGATTGTGTCAGTGTCCAGTAGGAAAGTGTTCTTGTGTTGCTGGAGTGGATAGTACAGTAAAATATAAAATGTATATATATATATATAAAAACAGCAGAAAACTATATATATATATTTATATATATATATATAAATATATATATAAGAATATGTAGTTGTAAAGTCTGTGCATGGGGCTAGTTTAGCCAGTGAAGGGATTGGATAGTACAGCCGTGGCAGATGAATTGCAATTAATTGCAAAGTCCCTCTTTGCCACGAAAATTACCTTAATCCCCCAAAAACCATTTCCACTGCATTTCAGCCCTGCCAAAGAAGGACCATCTGACATCATGTCAGTGATTCTCTTGTTAACACAGGTGAGAGTGTCGAAGAGGACAAGTCTGGAGATCACTCTGTCATGCTGATTGAGACAAAATAGCAGACTGGAAGCTTTAAAATGAGGGTGGTGCTTGAAATCACTGTTCTTCCTCTGTTAACCATGGTTACCTGCAAGGAAACACGTGCAGTCATCATTGTTTTGCACAAAAAGGGCTTCAGAGGCAAGGATATGGCTGCTAGTAAAATTGCACCTAAATCGTCCATTTATCTGATAATCAAGAACTTCAAGGAGAGAGGTTCAATTGTTGTGAAGACGGCTTCAGGGCGCCCAAGAAAGTCCACCAAGCGACAGGACCATCTCCTAAAGTTGATTCAGCTGCAAGATCGGGGCCCCACCAGTGCAGAGGTTGCTCAGGAATGGCAGCAGGCAGGTGTGAGTGCATCTGCATGCACAGTGAGGCGAAGACTTTTGGAGGATGGCCTGGTGTCAAGAAAGGCAGCAAAGAAGCCACTTCTCTCCAGGAAAAACATCAGAGACAGACTGATATTCTGCCAAAGGTACAGGGATTGGATTGCTAAGGACTGGGGTAAAGTCATTTTCTCTGATGAATCCCTTACAGATTGTTTTGGGCATCTTGAAAAAAGCTTATCCGGAGAAGAAAAGGTGAGCGTTACCATCAGTCCTGTGTCTTGCAAACAGCAAAGCATCCTGAGACCATTCATGTGTGGGGTTGCTTCTCAGCCAAGGGAGTGGGCTCACTAACAATGTTGCCTAAGAAAACCGCCATGAATAAAGAATGGTACCAAAACATCCTCTGAGAGCAACTTCTCTCAACCATCCAAGAACAGTTTGGTGACGAACAATTCCTTTTCCAGCATGATGGAACACCTTGCCATAAGGCAAAAGTGATAACTAAGTGGCTCGGGGAGCAAAACATCAACATTTTGGGTCCATGGCCAGGAAGCTCCCCAGACCTTAATCCCACTGAGAAGTTGTGGTCAATCCTCAAGAGGCAGGTGGACAAAGAAAAACCCACAAATTCTGACAAACTCCAAGCATTGATTATGTAAGAATGAGCGGCCATCAGTCAGGATGTGGCCCAGAAGTTAATTAACAGCATGCCAGGTTGAATTGCAGAGGTCTTGAAAAAGAAGGGTCAACACTGCAAATATTGACTCTTTGCATGAACTCAATGTAATTATCAATACAATATTTTTACACTTATGAAATGCCTGTAATTATACTTCAGTATACCATAGTAACATCCTACAAAAATATCTAAAAACACTGAAGCAACACACTTTCTGAAAACCAATACTTGTGTCATTCTCAAAACGTTTGGCCACGGCTGTATAGTTTCTTTGCATGATGGCTTTTCTAAAATGCTTATGACATTAAAAAAAAACATATATAATGTAATTGAACACAAAAATATGTTTAAGACTAAACTTAACTTGTGCTTCATGGTGCCACCGTTTTAGAAAAAACAACATCTCTTAGCAATTCAGGCTAATCTTCAACTAGCATCAGTCACATGGTTTTATATGTTGGAAGTTCACCAACATGTATGATATAAGTTTTTGTACCTGATTCAATTTGTTTTGACACAACAGTTGATTAAGTTCAAAGCAAGAAATTTACCTTTACATGCAAAAAAACACATTTTTGTGAAAAAAACTTACTCTCCACAGCACCAGCACCAACTTCTCCTTCATGGTAAGGGGGGAATGGGAGGGGCTTGAAAACATAATGGTCAAATGACCACAAATGTATTCCGTTGCCTAGATACAGGTGGTGTCTCACATTACCCGATGTCCCACATTACCCCGCCATCCCCTACCCTACCGTTAAAGAAAGAAAACCCCACAATGGTCACTGAAATAACTTTAAACTGACAAAAGAAATAATAAATACAAATTTACTGAAAATTAATTATGAAAATCAGACATTGCTTATGAATTATGGTTCAACAGAATCATTTAAAAACAAAAACAAATGAAAATGGACTGGACAAAAATGATGTTACCCCTGGCAAATATTGAAAATAAGTTGATCATAGGGACATGTTAAACTAAGATGTGTCCCCTAATTAGCATCGCAGGTGTGACAACCCTGGACTTGTCTGCTGTGTTTGTGTTTGTGTTTCAGGCTCCTGTAGGCGGAGTCAGACCCTAGTGATCAGCAGGGATGTGGCACACCTGGGGTGACCACTACTTAAGAGGCCTGCAGACTGGGCTCTGGTCTCTCATTCACCGGGTCTACCTCCAAATGGACATGTGAAGGTTTTCTTTGTATTTTTTCTCTGTAGTATTAATCTTTGTAGAATAAAAGGTCAAGGTCCATCAGTGTCAGACTGCAACATCCTTCGTTGTATGCGCTATAGTGGACTTCATTAGGGACAACCAAGAATGACACTTGACATTTGAAAGCAAATAATAAAAAACGAAACTGTATTTGCCAAAATGCATGTTTACAAGCCACAAAGCTTCTGGGAGAATATCCTTTGGACAGATGAGACAAAACTGGAGCTTTTTGGCTAGTCACATCAGCTCTATGTTCACAGACGCAAAAATTAACCATAAAAAGAAAAGAACACTGTACCTACTGTGAAACATGGAGGAGGCTCGGTTATGTTCTGGGGCTGCTTTGCTTTGCTATTAACATGTAGAAGCACTACAAAAGTGGAATTTTCAAAATATGTCCCCTTTAATACATGTGTGAACTTATATCCAAGTAAGGCTTATTAATCAAGATATTATGTGTTGTAATGGCCATAATAGTTTAGTTTGTTTACTTTATTTGAAGTGGACATTACTATAGAATTGGAGCTGTCAAATACAATAATGCACAGGCACCAGACGCACTGCATGTAGTGTTGGTAGCAATATGCTAATTTGCAACACCTGTTCACAGGAGGCTTTTTAAGAAAATAAAGGAAACTAGGGATACGTCGTAGCACTGGCGGGCCCGAGCACCCGCACGTTGAAGCCTGTTGCGGTCGGTGGAGAGAGCGATCGATGAGCAAGCGCATGTCTCTGCGTTGCATCCATTTTGTGCTCTGCGGCAGTAGGTTTGCCAGTAGGTGACCCCATCACTATTATTACACACAGACATATAGATCTGTTCAAGTAGCCGCTCTGATGTAGTGTGAGCAATTTTGTGTCAATTGGACAATTTTACCACAACGTAATTTTCACACTGATCAGTAGGTGGCGCTATGACCCTGAACTAATGTTTATATACGGAGCTGTTCAGATCAGGATTGTGATCATAGGTCAGAAGTTTGGAGCAGGTTGGTTTAGGCAGAGTGGATTAACAAAGTACTTCCTGTTTCATGGATAATCAGTAGGTGGCGCTATGACACTGAGGAAATATTGACACATAGAGCTGTTCAGGCTTGTACTCTTATCATGTGACAGAAGTTTGGTAGTGATAGGACAATGCACAGTGGACTTATGAAAACATCGTGTCCTTTGGCGAAGGATGATCCTTGTCAATGTTTAAATGGTTTGAGGAAATGTCACAATTCCGACCTTGATTCAATGACTTGACTGAGCTCATTTGAGCTGTATATCGTAAAGCATCCAGGAGCAGTTCATCAAAGTATAAAATATGTCACTTCATGTTGCCACCAGGGGGCGCTGTGATTTCAAGTCATAATTTCTGTGTAGATGTCATCAGGCCGGAACTCTTGTCTTACATGTCTAGTTTGGACTTGATTGGACCATGTATGTTCGAGATACAGATGCTCGTGTTTTGATGGCGTGTAACCAAACTTTAACGCCACGCCACGGTCACACGGTGTGAAGAAAAAAAAAATCCCTAAATCAGTTTTTATCTCCATCTTGTTGTGATGACACTCATCTCAATTTTAAGTTGATCTGATGAAAGCCCTACAACTAGTACATCAAAGTAAAAGTGTGGAATATGGCCAAAATGTCCATGACGGACTTCCTGTATGTTTTTGCATACCTGTCCAAGAGACTTATTTATTTGTCATGAAAAGACACATGTCCCTGTAGATTTTTGTAGATGTAGATCAATCGTAGTGCCGGGGCTGCCCTTTAGGGGGCGCTAGTCAGTTTTTGTGCCACGCCCATTCCTTAAAACCATCTGAATATCTTCAGGGGGGGGCTGTCAATGAACACACATAGTTTGAGGGAGATGGACCCATGAACATGGAATTTACAGCGATTTCGTGTGTCATGATGAGCTGATGAACTTTGATGCCACGCCAGGGTCACACGGTGTTACAAAAAGTAAATTTTTCAATAACTTTGGATCTCCATTTTGTTGTGATGACACTCATCTACATTTGAAGTTGATCTGAAGAAAGCTCTACGACTAGTACATGAAAATGTTAGACGTAGCAAAAACAAGCCATTTCCTGCTGCCACCAGGGGGCGCTGTCATTTTAAGTCACGATTTCTGTGTAGATGTCTTCAGGTCGCGACTCTTGTCTTACATGTTTAGTTTGGAGTCGATTGGAGCAAATATGTCTGAGATACAGAAGCTCGTTTTTTTATGGCGTTTCATCAAACTTTAACGCCACGGCAAAGGTGTGACGAAAAGTTGATTTTTTTGATAACTTTAGATCTCCATTTTGTTGTGATGACACTCATCTAAATTTTAAGTTGATCAGATGAAAGCTCTGCGACAAGTGTATCAAAGAAAAAAACATGGAAAATGCCCCAAATGGCCACTAAATCCTAAATTGCTGGCTTCCTGTTGCGTTTTTCACAATGCTCTAACAGGCTTTTTTGTGCGTCCGGTCATGATAAACAAGTGTCTTCATTTTCGTGAGGATCAGTGAATGCTAAATGAGGGACTTCTCCATAAATGAGGGGCTTCTCCGTTGGAGCTGTTGAGGCAATTTGCCGCGCCCCTTTTTGAATACCCAAGAATACGTAAATTTTCACCACTTTCTAACTTACTGCAAACTCCTACAACTGTTTGAGCATGTTAAAGCCCTCAAAAAGCCAATTCTTTTGGCAGAATAAAAATAACTAGGGCTACGTTGTAGCACTAACGGGCCCGAGCACAGGCAATTTCAAGTATGTTGCGGTTGGGGAAGAGAGAGCGATCGATGACCAAGCGCACGTCTCTGCCTTGCGTGCGTTTTAAGCTCTGCAGCAAGAATAAACGCTTCACTTCCTGTAGCCAGCAGGTGGCGCTATGATTTTAAGTCATGGTGTCTTTGTAGATGTCATCAGGTCGCAACTCTTGTCTTACATGTCTAGTTTGGAGTCGATGGGACCAAATATGTCTAAGATATAGAAGCTTGTGTTTTCATGGCGTTCATCACACTTTGCCGCCACGCCACGGTCAGACGGTGTGTCAGAAAGTTGTTTCTTTGATAACTTTTTATCTCCATATTGTTGTGATGACACTCATCTACATTTTTTGTTGATCTGATGAAAGCTCTCCGAGAAGTACATAAAAATAGAACATGTACCAAAAACAAGACATTTCCTGCTGCCACCAGGGGGCGCTGTCATTTAAAGTCAAGATTTTTGTGTTGTTGTCTTCAGGCCGCGACTCTTGTCTTACATGTGTAGTTTGGAGTCCATTTTACCAAATATGTCTGAGATATAGAAGCTCGTGTTTTGATGGCGTTTCGTCACACTTTGATGCCACGCCACAGTCAGACGGTGTGTCAAAAAGTTGTTTCTTTGATAACTTTAGATCTCCATTTTATTGTGAGGACACTCGTCTAAATTGTAAGTTGATCTGATGAAAGCTCTGCTACAAGTGTATCATAGAAAAAAACATGGAATATTCCCAAAATGGCCACTAAATCCTAAATTGCTGGCTTCCTGTTGCGTTTTTCATAATGCTCCGAGTGGCTTTTTTGTGCGTCTGGTCATGATACACACCTGTCTTCAAAATCGTGAGGATCAGTGAATGCTAAATGAGGTGCTTCTCCGTAAATGAGGGGAAGCTCCATTGGTGGCGCTGTTGAGCCATTTTGCCACGCCCATTTTCAAATACCCCAGAATACGTAAATTTTCACGACTTTCTAGCCAACTGCAAACTTTTACAACTTTTTGAGCATGTTAAAGGCCTCAAAAAGCCAATTCATTGCGCTCCGCGAAATAATAATAACTAGGGCTACGTTGTAGCACTAACGGGCCCGAGCACAGGCAATTTCAAGTCTGTTGCGGTCGGGGAAGAGAGAGCGATCGATGACCAAGCGCACGTCTCTGCCTTGCGTGCGTTTTAAGCTCTGCAGCAAGAATAAACGCTTCACTTCCTGTAGCCAGCAGGTGGCGCTAGGATTTTAAGTCATGGTGTCCTTGTAGATGTCATCAGATCGCGACTCTTGTCTTACATGTCTAGTTTGGAGTTGATTGGACCAAATATGTCCAAGATACAGACGCTCGTGTTTTGATGGCATGTGATCAGACTTTGACTCCACGCCATGGTCAGAGTATGGTGTTTTCCTATTTTGTAGCAGGTAAAAATACCAGTTAAATGTCAACAGTTGTCTTTATGTCGTTCTGTTATTTAATAAATGCAACAAACTATAGTTTTTATATATATTGTATAACTATATATATATATATGTATATATATAACTTTATAACCTGTGTTATCAAATATGTTGTGCGGCTCCAGACAGATTTAAATTGGGGGAAGAGGGGACGAAATGGCTTTTTCAATAGTTACATTTTGTGTCTTGATCAAACCATGGTGTTACACTGACCTCTGGTGCCTTAATATTGGCACTACAGGTGTAATTCAATATTAAGTCACTAGAGAGCAGTGTTGGACCATTAACTACAGACATGGTGTTTTCATTTTGTTTATCAAATTTATAAGCCTCACCACGGTCACACAGATTGATGAAAAGTTTAAATTTTGATAACTTTAGATCTTCATCTTGTTTTGTACACATGCATCAAATTTTTACGTTGATTTGATGAAGGCCCTACGAGAAGTGAGTCAAACTGTAAGACAGAGAAAAACAAGACATTTGCTGTTGCCACCAGGGGACGCTGTGATTTTAAGTCACGATTTCTGTACCGATGTCTTCAGGTCGCGACTCTTGTCTTATGTGTATAGTTTGGACTCGATTGGACAAAATATGTCCAAGATACAGGAGCCTGTGTTTTGATGGCGTTTAATCAAACTTTGAGGCCACACCACGGTCAGACGGTTTTGCTAAAACTTAATCCTTCAATAACTTTAGATCTCCATTTTGTTGTGATGACGATCGTCTAAATTGTAAGTTGATTTGATGAAAGCTGTAGGAGGAGTACTTAAAAGAAAAAATATCGAATATGACCAAAATGGCCACTAAAGTCAAACTGGCGGGCTTCCTGTTGCGTTATTCATAATGCACTGATGGACTTTTTTGTGCATCTAGTCATGATACACAATAGTCTTTGTTTTTTTTGATGATCGGTGAATGCTAAATGAGGGGCTTTTCCGTAGGTGGCGCTGTTGAGCCATTTTGACACACCCGTTCCCAAATACCCCAGAATACGTAAACTTGCGCACATTTCTAATTTACTGTACACTTTAGAAACTTTTTGAGCACGTTAAAGCCCTCAAAAAGCCAATTCACTGAGCGAAGAAAAATAATAATAATAATAATCTTTTCAATTTCAATAGGTCCTCTCACCGATTTCGGTGCTCGGGCCCTAATAATAATAATAATCATTTCAATTTCAATAGGTCCTCTCACCGATTTCGGTGCTCGGGCCCTAATAATAATAATAATAATAATAATAATAATCATTTCAATTTCAATAGGGCCTCCCACCGATTTCGGTGCTCGGGCCCTAATAATAATAATCATTTCAATTTCAATAGGTCCTCTCACCGATTTCGGTGCTCGGGCCCTAACTAGGGCTACGTTGTAGCACTAACGGGCCCGAGCACAGGCAATTTCAAGTCTGTTGCGGTCGGGGAAGAGAGAGCGATCGATGACCAAGCGCACGTCTCTGCCTTGCGTGCGTTTTAAGCTCTGCAGCAAGAATAAACGCTTCACTTCCTGTAGCCAGCAGGTGGCGCTATGATTTTATGTCATGGTGTCTTTGTAGATGTCATCAGGTCGCGACTCTTGTCTTACATGTCTAGTTTGGAGTCGATGGGACCAAATATGTCTAAGATATAGAAGCTTGTGTTTTCATGGCGTTCATCACACTTTGCCGCCACGCCACGGTCAGACGGTGTGTCAGAAAGTTGTTTCTTTGATAACTTTTTATCTCCATATTGTTGTGATGACACTCATCTAAATTTTTTGTTGATCTGATGAAAGCTCTCCGAGAAGTACATAAAAATAGAACATGTACCAAAAACAAGACATTTCCTGCTGCCACCAGGGGGCGCTGTCATTTTAAGTCAAGATTTTTGTGTTGTTGTCTTCAGGTCGCGACTCTTGTCTTACATGTGTAGTTTGGAGTCCATGGGACTAAATATGTCTGAGATATAGAAGCTCGTGTTTTGATGGCGTTTCGTCACACTTTGACGCCCCGCCACAGTCAGACGGTGTGGCGAAATGTTTTTTCTTTGATAACTTTAGATCTTCATTTTGTTGTGATGACAGTCGTCTAAATTTTAAGTTGATCTGATGAAAGCTCTACGAGAAGTGCATTAAAGTAAAAAATTATGGAATATGACCAAAATAGTCACTAAATCAAAAATGGCAGGCTTCCTGTTGCGTTTTTCATAATGCTCCAAGAGGCTTTTTTGTACATCTGGTGATGATACACAACTGTCTTCAATTTCGTGAGGATCAGTGAATGCTAAATGAGGTGCATCTCCGTAAATGAGGGGCTCTCCGTTGGTGGCGCTGTTCAGCCATTTTGCCACGCCCATTTCCAAATACCCCAGAATACGTAAATTTTCACGACTTTCTAACTTACTGCAAACTTTTACAACTTTTTGAGCATGGTAAAGCCCTCAAAAAGCCAATTCATTAACGACACAGCAAAATAATAATAATAGGAATAATAATAATCATTTCAATTTCAATAGGTCCTCTCACCGAAATCGGTGCTCGGGCCCTAATAATAATCATTTCAATTTCAATAGGTCCTCTCACCGATTTCGGTGCTCGGGCCCTAACTAGGGCTACGTTGTAGCACTAACGGGCCCGAGCACAGGCAATTTCAAGTCTGTTGCGGTCGGGGAAGAGAGAGCGATCGATGACCAAGCGCACGTCTCTGCCTTGCGTGCGTTTTAAGCTCTGCAGCAAGAATAAACGCTTCACTTCCTGTAGCCAGCAGGTGGCGCTATGATTTTAAGTCATGGTGTCTTTGTAGATGTCATCAGGTCGCGACTCTTGTCTTACATGTCTAGTTTGGAGTCGATGGGACCAAATATGTCTAAGATATAGAAGCTTGTGTTTTCATGGCGTTCATCACACTTTGCCGCCACGCCACGGTCAGACGGTGTGTCAGAAAGTTGTTTCTTTGATAACTTTTTATCTCCATATTGTGGTGATGACACTCATCTAAATTTTTTGTTGATCTGATGAAAGCTCTCCGAGAAGTACATAAAAATAGAACATGTTCCAAAAACAAGACATTTCCTGCTGCCACCAGGGGGCGCTGTCATTTTAAGTCAAGATTTTTATGTTGTTGTCTTCAGGTCGCGACTCTTGTCTTATATGTGTAGTTTGGAGTCCATGGGACCAAATATGTCTGAGATATAGAAGCTCGTGTTTTGATGGCGTTTCGTCACACTTTGACGCCCCGCCACAGTCAGACGGTGTGGCGAAAAAAATTTTCTTTGATAACTTTAGATCTTCATTTTGTTGTGATGACAGTCGTCTAAATTTTAAGTTGATCTGATGAAAGCTCTACGAGAAGTGCATTAAAGTAAAAAATGATGGAATATGACCAAAATAGTCACTAAATCAAAAATGGCGGGCTTCCTGTTGCGTTTTTCATAATGCTCCAAGAGGCTTTTTTGTACATCTGGTGATGATACACAACTGTCTTCAATTTCGTGAGGATCAGTGAATGCTAAATGAGGTGCATCTCCGTAAATGAGGGGCTCTCCGTTGGTGGCGCTGTTGAGCCATTTTGCCACGCCCATTTCCAAATACCCCAGAATACGTAAATTTTCACGACTTTCTAACTTACTGCAAACTTTTACAACTTTTTGAGCATGGTAAAGCCCTCAAAAAGCCAATTCATTAACGACACAGCAAATTAATAATAATAGGAACTAGGGCTACGTTGTAGCACTTGCGGGCCCGAGCACCCGCACGTTGAAGCCTGTTGCGGTCGGTGGAGAGAGCGATCGATGACCAAGCGCACATCATCGATCGAGCATGCACTTCTCCACGTTGCATGCGTTTTGCGCTCTGCGGCAGTAGGTTTGCCAGTAGGTGGCGCCATCACTATTATTACGCACAGACATATATATCTGTTCATGTAGGCGCTCTGATGTAGCGTGAGCAATTTTGTGTCAATCGGACAATGTTAACACAACTTAATTTTCACACTGATCAGTAGGTGGCGCTCTGACCCTGAACTAATATTTATATGTGGAGCTGTTCAGATCAGTATTGTGATCATAGGTCAGTAGTTTGGAGCCGGTTGGATAATGCAGAGTGGATTAACAAAGTACTTCCTGTTTCCTGGCGAATCAGTAGGTGGCGCTATGACACTGAGGAAATATTGACACATAGAGCTGTTCAGGCTTGTACTCTTATCATGTGACAGAAGTTTGGTAGTGATAGGACAATGCACAGTGGACTTATGAAAACATCTTGTCCTTTGGCGAAGGATGATCCTTCGCCCCACCTCAACGTTTAAATGGTTTGAGGAAATGTCACAATTCTGACCTTGATTCAATGACTTGACTGAGCTCATTTGAGCTGTATATCTTAAAGCAGCAAGGAGCAGTTCATCAAAGAATAAAACATGTCACTTCATGTTGCCACCAGGGGGCGCTGTGATTTCAAGTCATAATTTCTGTGTAGATGTCATCAAGCCGGAACTCTTGTCTTGCATGTCTAGTTTGGACTTGATTGGACCATGTATGTTTGAGATACAGATGCTCGTGTTTTGATGGCGTGTAACCAAACTTTAACGCCACGCCACGGTCACACGGTGTGAAGGGAAAAAAATCCCTTAATCAGTTTTTATCTCAATCTTGTTCTGATGACACTCATCTGAATTTGAAGTTGATCTGATGAAAGCTCTACGACAAGTAAATCAAATTAAAAATGTGGAATATGGCTAAAATGGCCACTAAATCCAAAATGGCGGGCTTCCTGTTTAGTCTAGCATATCTATCCAAGAGACTTATTTGTTTGTTATGAAAAGACACATGCCCAAATCGATTTTTGTACATGTCGGCCAATTGTAGTGCCGGGGCTGCCCGTTAGGGGGCGCTAGTCAGTTATTTTGCCACGCCCATTCCTTAAAACCATATGAAAATCTTCAGGGGGGGGGATGTTGTTGCACACATGTAGTTTGAGTGAGATAGAACCATGAACACTGAAGTTAAAGCAATTTCGGGCTTCACGGCGAGGTGATGAACTTTGATGCAACGCCATTAATATGGCGTTTGACGAAAAGTCAGTTATCTTATGCCTTCATTATCAATGTCTTGAGACCCATTTGATACAGTTTGACATGGTTGAGATCAGTGGATGAGGAGGAATACATCCAAGTGTAAGACAAGCAAAAAACAAGACATTTCCTGGTGCCACCAGGGGGCGCTGTGATTTTAAGTCATTATTTCTGTGTAGATGTCATCAAGCCGGGACTCTTGTCTTACATGTCTAGTTTGGACGTGATTGGACCATGTATCTTTGAGATACAGATGCTCGTGTTTTGATGGCGTGGAACCAAACTTTGACGACACGCCACGGTGACACGAAGCGCAAAAAAAAAATTTCTCAATCTTGTTGTGATGACACCCGTCTAATTTGTAAGTTGATCTGATGAAAGCTCTACGACAAGTACATCAAAGTAAAAATGTGGAATTTGGCCAAAATGGCCACTAAATCCAAAATGGCGGGCTTCCTGTTGCGTTTTTCATAATGCTCCAAGAGGATTTTTTCTATGATTAGTCACGATACACCTGTGTCTCGATTTTGGTGAAAATCGCTTATGTGGAAACCTAGGGGCTGGTTCCAGGGGGCGCTGTTGAGCCATTTTGCCACACGCAATTCAAATTACTCCAGAATACTAAATTGTCCGCAGACCTTGAATTTCCTGCAAAGTTTCACAACTTTTTGAGCATGTTTAGACCCTGAAAAAGCCCCCCGAAGGGAAATAATAATAACTAGGGCTACGTTTTAGCACTAACGGGCCCGAGCACAGGCAATTTCAAGTCTGTTGCGGTCGGTGAAGAGAGAACGTTCAATGAGAAGCGCTCGTCTCTGCGTTGCATGCGTTTGGGCACTGCGGCAAGGACTATCGCTTCACTTACTGTAGCCAGCAGGAGGCTCTATGAACTAGAGGTAAGTAACCTTGAAACTATACTACAACAAAACCTATTGCTTTATCTATCATCATATGCTTACATGCCGCAAGGCTTTTTTAATATAAAACTGTTATAAAAGTTACCGTTTATTTAACACGTCTAATGAACAGATTGAAGCAAGTTAGCTGCAGGGTCGTATGTTTGGTTGAGACTTTATGTTTTATTATAATAAGTTAATATCAATATGCTACACGTGTAAGTTGCATGTGATAGTAACTATGTTTCACCATTATTCTGTTGAAGGCTGGTATATCCACCATTACTATTCCCACCGCGTTTATTTAGCCTGTCATGGAGTTTTAAAGTGAATATGACAGTTTAGATATGATTATAATCTCCACACATCAGTGTTGTAAACAGTTCTCAAATTAATTATATAATTATGTTTTCAAACCGAGGGAAGTGGAGAGACTTGATGTGGACTGTTATCAATAGCTCTGTGGGAGATTATCACCTTGAATATTACAGATGAGGTAGAAAGACATTTTATCTATTTTTACAATGTTGTATTTCTTTCAGTACTTTTATCAAAAGCGACTTAAAATATGTGCATTTAACCATTAGGATACAAACCCAGACCACAGTACAACGGTTCTATCTGAAATCTGTTGTGCTTCATACACAACTCAAAACATTCTTTAACAGTGCGTTTCTTCTCTTTATAGATGAGGAACTGCAGCACCTGACGTCGTCAGCAGCAACATGGTGGTCAACACGTGGACGACTGCATCATCATCAGAAGCTACACAACACTTCTAAATTCCTCCCTTAAATAAAGATGGCCTGCAACTGTTTAGTGGTAACAGTCATTGCTCATTGTCATGGATAACAATTCATTTCTATCTTTATTATGGTTGGTTAAAATAATAAAAACTTATTACAACAATGTGTATCTTTTGCTTTCTGATTTGATACACTTTAGATAAGAACCCAGTGTTTAATATTTCTGCTTTGCCATAAGAGACAAAACATGGTCAATTGGTCATCACAGCTGTGTCCTTCAGGTTTGTCCGTCCCTAATAAAATGAGAGGAAACATAAAAATAATCAGATCATAATCATTTCATCTTAGGAAATAGGTAGTGTACATCATTTTCAAATTCTCTATGAACACTGTCTGTTCTAGTAAAGTTACAAGGCTATAATGTATTTATATTTAACAAAATAATTCAGGGAAGTCTGCCTGAGATTAACGATGTAAACACTAGTAGACACGGTTATTTTTCACTGTAACACGTGACAGGACATCAACACCGTGACTCTGAATAAAGAGCCTTAGGATACGTAGTGCTCCTTTGCACAGCTGCTCTTACAATGTGTAGCAAGTGCTAAATCTCCATTAGTATAATAGTAATGAAAATCACCCTTCACATAATTGAACATATATTTTCCATGTGAACCGCTTTAACACAGTTCAATTCCGGAGCAAAATATAACTTATACAGTATTTATTAGAGTTACATATGAACAAAGTGTGTATTCTTATTTTCGGTGGATATTCAACTATGTATTTGAATATGCTTTTGGATTAAAACGTGCACTACCATGACAATGAATGTTTAGTATGGAGCTATTTCACATTAAAAGTATTGCATTATAATTTAACACATTATGTATTATGTGCAATACTTTGTAAGTAATGAAAACAGGTCTGTACCTGGAGTCAGTGTTCAGTCTGGTTGGATTCAAGTTGTGTCTCACGCTGGACATCCTAGAGGAACATTGAACACAAATACACAGATATGTTAAGTCATACATGTGCCATGTTATCTGCTTAACAGACTTTTACATGGTAATAATAAAATATTAATTCAAAGTTAATCAGATCATAATTATTTCAGCTTAGGAAATAGGTAGTGCATATTAGCCTACAATTCTGTATGACACTGTCTGTTCTAGTAAAGTTACAAGGCTATGATTTACTCATATTTAACAAAAGAATTCAGTGAAGTCTGTCTGAGATTAACGATTTAAATACTGAAGGTGGGAGACACGGTTACTTTTCACTGTAACACGTTACAACACTACTCTGAAGAAAGAGCTTTAGGACACGTAATGCTCCTTTGAACAGCTGCTCTTGCAATGCAGATGTGACTTTAAACACTCAGGTTTCTCAGGTTTCAGTTAGCATCGCTAGCCCGCTAGCGAAACTAACTTACAAGCCGACACACAGTCTCCTGTCTCAGAGTCATCCGCATAAAGTAACGCTTATATCTGCTGGGTGGACCCGCTCATGTCGTTTCATGTCGGTGTTTGTCGGTAATAACCCCAATTGAATCGAAGAACAGTTACTGCACCCATGCGAAGATATTGTTAGCTTGCTTGTTAGCGAGCTAGTTAGCCTCCGGCGCTAGCGAAAAAGAAGCCGACACACAGTCTCCTGTCTCAGATTCATCCTTATAAACGAACGCTTATCTCTGCTTGGTGGACCTGGGTTCATGGCGGTTGTTTCGGTAACAGCTGGCATTCGCATCGAACCCGTTGATATACACTGAGCTGGTATGTAGCTCCCGGATTAGCGTCCCTTAGCTATCACGGCTGATTCAAAGGCACCCTGCGAATCACATCGAAATAAAATACTTAACGTGACTTACCACAGAAACGGAGGCGCAGACATCGTTACCGTGACCGTCAGGAGAAGGAGCAGAACATCAAAGTGTGTAATTTACCGGGTATGTGGGTGTAAGCCATTTCATGAGGCGTTCACTTGTAACTGGTTAAAGCCGAACTCACAACACACAGCACAGCTTACACTGTGACGTCACGTGAATTTCAAACATCTATATCGCTTAAACGAGGGAGTTAAAATAAAATACACCCCCCTCAGAGTTGTCATGAAGGAAGAACTTAGCGATTGAGACTAAAACCAAAGTTTGAGCAATGCTGTAAAAGGTTTAATTCTCCTCTAAAGTTGGCCACCCTGTAAACACAGTCTGTTAATGCATAGATAACACAAAGCATGGTCTGACACTGCCATCTAGTGACTAAATATTGCAGCACATCTGCCAGATATAGATGTTTTCATTCCTCAAACTGGAAGCCACACCACGGTCACACAGTATTATGAAAAGTTGCAATTTCGTTAACTTTAGATCTTCATCTTGTTTTGAAAACATGCATCAAATTTTTACGTTGATTTAATGAAGGCCCTACGAGTAGTGAATCAAACTGTAACACATAGAAAAACAAGACATTTGCTGTTGCCACCAGGGGACGCTGTGATTTTAAGTCACGATTTCTGTACCGATGTCTTCAGGTCGCGACTCTTGTCTTATGTGTATAGTTTGGACTCGATTGGACAAAAAGATACAGGAGCCCGTGTTTTGATGGCGTTTAATCAAACTTTGAGGCCACACCACGGTCAGACGGTTTTGCTAAAACTTAATCCTTCAATAACTTTAGATCTCCATTTTGTTGTGATGACGATCGTCTAAATTGTAAGTTGATTTGATGAAAGCTGTAGGAGGAGTACTTAAAACAAAAAATATCGAATATGACCAAAATGGCCACTAAAGTCAAAATGGCCACTAAAGTCAAACTGGCGGGCTTCCTGTTGCGTTATTCATAATGCACTGATGGACTTTTTTGTGCATCTAGTCATGATACACAATAGTCTTTGTTTTTTTTGAAGATCGGTGAATGCTAAATGAGGGGCTTTTCCGTAGGTGGCGCTCTTGAGCCATTTTGCCACGCCCTTTTCAAAATACTCCAGAATACGTAAATTTTCGCCGCCTTCGAATTTACTGCAAACTCCTACAACTTTTTGAGCACATTAAAGCCCTCAAAAAGCCAATTCATTTAAGCTAAGAAAAATAATAATAATAACTAGGGCTACGTTGTAGCACTAACGGGCCTGAGCACAGGCAATTTCAAGTCTGTTGCGGTCGGGGAAGAGAGAGCGATCGATGACCAAGCGCACGTCTCTGCCTTGCGTGCGTTTTAAGCTCTGCAGCAAGAATAAACGCTTCACTTCCTGTAGCCAGCAGGTGGCGCTATGATTTTAAGTCATGGTGTCTTTGTAGATGTCATCAGGTCGCAACTCTTGTCTTACATGTCTAGTTTGGAGTCGATGGGACCAAATATGTCTAAGATATAGAAGCTTGTGTTTTCATGGCATTCATCACACTTTGCCGCCACGCCACGGTCAGACGGTGTGTCAGAAAGTTGTTTCTTTGATAACTTTTTATCTCCATATTGTTGTGATGACACTCATCTACATTTTTTGTTGATCTGATGAAAGCTCTCCGAGAAGTACATAAAAATAGAACATGTACCAAAAACAAGACATTTCCTTCTGCCACCAGGGGGCGCTGTCATTTTAAGTCAAGATTTGTGTGTTGTTGTCTTCAGGTCGCGACTCTTGTCATACATGTGTAGTTTGGAGTCCATGGGACCAAATATGTCTGAGATATAGAAGCTCGTGCTTTGATGGCGTTTCGTCACACTTTGACGCCCCGCCACAGTCAGACAGTGTGTCAGAAAGTTGTTTCTTTGATAACTTTTTATCCCCATATTGTTGTGATGACACTCATCTACATTTTTTGTTGATCTGATGAAAGCTCTCCGAGAAGTACATAAAAATATAACATGTGCCAAAAACAAGACATTTCCTGCTGCCACCAGGGGGCGCTGTCATTTTAAGTCAAGATTTTTGTGTTGTTGTCTTCAGGTCGCGACTCTTGTCTTACATGTGTAGTTTGGAGTCCATTTTACCAAATATGTCTGAGATATAGAAGCTCGTGTTTTGATGGCGTTTTGTCACACTTTGATGCCACGCCACAGTCAGACGGTGTGTCAAAAAGTTGTTTCTTTGATAACTTTAGATCTCCATTTTGTTGTGAGGACACTCGTCTAAATTGTAAGTTGATCTGATGAAAGCTCTGCTACAAGTGTATCATAGAAAAAAACATGGAATATTCCCAAAATGGCCACTAAATCCTAAATTGCTGGCTTCCTGTTTCGTTTTTCATAATGCTCCGAGAGGCTTTTTTGTGCGTCTGGTCATGATACACAACTGTCTTCAAAATCGTGAGGATCAGTGAACGCTAAATGAGGTGCTTCTCCGTAAATGAGGGGAAGCTCCATTGGTGGCGCTGTTGAGCCATTTTGCCACGCCCATTTCCAAATACCCCAGAATACGTACATTTTCACGACTTTCTAACCAACTGCAAACTTTTACAACTTTTTGAGCATGTTAAAGGCCTCAAAAAGCCAATTCATTGCGCTCCGCGAAATAATAATAACTAGGGCTACGTTGTAGCACTAACGGGCCCGAGCACAGGCAATTTCAAGTCTGTTGCGGTCGGGGAAGAGAGAGCGATCGATGACCAAGCGCACGTCTCTGCCTTGCGTGCGTTTTAAGCTCTGCAGCAAGAATAAACGCTTCACTTCCTGTAGCCAGCAGGTGGCGCTAGGATTTTAAGTCATGGTGTCCTTGTAGATGTCATCAGATCGCGACTCTTGTCTTACATGTCTAGTTTGGAGTTGATTGGACCAAATATGTCCAAGATACAGACGCTCGTGTTTTGATGGCATGTGATCAGACTTTGACTCCACGCCATGGTCAGAGTATGGTGTTTTCCTATTTTGTAGCAGGTAAAAATACCAGTTAAATGTCAACAGTTGTCTTTATTGTCGTTCTGTTATTTAATAAATGCAACAAACTATAGTTTTTATATATATTGTATAACTATATATATATATATCTATATATATAACTTTATAACCTGTGTTATCAAATATGTTGTGCGGCTCCAGACAGATTTAAATTGGGGGAAGAGGGGACGAAATGGCTTTTTCAATAGTTACATTTTGTGTCTTGATCAAACCATGGTGTTACACTGACCTCTGGTGCCTTAATATTGGCACTACAGGTGTAATTCAATATTAAGTCACTAGAGAGCAGTGTTGGACCATTAACTACAGACATGGTGTTTTCATTTTGTTTATCAAATTTATAAGCCTCACCACGGTCACACAGATTGATGAAAAGTTTAAATTTTGATAACTTTAGATCTTCATCTTGTTTTGTACACATGTATCAAATTTTTACGTTGATTTGATGAAGGCCCTACGAGAAGTGAGTCAAACTGTAAGACATAGAAAAACAAGACATTTGCTGTTGCCACCAGGGGACGCTGTGATTTTAAGTCACGATTTCTGTACCGATGTCTTCAGGTCGCGACTCTTGTCTTATGTGTATAGTTTGGACTCGATTGGACAAAATATGTCCAAGATACAGGAGCCTGTGTTTTGATGGCGTTTAATCAAACTTTGAGGCCACACCACGGTCAGACGGTTTTGCTAAAACTTAATCCTTCAATAACTTTAGATCTCCATTTTGTTGTGATGACGATCGTCTAAATTGTAAGTTGATTTGATGAAAGCTGTAGGAGGAGTACTTAAAAGAAAAAATATCGAATATGACCAAAATGGCCACTAAAGTCAAACTGGCGGGCTTCCTGTTGCGTTATTCATAATGCACTGATGGACTTTTTTGTGCATCTAGTCATGATACACAATAGTCTTTGTTTTTTTTGATGATCGGTGAATGCTAAATGAGGGGCTTTTCCGTAGGTGGCGCTATTGAGCGGTTTTGACACACCCGTTCCCAAATACTTCAGAATACGTAAACTTGCGCACATTTCTAATTTACTGTACACTTTAGAAACTTTTTGAGCACGTTAAAGCCCTCAAAAAGCCAATTCACTGAGCGAAGAAAAATAATAATAATAACTAGGGCTACGTTGTAGCACTAACGGGCCCGAGCACAGGCAATTTCAAGTCTGTTGCGGTCGGGGAAGAGAGAGCGATCGATGACCAAGCGCACGTCTCTGCCTTGCGTGCGTTTTAAGCTCTGCAGCAAGAATAAACGCTTCACTTCCTGTAGCCAGCAGGTGGCGCTATGATTTTAAGTCATGGTGTCTTTGTAGATGTCATCAGGTCGCGACTCTTGTCTTACATGTCTAGTTTGGAGTCGATGGGACCAAATATGTCTAAGATATAGAAGCTTGTGTTTTCATGGCGTTCATCACACTTTGCCGCCACGCCACGGTCAGACGGTGTGTCAGAAAGTTGTTTCTTTGATAACTTTTTATCTCCATATTGTTGTGATGACACTCATCTAAATTTTTTGTTGATCTGATGAAAGCTCTCCGAGAAGTACATAAAAATAGAACATGTACCAAAAACAAGACATTTCCTGCTGCCACCAAGGGGCGCTGTCATTTTAAGTCAAGATTTTTATGTTGTTGTCTTCAGGTCGCGACTCTTGTCTTACATGTGTAGTTTGGAGTCCATGGGACCAAATATGTCTGAGATATAGAAGCTCGTGTTTTGATGGCGTTTCGTCACACTTTGACGCCCCGCCACAGTCAGACGGTGTGGCGAAAAGTTTTTTCTTTGATAACTTTAGATCTTCATTTTGTTGTGATGACAGTCGTCTAAATTTTAAGTTGATCTGATGAAAGCTCTACGAGAAGTGCATTAAAGTAAAAAATTATGGAATATGACCAAAATAGTCACTAAATCAAAAATGGCGGGCTTCCTGTTGCGTTTTTCATAATGCTCCAAGAGGCTTTTTTGTACATCTGGTGATGATACACAACTGTCTTCAATTTCGTGAGGATCAGTGAATGCTAAATGAGGTCCATCTCCGTAAATGAGGGGCTCTCCGTTGGTGGCGCTGTTGAGCCATTTTGCCACGCCCATTTCCAAATACCCCAGAATACGTAAATTTTCACGACTTTCTAACTTACTGCAAACTTTTACAACTTTTTGAGCATGATAAAGCCCTCAAAAAGCCAATTCATTAACGACACAGCAAAATAAAAATAAATATATATATATATATATATATATATATATATAACTTTATAACCTGTGTTATCAAATATGTTGTGCGGCACCAGACAGCTTTAAATTGGGGGAAGAGTGGTCGAGCACAGGCAATTTCAAATCTGTTGCGGTCGGGGAAGAGAGAACGATCGATGACCAAGCGCATGTCTCTGCCTTGCGTGCGTTTTAAGCTCTGCAGCAACAATAAACGCTTCACTTCCTGTAGCCAGCAGGTGGCGCTAGGATTTTAAGTCATGATGTCTTTGTAGATGTCATCAGGTCGCGACCCTTGTCTTACATGTCTAGTTTGGAGTTGATTGGACCAAATATGTCCAAGATACAGACACTCGTGTTTTGATGGCGTGTGATCAGACTTTGACTCCACGCCATGGTCAGAGTTTGGTGTTTTCCTATTTTGTAACAGGTAAAAATAGCAGTTAAATGTCAACAGTTGTCTTTATTGTCGTTCTATTATTTAATAAATGCAACAAACTATAGTTTTTATATATATTGCATGACTATATATATATATATATATATAAATAACTTTATAACCTGTGTTATCAAATATGTTGTGCGGCAACAGACAGCTTTAAATTGGGGGAAGAGTGGAGGAAATAGTAAAGGTTGCCTACCCCTGCCTTAGGTGACACAATTTGTGCCTTGGTCAAACCATGATCCTACACTGCCCTCTAGTGACTTAATATTGCGGTACAAGTAGGTTGTGCCGGCAATATAAAGCCACTAGAGGTCAGTATAACACCATGAAACACATACATGGTTGAAATGAAAACATGTCTTTTCATTTTGCACATCAAGATTTTAAGCCTCACCACGGTCACACGGATTGATGAAAAGTTTAAATTTTGATAACTTTAGATCTTCATCTTGTTTTGTAGAGTCTCATCTAATTTTTAAGTTGATCTGGTGAAAGCTCTCCGAGTAGTACATAAAAACATAACACGTACAAAAAAAACACATTTCCTGTTGCCACCAGGGGACGCTGTGATTTTAAGTCACGATTTCTGTACAGATGTCTTCAGGTCGTGACTCTTGTCCTATGTGTATAGTTTGGACTCGATTGGACAAAATATGTCCAAGATACAGGAGCCCGTGTTTTGATGGCGTTTAATCAAACTTTGAGGCCACACCACGGTCAGACGGTTTTGCTAAAACTTAATCCTTCAATAACTTTAGATCTCTATATTTATGTGAAGACAGTCGTCTAAATTTTAAGTTGATCTGATGAAAGCTCTACGAGAAGTGTATTAAAGTAAAAAATTATGGAATATGACCAAAATAGTCACTAAATCAAAAATGGCGGGCTTCCTGTTGCGTTTTTCATAATGCTCCAAGAGGCTTTTTTGTACATCTGGTGATGATACACAACTGTCTTCAATTTCGTGAGGATCAGTGAATGCTAAATGAGGTGCATCTCCGTAAATGAGGGGCTCTCCGTTGGTGGCGCTGTTGAGCCATTTTGCCACGCCCATTTCCAAATACCCCAGAATACGTAAATTTTCACGACTTTCTAACTTACTGCAAACTTTTACAACTTTTTGAGCATGTTAAAGCCCTCAAAAAGCCAATTCATTAACGACACAGCAAAATAATAATAATAAATATATATATATATGTATATATATATAACTTTATAACCTGTGTTATCAAATATGTTGTGCGGCTCCAGACAGATTTAAATTGGGGGAAGAGGGGACGAAATGGCTTTTTCAATAGTTACATTTTGTGTCTTGATCAAACCATGGTGTTACACTGACCTCTGGTGCCTTAATATTGGCACTACAGGTGTAATTCAATATTAAGTCACTAGAGAGCAGTGTTGGACCATTAACTACAGACATGGTGTTTTCATTTTGTTTATCAAATTTATAAGCCTCACCACGGTCACACAGATTGATGAAAAGTTTAAATTTTGATAACTTTAGATCTTCATCTTGTTTTGTACACATGCATCAAATTTTTACGTTGATTTGATGAAGGCCCTACGAGAAGTGAGTCAAACTGTAAGACATAGAAAAACAAGACATTTGCTGTTGCCACCAGGGGACGCTGTGATTTTAAGTCACGATTTCTGTACCGATGTCTTCAGGTCGCGACTCTTGTCTTATGTGTATAGTTTGGACTCGATTGGACAAAATATGTCCAAGATACAGGAGCCTGTGTTTTGATGGCGTTTAATCAAACTTTGAGGCCACACCACGGTCAGACGGTTTTGCTAAAACTTAATCCTTCAATAACTTTAGATCTCCATTTTGTTGTGATGACGATCGTCTAAATTGTAAGTTGATTTGATGAAAGCTGTAGGAGGAGTACTTAAAAGAAAAAATATCGAATATGACCAAAATGGCCACTAAAGTCAAACTGGCGGGCTTCCTGTTGCGTTATTCATAATGCACTGATGGACTTTTTTGTGCATCTAGTCATGATACACAATAGTCTTTGTTTTTTTTGATGATCGGTGAATGCTAAATGAGGGGCTTTTCCGTAGGTGGCGCTATTGAGCGGTTTTGACACACCCGTTCCCAAATACTTCAGAATACGTAAACTTGCGCACATTTCTAATTTACTGTACACTTTAGAAACTTTTTGAGCACGTTAAAGCCCTCAAAAAGCCAATTCACTGAGCGAAGAAAAATAATAATAATAATAATCTTTTCAATTTCAATAGGTCCTCTCACCGATTTCGGTGCTCGGGCCCTAATAAATATATATATATATGTATATATATATAACTTTATAACCTGTGTTATCAAATATGTTGTGCGGCTCCAGACAGATTTAAATTGGGGGAAGAGGGGACGAAATGGCTTTTTCAATAGTTACATTTTGTGTCTTGATCAAACCATGGTGTTACACTGACCTCTGGTGCCTTAATATTGGCACTACAGGTGTAATTCAATATTAAGTCACTAGAGAGCAGTGTTGGACCATTAACTACAGACATGGTGTTTTCATTTTGTTTATCAAATTTATAAGCCTCACCACGGTCACACAGATTGATGAAAAGTTTAAATTTTGATAACTTTAGATCTTCATCTTGTTTTGTACACATGCATCAAATTTTTACGTTGATTTGATGAAGGCCCTACGAGAAGTGAGTCAAACTGTAAGACATAGAAAAACAAGACATTTGCTGTTGCCACCAGGGGACGCTGTGATTTTAAGTCACGATTTCTGTACCGATGTCTTCAGGTCGCGACTCTTGTCTTATGTGTATAGTTTGGACTCGATTGGACAAAATATGTCCAAGATACAGGAGCCTGTGTTTTGATGGCGTTTAATCAAACTTTGAGGCCACACCACGGTCAGACGGTTTTGCTAAAACTTAATCCTTCAATAACTTTAGATCTCCATTTTGTTGTGATGACGATCGTCTAAATTGTAAGTTGATTTGATGAAAGCTGTAGGAGGAGTACTTAAAAGAAAAAATATCGAATATGACCAAAATGGCCACTAAAGTCAAACTGGCGGGCTTCCTGTTGCGTTATTCATAATGCACTGATGGACTTTTTTGTGCATCTAGTCATGATACACAATAGTCTTTGTTTTTTTTGATGATCGGTGAATGCTAAATGAGGGGCTTTTCCGTAGGTGGCGCTATTGAGCGGTTTTGACACACCCGTTCCCAAATACTTCAGAATACGTAAACTTGCGCACATTTCTAATTTACTGTACACTTTAGAAACTTTTTGAGCACGTTAAAGCCCTCAAAAAGCCAATTCACTGAGCGAAGAAAAATAATAATAATAACTAGGGCTACGTTGTAGCACTAACGGGCCCGAGCACAGGCAATTTCAAGTCTGTTGCGGTCGGGGAAGAGAGAGCGATCGATGACCAAGCGCACGTCTCTGCCTTGCGTGCGTTTTAAGCTCTGCAGCAAGAATAAACGCTTCACTTCCTGTAGCCAGCAGGTGGCGCTATGATTTTAAGTCATGGTGTCTTTGTAGATGTCATCAGGTCGCGACTCTTGTCTTACATGTCTAGTTTGGAGTCGATGGGACCAAATATGTCTAAGATATAGAAGCTTGTGTTTTCATGGCGTTCATCACACTTTGCCGCCACGCCACGGTCAGACGCTGTGTCAGAAAGTTGTTTCTTTGATAACTTTTTATCTCCATATTGTTGTGATGACACTCATCTAAATTTTTTGTTGATCTGATGAAAGCTCTCCGAGAAGTACATAAAAATAGAACATGTACCAAAAACAAGACATTTCCTGCTGCCACCAAGGGGCGCTGTCATTTTAAGTCAAGATTTTTATGTTGTTGTCTTCAGGTCGCGACTCTTGTCTTACATGTGTAGTTTGGAGTCCATGGGACCAAATATGTCTGAGATATAGAAGCTCGTGTTTTGATGGCGTTTCGTCACACTTTGACGCCCCGCCACAGTCAGACGGTGTGGCGAAAAGTTTTTTCTTTGATAACTTTAGATCTTCATTTTGTTGTGATGACAGTCGTCTAAATTTTAAGTTGATCTGATGAAAGCTCTACGAGAAGTGCATTAAAGTAAAAAATTATGGAATATGACCAAAATAGTCACTAAATCAAAAATGGCGGGCTTCCTGTTGCGTTTTTCATAATGCTCCAAGAGGCTTTTTTGTACATCTGGTGATGATACACAACTGTCTTCAATTTCGTGAGGATCAGTGAATGCTAAATGAGGTCCATCTCCGTAAATGAGGGGCTCTCCGTTGGTGGCGCTGTTGAGCCATTTTGCCACGCCCATTTCCAAATACCCCAGAATACGTAAATTTTCACGACTTTCTAACTTACTGCAAACTTTTACAACTTTTTGAGCATGATAAAGCCCTCAAAAAGCCAATTCATTAACGACACAGCAAAATAAAAATAAATATATATATATATATATATATATATATATATAACTTTATAACCTGTGTTATCAAATATGTTGTGCGGCACCAGACAGCTTTAAATTGGGGGAAGAGTGGTCGAGCACAGGCAATTTCAAATCTGTTGCGGTCGGGGAAGAGAGAACGATCGATGACCAAGCGCATGTCTCTGCCTTGCGTGCGTTTTAAGCTCTGCAGCAACAATAAACGCTTCACTTCCTGTAGCCAGCAGGTGGCGCTAGGATTTTAAGTCATGATGTCTTTGTAGATGTCATCAGGTCGCGACCCTTGTCTTACATGTCTAGTTTGGAGTTGATTGGACCAAATATGTCCAAGATACAGACACTCGTGTTTTGATGGCGTGTGATCAGACTTTGACTCCACGCCATGGTCAGAGTTTGGTGTTTTCCTATTTTGTAACAGGTAAAAATAGCAGTTAAATGTCAACAGTTGTCTTTATTGTCGTTCTATTATTTAATAAATGCAACAAACTATAGTTTTTATATATATTGCATGACTATATATATATATATATATATAAATAACTTTATAACCTGTGTTATCAAATATGTTGTGCGGCAACAGACAGCTTTAAATTGGGGGAAGAGTGGAGGAAATAGTAAAGGTTGCCTACCCCTGCCTTAGGTGACACAATTTGTGCCTTGGTCAAACCATGATCCTACACTGCCCTCTAGTGACTTAATATTGCGGTACAAGTAGGTTGTGCCGGCAATATAAAGCCACTAGAGGTCAGTATAACACCATGAAACACATACATGGTTGAAATGAAAACATGTCTTTTCATTTTGCACATCAAGATTTTAAGCCTCACCACGGTCACACGGATTGATGAAAAGTTTAAATTTTGATAACTTTAGATCTTCATCTTGTTTTGTAGAGTCTCATCTAATTTTTAAGTTGATCTGGTGAAAGCTCTCCGAGTAGTACATAAAAACATAACACGTACAAAAAAAACACATTTCCTGTTGCCACCAGGGGACGCTGTGATTTTAAGTCACGATTTCTGTACAGATGTCTTCAGGTCGTGACTCTTGTCCTATGTGTATAGTTTGGACTCGATTGGACAAAATATGTCCAAGATACAGGAGCCCGTGTTTTGATGGCGTTTAATCAAACTTTGAGGCCACACCACGGTCAGACGGTTTTGCTAAAACTTAATCCTTCAATAACTTTAGATCTCTATATTTATGTGAAGACAGTCGTCTAAATTTTAAGTTGATCTGATGAAAGCTCTACGAGAAGTGTATTAAAGTAAAAAATTATGGAATATGACCAAAATAGTCACTAAATCAAAAATGGCGGGCTTCCTGTTGCGTTTTTCATAATGCTCCAAGAGGCTTTTTTGTACATCTGGTGATGATACACAACTGTCTTCAATTTCGTGAGGATCAGTGAATGCTAAATGAGGTGCATCTCCGTAAATGAGGGGCTCTCCGTTGGTGGCGCTGTTGAGCCATTTTGCCACGCCCATTTCCAAATACCCCAGAATACGTAAATTTTCACGACTTTCTAACTTACTGCAAACTTTTACAACTTTTTGAGCATGTTAAAGCCCTCAAAAAGCCAATTCATTAACGACACAGCAAAATAATAATAACTAGGGCTACGTTGTAGCACTAACGGGCCCGAGCACAGGCAATTTCTATTCTGTTGCGGTCGGTGAATAGAGAACGTTCAATGACCAAGCGCTCGTCTCTGCGTTGCATGCGTTTGTGCACTGCGGCAAGGATTATTGCTTCACTTCCTGTAGCCAGCAGGAGGCTCTATGAACTAGAGGTAAGTAACCTTGAAACCATACAACCAAACCTATTGCTTTAACTATCACCATATACTTACATGCCTCAAGGCTTTTTTAATATAAAATTGTTATAAAAGTTACAGTTTATTTAACACGTCTAATGAACACATTGAAGCAAGTTAACTGCAGAGTCGTATGTTTGGCTGTGACTTTGTTTTATTTTAATAAGTTAATATCAATACGCTACATGTGTAAGTTGCATGTGATAATAACTATGTTTCACCATTATTCTGATACAGGCTGATATATCCACCATTACTATTTTCACATCGTTAATTTAGTCTGTCATGGAGTTGTAGAGTCAATTAGACAGTATAGATAAGATTATAATGTCCACACATCAGTTTTGTAAACACTTCTCCAGTTAATTATATAATTATGTTTTCACACTGAGGGAAGTGGAGAGACTTGATGTGGACTGTTATCAACAGCTCTGTGGGAGATCATCACCTTGAATATTACAGATGAGGTAGAAAGACATTTTATCTATGTGTACAATGTTGTATTTCTTTCTCACGTTTTATCAAAAGCGATTTAAAGTATGTGCATTTAACCATTAGTATACAAACCCAGACCCCAGTACATCGGTTCTATCTGAAATATGTGGTGCTTCATACACAACACAAAACATTCATAACAGTGCGCTTCTGCTCCTCATTAATGCAGCTCCTGATGTCCTCAGCAGCAACATGGTGGAGATTTGGAGCTTCATGCTGGTCAACTGGAAGACAACTGATTAAGATTAAAAGATTAAGATTAAGATCCATTTATTCGTCCCAAACACATGCACAGACATGCAAAGGCACACTCATGCAGGTAGGGAAATTTAATCTCTGCTTTTTACCCATCTGGTGCAGGACACACAGAGCAGTGAGCGACCATGTACGGCGCTCACGGAGCAGATGTTGGGGGAGTGAGGTGCCTTGCTCAGGGGCACTAGAGAGGGTAGGGAGACTCTTGGATTTTTGGACAGATCAATCCAGGTTTGTCTTTTGTTGTCTCTCCGTGGAGTCGAACCGGAGACGAACCAGAGACCTTCTCTGCCCATAGTCCAAGTTTCTGCCCTCTACACATCACTCCATACGTTGCTCCCTTAACTACAGATGGCCTGCGAATGTCATGGAGTTTTACAGTGAATTAGACAGTTTAGATATGATTTTAATCTCCACACATCAGTGTTGTAAACAGTTCTCAAATTAATTATATAATTATGTTTTCACACTGAGAGAAGTGGAGAGACTTGATGTGGACTGTTATCAATAGCTCTGTGGGAGATTATCACCTTGAATATTACAGATGAGGTAGAAAGACATTTTATCTATTTTTACAATGTTGTATTTCTTTCAGTACTTTTATCAAAAGCGACTTAGATAAAAATATGTGCATTTAACCATTAGGATACAAACCCAGACCACAGTACAACGGTTCTATCTGAAATCTGTTGTGCTTCATACACAACTCAAAACATTCTTTAACAGTGCGTTTCTTCTCTTCATAGATGAGGAACTGCAGCACCTGACGTCGTCAGCAGCAACATGGTGGTCAACACGTGGACGACTGCATCATCATCAGAAGCTACACAACACTTCTAAATTCCTCCCTTAAATAAAGATGGCCTGCAACTGTTTGGTGGTGGCAGTCATTGCTAAGTGGCATGGATAAGAATTCATTTCTATCTTCATTATGGTTGGTTAAAATAATAAAAACTTATAACAACAATGTGTATCTTTTGCTTTCTGATTTGATACACTTTAGATAAGAACCCAGTGTTTAATATTTCTGCTTTGCCATAAGAGACAAAACATGGTCAATTGGTCATCACAGCTGTGTCCTTCAGGCTCGTCCGTCCCTAATAAAATGAGAGGAAACATAAAAATAATCAGATCATAATCATTTCATCTTAGGAAATAGGTAGTGTACATCATTTTCAAATTCTCTATGAACACTGTCTGTTCTAGTAAAGTTACAAGGCTATAATGTATTTATATTTAACAAAATAATTCAGGGAAGTCTGCCTGAGATTAACGATGTAAACACTAGTAGACACGGTTATTTTTCACTGTAACACGTGACAGGACATCAACACCGTGACTCTGAATAAAGAGCCTTAGGATACGTAGTGCTCCTTTGCACAGCTGCTCTTACAATGTGTAGCAAGTGCTAAATCTCCATTAGTATAATAGTAATGAAAATCACCCTTCACATAATTGAACATATATTTTCCATGTGAACCGCTTTAACACAGTTCAATTCCGGAGCAAAATATAACTTATACAGTATTTAATAGAGCTAGTATTAGTAAACAGATCAAACAAATAGCAGTACAACACATCACACGTGCACCAGCATGCAGTCTCACTGTCGCTATGGAATTGTTCTTAGAGTGTGTGCCGCGCACTGTACTCTGCACAGTCAGTCCACAGTGTCTCTTTTGCTTATCATCACAGTCAGTCAGAAGTGTCCGTTTCACTTACGTAGCAGTTGAGAGATGCTTTGTTGGAGCTAGCAGGAGCTAGCTAATAGCCAGTGCTGATGTTGAGAAAGGCAGCGGCAGAGTTCACACAGGAAGAAACACGAGGGGAGAGGGGAAAAGAGCGTGGAGACACTCTAACCTGCTGAGCGAACAACGTCCACAGTAACTCCGACGCCGTCCTCTCATCCAGATTCGCCAACCGTCCTCCGGTTCCCCGTGACCCACAGCTCCGCAGCTTGTCACGCTGTAACTTTTTTCAAAGTCTTATGATGCGTTCACTTGCAGCTGTGTTCAATTGAGTTTCGTTTTTCATGTCGAGATGATGACCTCAGCTGCCAAGCAGTTAATCATCATGATGAAAAGTCACAGCAATCTTATGCCTACACTATCAATATCTTGAGACCCATTTCACACAGTTTGAAATGGTTTCGCAAAGTGGCTGAATAAAAATAGCTCCAGGTGTGAGTTGACCAAAACAATGCGGTCTAATGATGCGTTCATGGTAACTCCGTTAAAATGAATGCCGTGTTTTAATGTTATTCATCAAACTTTAAGGGCACGCCACGGTCAGACGGTGTGGCGAAAAGTTGTTTTTTTGATAACTTTACATCTTCATGTTGTCTTGAGGAGACTCATGTAATTTTTAAGTTGACCTGATGAAGGCCCTACGACAAGTAAATCAAAGTGTAAGACGTATAAAAAAAAAACATTTCCTGTTGCCACCAGGGGACGCTGTGATTTTAAGTCACGATTTCTGTACCGATGTCTTCAGGTCGCGACTCTGGTCTTATGTGTATAGTTTGGACTCGATTGGACAAAATATGTCCAAGATACAGGAGCCCGTGTTTTGATGGCGTTTAATCAAACTTTGAGGCCACACCACGGTCAGACGGTTTTGCTAAAACTTAATCCTTCAATAACTTTAGATCTCCATTTTGTTGTGATGACGATCGTCTAAATTGTAAGTTGATTTGATGAAAGCTGTAGGAGGAGTACTTAAAAGAAAAAATATCGAATATGACCAAAATGGCCACTAAAGTCAAACTGGCGGGCTTCCTGTTGCGTTATTCATAATGCACTTATGGACTTTTTTGTGTATCTAGTCATGATACACAATAGTCTTTATTTTTTTTGAGGATCGGTGAATGCTAAATGAGGGGCTTTTCCGTAGGTGGCGCTATTGAGCGGTTTTGACACACCCGTTCCCAAATACTTCAGAATACGTAAACTTGCGCACATTTCTAATTTACTGTACACTTTAGAAACTTTTTGAGCACGTTAAAGCCCTCAAAAAGCCAATTCACTGAGCGAAGAAAAATAATAATAACTAGGGCTACGTTGTAGCACTAACGGGCCCGAGCACAGGCAATTTCTAGTCTGTTGCGGTCGATGAAGAGAGAACGTTCGATGACCAAGCGCTAGTCTCCGCATTGCATGCGTTTGCGCTCTGCGGCAAGGATGATCGCTCCACTTCCTGTAGCCAGCCGCTGGTGCTGAACTAGAGGTAAGTAACCTTCAAACTATACAACATAACCTATTGCTTTATCTATCATCATATGGTTACATGCCTCAAGTTTTGTGTAATATGTAATTGTTATAAAAGTTACCGTTTATTTATCAGGTCTAATGAACAGATTGAAGCAAGTTAACTCCACAGTCTTGTTTTGGTTGTGACTTTAATTATTTTTTTAATAAGTTACTATCAATACTCTACACGTGTACGTTGCATGTGATAGTAACTATGTTTCACCAATATTCTGATACAGGCTGGTATATCCACCATTACTATTTTCACATCGTTTATTTAGTCTGTCATGGAGTTGTAGAGTGAATTAGACAGTATAGATAAGATTATAATGTCCACACATCAGTGTTGTAAACAGTTCTCACATTAAGTATATAATTATGTTTTCACACTGAGGGAAGTGGAGAGACTTGATGTGGACTGTTATCAACAGCTCTGTGGAGTTATCACCTTGAATATTACAGATGAGGTAGAAAGACATTTTATCAATGTTTACAATGTTGTATTTCCTTCAGAACTTTTAGGAAAAGCAACGTAAAAGATGTGCATGTAACCATGAGGGCACAAACACAGACCTCAGTACATCCAATCTATCTGAAAGTAGTTGTGTTTCATACACAACACAAAACATTCTTTAACAGTGCGGTTCTTTTCTTTATAGATGAGGAACTGCAGCACCTGATGTTCTCAGCAGCAACATGGTGGAGATCTGCAGCTTCATGCTGGTCAAAATGTGGACGATGTCATCATCATCAGAAGCTACACAACACTGTGAAATTACTCTTATATAAAGATGGCCTGCAACTGTTTAGTGGTGGCAGTCATTTCTAAGTGTCATGGATAAGAATTAATTTCTATCTTCATTATGGTTGGTTAAAAATTTATTACAACTATGTGTATCTTTTGCTTTCTGATATGATATTGTTTAGATAAGAACCCAGTGTTTAATATTTCTGCTTTGCCATAAGAGACAAAACATGGTCAATTGGTCATCACAGCTGTGTCCTTCAGGCTCGTCCGTCCCTAATGAAATGAGAGGAAACATAAAAATAATCAGATCATAATCATTTCATCTTAGGAAATAGGTAGTGTACATCATTTTCAAATTCTCTATGAACACTGTCTGTTCTAGTAAAGTTACAATATATTATATCCACCATTACTATTCCCACCGCGTTTATTTAGCCTGTCATGGAGTTTTACAGTGAATATGACAGTTTAGATATGATTATAATCTCCACACATCAGTGTTGTAAACAGTTCTCAAATTAATTATATAATTATGTTTTCACACCGAGGGAAGTGGAGAGACTTGATGTGGACTGTTATCAATAGCTCTGTGGGAGATTATCACCTTGAATATTACAGATGAGGTAGAAAGACATTTTATCTATTTTTACAATGTTGTATTTCTTTCAGTACTTTTATCAAAAGCGACTTAAAATATGTGCATTTAACCATTAGGATACAAACCCAGACCACAGTACAACGGTTCTATCTGAAATCTGTTGTGCTTCATACACAACTCAAAACATTCTTTAACAGTGCGTTTCTTCTCTTCATAGATGAGGAACTGCAGCACCTGACGTCGTCAGCAGCAACATGGTGGTCAACACGTGGACGACTGCATAATCATCAGAAGCTACACAACACTTCTAAATTCCTCCCTTAAATAAAGATGGCCTGCAACTGTTTGGTGGTGGCAGTCATTGCTAAGTGGCATGGATAAGAATTAATTTCTATCTTCATTATGGTTGGTTAAAATAATAAAAACTTATAACAACAATGTGTATCTTTTGCTTTCTGATGTGATACACTTTAGATAAGAACCCAGTGTTTAATATTTCTGCTTTGCCATAAGAGACAAAACATGGTCAATTGGTCATCACAGCTGTGTCCTTCAGGCTCGTCCGTCCCTAATAAAATGAGAGGAAACATAAAAATAATCAGATCATAATCATTTCATCTTAGGAAATAGGTAGTGTACATCATTTTCAAATTCTCTATGAACACTGTCTGTTCTAGTAAAGTTACAAGGCTATAATGTATTTATATTTAACAAAAGAATTCAGGGAAGTCTGCCTGAGATTAACGATGTAAACACTAGTAGACACGGTTATTTTTCACTGTAACACGTGACAGGACATCAACACCGTGACTCTGAATAAAGAGCCTTAGGATACGTAGTGCTCCTTTGCACAGCTGCTCTTACAATGTGTAGCAAGTGCTAAATCTCCATTAGTATAATAGTAATGAAAATCACCCTTCACATAATTGAACATATATTTTCCATGTGAACCGCTTTAACACAGTTCAATTCCGGAGCAAAATATAACTTATACAGTATTTATTAGAGTTACATATGAACAAAGTGTGTATTCTTATTTTCGGTGGATATTCAACTATGTATTTGAATATGCTTTTGGATTAAAACGTGCACTACCATGACAATGAATGTTTAGTATGGAGCTATTTCACATTAAAAGTATTGCATTATAATTTAACACATTATGTATTATGTGCAATACTTTGTAAGTAATGAAAACAGGTCTGTACCTGGAGTCAGTGTTCAGTCTGGTTGGATTCAAGTTGTGTCTCACGCTGGACATCCTAGAGGAACATTGAACACAAATACACAGATATGTTAAGTCATACATGTGCCATGTTATCTGCTTAACAGACTTTTACATGGTAATAATAAAATATTAATTCAAAGTTAATCAGATCATAATCATTTCAGCTTAGGAAATAGGTAGTGCATATTAGCCTACAATTCTGTATGACACTGTCTGTTCTAGTAAAGTTACAAGGCTATGATTTACTCATATTTAACAAAAGAATTCAGTGAAGTCAGTCTGAGATTAACGATTTAAATACTGAAGGTGGGAGACACGGTTACTTTTCACTGTAACACGTTACAACACTACTCTGAAGAAAGAGCTTTAGGACACGTAATGCTCCTTTGAACAGCTGCTCTTGCAATGCAGATGTGACTTTAAACACTCAGGTTTCTCAGGTTTCAGTTAGCATCGCTAGCCCGCTAGCGAAACTAACTTACAAGCCGACACACAGTCTCCTGTCTCAGAGTCATCCGCATAAAGTAACGCTTATATCTGCTGGGTGGACCCGCTCATGTCGTTTCATGTCGGTGTTTGTCGGTAATAACCCCAATCGAATCGAAGAGCAGTTACTGCACCCATGCGAAGATATTGTTAGCTTGCTTGTTAGCGAGCTAGTTAGCCTCCGGCGCTAGCGAAAAAGAAGCCGACACACAGTCTCCTGTCTCAGATTCATCCTTATAAACGAACGCCTATCTCTGCTTGGTGGACCTCGGTTCATGGCGGTTGTTTCGGTAACAGCTGGCATTCGCATCGAACCCGTTGATATACACTGAGCTGGTATGTAGCTCCCGGATTAGCGTCCCTTAGATATCACGGCTTATTCAAAGGCACCCTGCGAATCACATCGAAATAAAATACTTAACGTGACTTACCACAGAAACGGAGGCGCAGACATCGTTACCGTGACCGTCAGGAGAGGAGCAGAACATCAAAGTGTGTAATTTACCGGGTATGTGGGTGTAAGCCATTTCATGAGGCGTTCACTTGTACCTGGTTGAAGCCGAACTCACAACACACAACACAGCTTACACTGTGACGTCACGTGAATTTCAAACATCTATATCGCTTAAACGAGGGAGTTAAAATAAAATACACCCCCCTCAGAGTTGTCATGAAGGAAGAACTTAGCGATTGAGACTAAAACCAAAGTTTGAGCAATGCTGTAAAAGGTTTAATTCTCCTCTAAAGTTGGCCACCCTGTAAACACAGTCTGTTAATGCATAGATAACACAAAGCATGGTCTGACACTGCCATCTAGTGACTAAATATTGCAGCACATCTGCCAGATATAGATGTTTTCATTCCTCAAACTGGAAGCCACACCACGGTCACACAGTATTATGAAAAGTTGCAATTTCGTTAACTTTAGATCTTCATCTTGTTTTGAACACATGCATCAAATTTTTACGTTGATTTAATGAAGGCCCTACGAGTAGTGAATCAAACTGTAACACATAGAAAAACAAGACATTTGCTGTTGCCACTAGGGGACGCTGTGATTTTAAGTCACGATTTCTGTACCGATGTCTTCAGGTCGCGACTCTTGTGTTATGTGTATATTTTGGACTCGATTGGACAAAATATGTCCAAGATACAGGAGCCCGTGTTTTGATGGCGTTTAATCAAACTTTGAGGCCACACCACGGTCAGACGGTTTTGCTAAAACTTAATCCTTCAATAACTTTAGATCTCCATTTTGTTGTGATGACGATCGTCTAAATTGTAAGTTGATTTGATGAAAGCTGTAGGAGGAGTACGTAAAACAAAAAATATCGAATATGACCAAAATGGCCACTAAAGTCAAACTGGCGGGCTTCCTGTTGCGTTATTCATAATGCACTGATGGACTTTTTTGTGCATCTAGTCATGATACACAATAGTCTTTGTTTTTTTTGAAGATCGGTGAATGCTAAATGAGGGGCTTTTCCGTAGGTGGCGCTCTTGAGCCATTTTGCCACGCCCTTTTCAAAATACTTCAGAATACGTAAATTTTCGCCGCCTTCGAATTTACTGCAAACTCCTACAACTTTTTGAGCACATTAAAGCCCTCAAAAAGCCAATTCATTTAAGCTAAGAAAAATAATAATAATAATAATAATAATAATCATTTCAATTTCAATAGGGCCTCCCACCGATTTCGGTGCTCGGGCCCTAATAATAATCTTTTCAATTTCAATAGGTCCTCTCACCGATTTCGGTGCTCGGGCCCTAACTAGGGCTACGTTGTAGCACTAACGGGCCCGAGCACAGGCAATTTCAAGTCTGTTGCGGTCGGGGAAGAGAGAGCGATCGATGACCAAGCGCACGTCTCTGCCTTGCGTGCGTTTTAAGCTCTGCAGCAAGAATAAACGCTTCACTTCCTGTAGCCAGCAGGTGGCGCTAGGATTTTAAGTCATGGTGTCCTTGTAGATGTCATCAGATCGCGACTCTTGTCTTACATGTCTAGTTTGGAGTTGATTGGACCAAATATGTCCAAGATACAGACGCTCGTGTTTTGATGGCATGTGATCAGACTTTGACTCCACGCCATGGTCAGAGTATGGTGTTTTCCTATTTTGTAGCAGGTAAAAATACCAGTTAAATGTCAACAGTTGTCTTTATTGTCGTTCTGTTATTTAATAAATGCAACAAACTATAGTTTTTATATATATTGTATAACTATATATATATATATATGTATATATATAACTTTATAACCTGTGTTATCAAATATGTTGTGCGGCTCCAGACAGATTTAAATTGGGGGAAGAGGGGACGAAATGGCTTTTTCAATAGTTACATTTTGTGTCTTGATCAAACCATGGTGTTACACTGACCTCTGGTGCCTTAATATTGGCACTACAGGTGTAATTCAATATTAAGTCACTAGAGAGCAGTGTTGGACCATTAACTACAGACATGGTGTTTTCATTTTGTTTATCAAATTTATAAGCCTCACCACGGTCACACAGATTGATGAAAAGTTTAAATTTTGATAACTTTAGATCTTCATCTTGTTTTGTACACATGCATCAAATTTTTACGTTGATTTGATGAAGGCCCTACGAGAAGTGAGTCAAACTGTAAGACATAGAAAAACAAGACATTTGCTGTTGCCACCAGGGGACGCTGTGATTTTAAGTCACGATTTCTGTACCGATGTCTTCAGGTCGCGACTCTTGTCTTATGTGTATAGTTTGGACTCGATTGGACAAAATATGTCCAAGATACAGGAGCCTGTGTTTTGATGGCGTTTAATCAAACTTTGAGGCCACACCACGGTCAGACGGTTTTGCTAAAACTTAATCCTTCAATAACTTTAGATCTCCATTTTGTTGTGATGACGATCGTCTAAATTGTAAGTTGATTTGATGAAAGCTGTAGGAGGAGTACTTAAAAGAAAAAATATCGAATATGACCAAAATGGCCACTAAAGTCAAACTGGCGGGCTTCCTGTTGCGTTATTCATAATGCACTGATGGACTTTTTTGTGCATCTAGTCATGATACACAATAGTCTTTGTTTTTTTTGATGATCGGTGAATGCTAAATGAGGGGCTTTTCCGTAGGTGGCGCTATTGAGCGGTTTTGACACACCCGTTCCCAAATACTTCAGAATACGTAAACTTGCGCACATTTCTAATTTACTGTACACTTTAGAAACTTTTTGAGCACGTTAAAGCCCTCAAAAAGCCAATTCACTGAGCGAAGAAAAATAATAATAATAATAATCTTTTCAATTTCAATAGGTCCTCTCACCGATTTCGGTGCTCGGGCCCTAATAAATATATATATATATGTATATATATATAACTTTATAACCTGTGTTATCAAATATGTTGTGCGGCTCCAGACAGATTTAAATTGGGGGAAGAGGGGACGAAATGGCTTTTTCAATAGTTACATTTTGTGTCTTGATCAAACCATGGTGTTACACTGACCTCTGGTGCCTTAATATTGGCACTACAGGTGTAATTCAATATTAAGTCACTAGAGAGCAGTGTTGGACCATTAACTACAGACATGGTGTTTTCATTTTGTTTATCAAATTTATAAGCCTCACCACGGTCACACAGATTGATGAAAAGTTTAAATTTTGATAACTTTAGATCTTCATCTTGTTTTGTACACATGCATCAAATTTTTACGTTGATTTGATGAAGGCCCTACGAGAAGTGAGTCAAACTGTAAGACATAGAAAAACAAGACATTTGCTGTTGCCACCAGGGGACGCTGTGATTTTAAGTCACGATTTCTGTACCGATGTCTTCAGGTCGCGACTCTTGTCTTATGTGTATAGTTTGGACTCGATTGGACAAAATATGTCCAAGATACAGGAGCCTGTGTTTTGATGGCGTTTAATCAAACTTTGAGGCCACACCACGGTCAGACGGTTTTGCTAAAACTTAATCCTTCAATAACTTTAGATCTCCATTTTGTTGTGATGACGATCGTCTAAATTGTAAGTTGATTTGATGAAAGCTGTAGGAGGAGTACTTAAAAGAAAAAATATCGAATATGACCAAAATGGCCACTAAAGTCAAACTGGCGGGCTTCCTGTTGCGTTATTCATAATGCACTGATGGACTTTTTTGTGCATCTAGTCATGATACACAATAGTCTTTGTTTTTTTTGATGATCGGTGAATGCTAAATGAGGGGCTTTTCCGTAGGTGGCGCTATTGAGCGGTTTTGACACACCCGTTCCCAAATACTTCAGAATACGTAAACTTGCGCACATTTCTAATTTACTGTACACTTTAGAAACTTTTTGAGCACGTTAAAGCCCTCAAAAAGCCAATTCACTGAGCGAAGAAAAATAATAATAATAATAATCTTTTCAATTTCAATAGGTCCTCTCACCGATTTCGGTGCTCGGGCCCTAATAAATATATATATATATGTATATATATATAACTTTATAACCTGTGTTATCAAATATGTTGTGCGGCTCCAGACAGATTTAAATTGGGGGAAGAGGGGACGAAATGGCTTTTTCAATAGTTACATTTTGTGTCTTGATCAAACCATGGTGTTACACTGACCTCTGGTGCCTTAATATTGGCACTACAGGTGTAATTCAATATTAAGTCACTAGAGAGCAGTGTTGGACCATTAACTACAGACATGGTGTTTTCATTTTGTTTATCAAATTTATAAGCCTCACCACGGTCACACAGATTGATGAAAAGTTTAAATTTTGATAACTTTAGATCTTCATCTTGTTTTGTACACATGCATCAAATTTTTACGTTGATTTGATGAAGGCCCTACGAGAAGTGAGTCAAACTGTAAGACATAGAAAAACAAGACATTTGCTGTTGCCACCAGGGGACGCTGTGATTTTAAGTCACGATTTCTGTACCGATGTCTTCAGGTCGCGACTCTTGTCTTATGTGTATAGTTTGGACTCGATTGGACAAAATATGTCCAAGATACAGGAGCCTGTGTTTTGATGGCGTTTAATCAAACTTTGAGGCCACACCACGGTCAGACGGTTTTGCTAAAACTTAATCCTTCAATAACTTTAGATCTCCATTTTGTTGTGATGACGATCGTCTAAATTGTAAGTTGATTTGATGAAAGCTGTAGGAGGAGTACTTAAAAGAAAAAATATCGAATATGACCAAAATGGCCACTAAAGTCAAACTGGCGGGCTTCCTGTTGCGTTATTCATAATGCACTGATGGACTTTTTTGTGCATCTAGTCATGATACACAATAGTCTTTGTTTTTTTTGATGATCGGTGAATGCTAAATGAGGGGCTTTTCCGTAGGTGGCGCTATTGAGCGGTTTTGACACACCCGTTCCCAAATACTTCAGAATACGTAAACTTGCGCACATTTCTAATTTACTGTACACTTTAGAAACTTTTTGAGCACGTTAAAGCCCTCAAAAAGCCAATTCACTGAGCGAAGAAAAATAATAATAATAATAATCTTTTCAATTTCAATAGGTCCTCTCACCGATTTCGGTGCTCGGGCCCTAATAATCTTTTCAATTTCAATAGGTCCTCTCACCGATTTCGGTGCTCGGGCCCTAATAATAATCTTTTCAATTTCAATAGGTCCTCTCACCGATTTCGGTGCTCGGGCCCTAATAAGAATCATTTCAATTTCAATAGGTCCTCTCACCGATTTCGGTGCTCGGGCCCTAATAATAATAATAATCATTTCAATTTCAATAAGGCCTCCCACCGATTTCGGTGCTCGGGCCCTAATAATAATAATCATTTCAATTTCAATAGGGCCTCCCACCGATTTCGGTGCTCGGGCCCTAATAATAATAATCATTTCAATTTCAATAGGTCCTCTCACCGAAATCGGTGCTCGGGCCCTAATAATAATAATCATTTCAATTTCAATAGGGCCTCCCACCGATTTCGGTGCTCGGGCCCTAATAATCATTTCAATTTCAATAGGGCCTCCCACCGATTTCGGTGCTCGGGCCCTAATAATAATCTTTTCAATTTCAATAGGTCCTCTCACCGATTTCGGTGCTCGGGCCCTAATAATCATTTCAATTTCAATAGGGCCTCTCACCGAATTCGGTGCTCGGGCCCTAATAATAATCATTTCAATTTCAATAGGTCCTCTCACCGAAATCGGTGCTCGGGCCCTAATAATCATTTCAATTTCAATAGGTCCTCTCACCGATATCGGTGCTCGGGCCCTAATAATAATAAAAATCCTTACAATTTCAATAGGGCCTCTCACCTTTCGGTGCTCGGTCCCTAATAATCCTTTCAATTTCAATAGGCCCTCTCACCATTCGGTGCTCGGGCCCTAATTAGTAGAATTGTTGGAGAATTAAAATGAAGAGAAAAGGACAGAAGAAAGGAAGATCATCTTAACTTATACACAGTACAAATAACGATACAGTACCATAAGATATAGGTCTACATTTATAGGAATAGTAGATGTGAGAAGAGTGGTGTTTGTCTTTCAGCCATGATTTATCACTAACTATACAGATAAATGACAGATTTTAGTCAGTAATTAAGAACACCATTTTGATCCTGGCCTGTAATGATGTCACTGTGAAATAAAACTCATCTGTAACTTCAGGTCAGGCCAGTATCAGAATGTTATTATTAACTACAGATTATATATATATATATCCAAAAAACTACTCTCCCTTTCTCTCTTTCTGTCAATCATGGTCAAGGCGTTCTTTGCATTACAGTTTAAACAATTTTAGAAAATAAGAACAAATCCTCATCTACGGACAAGTTTTCTAGTAGCGATTGTCAACACAAGTGAAACTCTCTTTCACACACCCTATTGTCAAGTTGTTTGCAAGTTGCAATTTATATTGTCCAGATGCTACACTGTTTCTCATCTATCAACATAAGCTTACTTCTTAATACTCCTACTACTACTGTAATTCCCCAAATAATTTGGGGGAATATGTGAATTGATTTCAAATGAGAAGTGTAACTTCTATGTGAATCAGTTTTTCCTCAGCCCTTTTTTTAAATAGCTTCAGATTTCAGCCGTTTCACAGCTTTTGACCTAGCTCTGGTTGGACCAGAGCACAGTGTTAAAATCATGGAGTCAATGCACACAATCAAATGAAATGTATTTCATATCTGGAGACACATTAATCCTGTTATGCTTTAGAGCCTCTGTGTGTTGTTTTGTATATATTGCAATACTGCTTTTGTCCCAACAATACTGCTTGTGGCAATTTATGGCAATGTTTGGCCAAAAAGGAATAGTACCAAAAGTGCATAACTATGCATGAATGTTGGCAATGTTGAGTGCTTCTCAGTTATGCCAAGATGACTGTAGCCTGGTTTAAAGCCTTTGTTTAGAACTTCAGTTTAGGTATTAGCAAGGGTGTGAGGATTGTGTGTGTACTGTTGTGTTTTTGTTGTTGTCTCCTCCTTCCTGTGCAGGTTGGTTGTGGCAGGGGGCGTGGCTGGCTCTGGATGCTACTGACGAGACACACCTGCAATCAATCTCCACTCATCATCCACCCCATAAAGGCCTGGTCTTTCCACCACTTCAGTGCCGGATTATTCTCTACACTACGAATCTCCTGGTGACTCTCAGCTCAGCATCACTTCTTGGTTTAGTCTCGGATCACCCAGCCAGCCAGCACCCGGCCGCTCCAACCTCCACCTGCCTTTACATTAATAAACTCTGTTCTTCCTCCAACTATTTACCCGTCTGTGTCTGCTTCGGGGTCCGAACCTGACTTCCACCATAACAAAGGGTTTGAGAATGGTCATCATTCTTATCTGAAACCACGAGGAGCATCATCTGGGACAGGGGTATTCAACTAAATTTTAAAGAGGTCCAGTTAGAGAAAATTTCTTGAAGCAAAGGTCCGGAAGATCATAATTTCTAACTATTTAGTGTGATATCTATTTAAGTAGCCTAGTAGTTGTATCAGGAACTGCATGTACGCAATACCTGACTGTCAAATCAAATTAATTCAGTAAATCCAAAAACTTTCAAGTATAAAATAAAGGAAGCAAAAAGCTTGTATGTCCCTTTTTCTGTTTCACAATTTGACCTAACATTCTCAACCAATTTCACAGATAATAACAATTGAACAGTTTTAGAATTAATTTCTTCCCCTCTTACATCCCACTGTCAGGGCCATTCTCATACACATGTGGAGGTGCTCATTAGATAGCCTTGAACGTTATTTATTTTTGATAATGTTGATTGTGGAGAAAGCTGCCTCGCAGTTGTATGTTGAGCCAAACATGGTCAAGATGTACAGGGCTACTTTGGAGCCAGAAAGTGGAAGGGTCAGTTCTTGCAAACTGCTCTTTCAGGGCCAAATCTGCTTGGAGATCAACCAATTGCATCTGGAGAGGCTCAGCGTTTACCCCTTTAAAGTGCCTTGTGACTTCCTTTGAGAACCCCTTGACATCTGTGATGATAAATGGGTTCTGAATGAACATGGTGAGTGGCTGTCCAAAGCTGAAGCTGTCTAAACTGTTCCTGAAGTTTACAATCAGCTTATCAATAGAGTCAACAAAAGCAGACACATCTCTCTGTCCCTGAACCTGTTTCTGCACTGCTGGAAAGTGTGCACAGTCTCCCTGCAGGTCTTCCTTGAACATCTCAAGTTTCCTCTGAAAGGAGCGGACAGCTGTCATCAGTTCACAAATAGAATTGTCCTTGCCCTGTAGCCTCAAATTCAGTTCCTTCGGATGTGAAGTGATATCAAACAAAAAGGCCACATTATCCATCTGTTTCTCATTTTCTAAAAAGAGAGAAAACTGTGTTGCCTTCTGACTTCTTTGCTCTGCCAAAAAAGCTGCTACTTCCCTCCTGATGGACCAAAAGTGCTCTAACAGCCTGCCTTTACTGAGCCATCTCACATTGTTGTGCAGCAAAAGATCATCAGCATCTGCATCAAATTCCCTAAGCATGTGATGCTGGTAGGAAGGGGATGCCCTGAGAAAATGTATCATTTTCATCATTGTATTCCTCACCTCAGCATGCTCATCTGACAGGGAGGCGCAGAGGACAGATTGATGAATGATGCAATGGTAGGCTATGAGCTCAGGATTGTCCTCTTTCAGTCTTGCTACAGCTCCTTTCTCTCTCCCTATCATAGCAGGGGCTCCATCTGTGGTTATTGAAACCACTTGTTTTGGCTCTATTCCTCTCTTTGTTTACGTCTCCTTAATAGCCAGGTAGATGTCTTCTCATCTTGTACTGGTCTGAAGGGGAGTGACACCTACCAGGTCTTCACAGAACGCTAATCAACCCACTAGAGCACTCCGCTCCCAGAATTCAGGCCTACTTGTCGTCCCTAAAGTCTTTAAAAGTAGAGTAGGAGCCAGAGCTTTTAGCCACCAAGCTCCTCTGCTGTGGAATAATCTACCACTTTCAGTTCGGGAGGCAGACACCATCTGTTCATTTAAGAGTAGGCTCAAAACCTTCCTTTTTGATAAAGCTTATAGTTAGAGCTAATTAGTGCGGCAGAACGTAACTTGTTCTATTTTCTAAAATAGGAAGCGTTTAGTCTAAAAAGGCATAGAGGTATTGATGGTTGATCTACAGAGTGGGCCACATGGTTTTCATCGTACTATCATACAAACCAGTAGCCGGTCAGATTTACCTTGAGCCTCAGTGTAGCTTCAAGTTCGGCCTGTATCATGGTATCATTGATTACAGGGCAAAAAACCCTGACACAAAGGGAATTCATGACACATGACACACGGAGCTTCTCCTTCCTCTTCTCCATCCCTATCTCCTTCCCCGGAATCCCTTTGCTTTATCGCCCGCAGATCCAGGGCACGATTTGTGGATCGCGCATCAGAGGTCGCAATGGTGGATCCAGTATGGCGGATTCTATATCGTGTGGGCTGAGCATAGTGGTAATGGCGGATCCTGTGTCGCGTTGGCATCAGATAAGGGCGGTGGACCAGGACCGCGGCAGCGGCTCATGATGAATCGTAATAAGAGGCAGTGGACAATGACTGTGGACTAAAATGGAATCTGATCTGCATGGTGGATCATGATCCTGCTGGTTGCTGACCATAGACTATGATTGCAGCTGGACTGCTTGACATATCGTATTGAAGTTATCCTTCAAAATGTTTACGCTCATCAATGCTGCTAAAAACTTTAATCTTGATGATGATTTCCTACACATGGCATCTATTGCACTTCTCTCCGTCCTGGGAGAGGGATCCCTCATGTGGCTCTTTCTGAGGTTTCTATGTATTTTTACCCTGTAAAAGGGTTTTTAGTAGTTTTTCCTTACTCTTCCTGGGGGTTAAGGACATAGGATGTCACACCATGTTAAAGCCCTATGAGACGAATTGTGATTTGTGAATATGGGCTATACAAATCAAATTTGATTGATTGATGATTGATTACACAAGGTGCGTTATGCATGGCTTCATTTAGCTGATCGGATTATGGATGACACATATTCTCAATTGCTCTTATTTAGCCAACAGCTTTTAAATTTTGCTTGAGGTTCTTCGAGGCATGTGATGACTGTAAATAAAGACAATAAAAATCTATACTTGATTAAAAAAAAAAAAATTATAAACTTTGCTGCATATTAGGGTACTGTTGACACAACGAAAAATTAAGTTTTCTCAATTTAAATCCAAGGACAGGCAAAGTGCTAATACTTTTTTTTAATTTAAATTGAAGTTTCCCTTTTTCCTGTGAACCAAGAACAGGCCAAGTGCTGATAGTCAAAATAAATTAAAAATCAAGTATCCATTTTTCCTGTCAACAAAAGGACAGGGAAAGTATCAGCAATAAAAACATCAACATATTAAACTACAGTCTTCTTCGGGCTGCATTATTGTGATTAAAAAAGACGTTTATCAAGCAATAGGATAACATTACGCTTTTAAACTTGTTAAAAGGGGCAGCTTTGGCTGAGGGGTAGAGTGGTTTTCCTCCAACTGCATGCCGAAGTGTCCTTGGGCAAGATGCTGAACCCTGAATGGCCCCCCATAGAATACAAAGTGCTGCGATTAGATGCACTGTATGAATGTGTGTGTAAATGGGTGAATGTAAAACTGTACTGAAAAGCGCTATATAAATAGAAAACCATTTACCATTTAAAAAAAAGTTTAAACCATATTTTTGTAATGGAATCTAGAATCCTGCGCACAGCCTGTTAGCTAGCGTTTATATAGCAAGCTAGCTAACAGGCTATCCACCTGAGGCGAGTTTACATCGACTACGTTACAATGTCAAATGTGCCTTCTCCTCAAATGCTCCTGTCTTGCTTCCATGGAAAGCAGGTCCGCTGTACAAATATTGCAGGTAGTTTTTTTCAGGCTATATTAAGAGGGTAATTCTCCCGAACTTTCAACTTTGTGGTACGCGATGCTGTTGCAACGGACACCGCCTTGGTCCATGTTTTGTTGCTATTGCACATGCGCGACTTTCAGAGATAGGAAGGGAGCGAGATGGCTCACTCCTCAGCTACTTCCATCAGCACCTCCCGTAAATCAACGTTTAGTTCAGCTGCACAGCACGTAAAACACACGCTATGGCGTAACCAACGAATCATCGACGAGTAAATTCGTTGGCGACTATTTTTGTCATCGATTTTTCTGTCGACGACGTCGAATAATTTTTGCACCCCTAATCCTCAGTTAATAGTTAATAGTTTTCTTTGTGGCAGATGATGCTGACATGGGTATTTGCCTTATTTTATCACAAAGCTCTTCCTTTTGTTTTCCCTCAAGTGTTTCACTAACTGCACTATTGGGCTCTAAGACCACTTATTTTCTGTGATCTCACTTCAGATTTAAGTGGGTTTGTTTGTTCAAAACCTTTATGTTTTGTGTCATAATGGTGTTTCACATTTGCACTTTTAATAAGTGCCACAGTTTCTGAACATATGAGACACACAGGTTTAGTACTCCCAGTGGGAAGTATGAACAGAAATGAGTCTGTCCATGCCAGATTAAATGCTCTATTTTCGCTTTCTACTTTTTTTTTTTGGAGAGCGCCATTTGTTCCTTACGTTTCTCTCTTTTTCTACGGCTCACTCCTCCGTTTCTCAGGCTCACAGAGAGTCGCAATGCTTACTGCCTGGAATGAACAGACTTGATTGGCTGAGTAGTATCACGGAAAGGCTTGATGGCTTAACTTGCATGCAATTGGTCAATGCGTTTCCTAATCCGCTAAACGACTACAAAAGCTGCAACAGTTAAAAATAGCATCGCGGTATTAAACCTACCGTTATCTGTGTCTAGGGCAACAAAAATAGCTAGTCTAAGTGATTTTCTGCCTGCTAAATAAGACAGTGGTTTTAGAAGATGGGCAGAGAAGGTGTTGTGCAATAGTAGTAGTAGATTTGACGTTGGCTAATTATTAATAATCATGAGAAATGATTATTAAAGTAGAAATTATTTGTTAAAAATAATTAAAAATTATAAAGCTAGTAATTAAGAATAGTAAAATAATTAATTAGAAATGATACGGTTATCAATTAATAATGGTTAAATAATTAATGAAAACAATAAAATTATCAATTAAGAATGAAACAATCTGTAATTAATGCTTATCGTAGTGGGGCACCACCCTGGTTACAGGGACCAACGAGTCAAACTATAGTTATCAGTCTCAAGTGATAAAAGTTAAATTAATAATCTCAATAGTTAATATTAATGATAATATAATAAACAATGAAGGGTTTTAAGTTCGAGCACAGGCTATAGTAATCCAGCTGTATTCACATACACATGTACAAATAATCACAGAAATACAAATACTTTAATTAAAAAAGTATTTATTAAAAAGGGGAAATAAAGTTAATGTTATTTCAATGATTCTTCATTTAACAAAACCAATATTTCAAAGATGGCAACAGCAGCACTTATCACAATGGTCACACAGGTAATACTGGGTATCTACTGGTGTGTGTGTGCGTGGTCGTGTGTGTCTGCCTGTCTGTGTCTCTATGTGTGTGTGTGGGTGTGTGTGTCTAAAGAAAAAAGGGAGTGGCTATGGCGTAATGACGAGATCACGTGGTGACGAAGTCTGGCCAGGATCAGGATGTTACGTTCACGTACTTTCAAGATGGAGGTTTATGAATGAAGCCACGTTGCGAAAAGCAAAATGGCTGCCGGTCACTGAACTTAACAAAGGGGATCTTTAGACAAAGGGATTTCTTATCTCCTGGTTCTGGCGCCGAATGGCGTCGAGATGTATCAAGGCTCCTTAAATCTAGAATTTTCTATGCCACATGAAATATGTAAGTGTAGGTCGGGACGTGTGCAAAAACAGGTTTAGGAGAAAAGAGAGAGAGAGGGAGAGATAGAGAGATCAGGAAAGCTCTCAAAACATCGTCAGAGACAAACTTCCGGCGAAGCGGGCAGTCCAGTTACGTGAGATGTATCTTTTAACAGATGTAAATCTCCGCACAATATCTCTGACGGTAACACTTTAAAAAGGGAAGTGCCGGCTTATTACGCGCGCTTCTCAGAACATAGTAAACAAAGGAATCGGATGTGACGTCTCCAGTTCGCCACGCGTTACACGGCTAAAAACAGATCAGCGATCTACAAACAAACACTCAAATAAACATGACACGCTAAGTAATTAAACTAGTCTCTGCCCAGACAATAAAGCCTCTTACTGTGACCTTCGCGGTGTTGCTTGCGCGTGTCGCGCGGATTTTCGGGAAGTCCAGTGAATCTCGTGTTGTGTTCCTCGGGGTACATGCGGTCAGCGGATCCTCGGAATTAGGTGAGTGAAGTCCTGGCCTCTTAAGCGGGGCTCCGCTGGGTCTCGTGGTTGCAACGGAGGTCAGCGCTGGGCCGAATAGAGCGAACTTCTCTTGCTCTTGGAACGGAATTCGGCCTCGTCTCTTCTGCAGGGATGATCAGCGCTGTTGTGGGGATCGTGAAAAATAAAGTCTGTGATCTCGGCCGGCGAGTGGACTTCCTTTGGCGATCTCCTTCAAGTTAAAATAACAAAAAGTCCTATCAAAATAAAACGTCGACTGAATTAAAGAAATAAAAGAAAATGGAATTAAAACAAACGTCTGTAAATGCTCCCTAAAATTACCTCTGGATCAACTAACTGGAAAGGTCAGCTCTATCTTCAGGGAATCGGGAATGGGCCACGATTATTGATGAGTAGCTCCTCTTATTAACCTGTGGAGGCCCAGCCTCCTTGAGGTGTGGTTCTGAGATGATGCTGGCTTTAAGCCAATTGAGTGTCAGAGGTCAGATCAGAGTGGGAACGGCCAGGAGCAGAGCAGGGGTTTCTGGGGAAACCCCAGGGATGAAGTTACTACCAGAGGAGATGCTATCTCCATGCTTGATCTTAGCTGGAAACTTTAGAGCTGGTTTCATCTTGGCTCACAGGCCTTACTTTTACGACTCATTGTGTGGGTCCCACCACATGGCCAGTTCAGCAGGGACTCTTGCCCAACAAAGGGTTTTACCACAAAAAATCAATTATTTGAAGGAACGACTCTCAGGGCTTTCGCACAACTTCAGGCAAAGTATGGTATTGAAGCTAAGGATCTATTCCGATATTTCCAGCTTCGGCACTATTTGACCACAAACAATGAATGGGACAAAATTTGGGAAACACCAGGCAATTTTGAACAGTACTGGGTGGAGATAGCTGAGTCTCGAATTCAAACAAAACATATAATATCCTGTTTATACATTAGAATTCATAGGGATACAGCTATTGACACATTGGATATAAAAGGTTAATGGGAATTGGAGGCTAACACCATTATTACAGATGATGAATGGGAAAGGTCTCGGGTGTTCTGGCACAAATGTTTAAATAGTCCAACCTGGAGAGAATTTAGTTGGAAGCTAAGAATGAGATATTTTAAAACACCCATAGTAATAGCTAAGAAGTATTCCCTTCTCTGCTGGAGAGGTTGTGGTCTAATAGGGGATTTTCTCACATTTTCTGGGATTGCCCTTAATTGCAGAAGTTCTGGGAGGAGGTGAAGAGGGAGATACGTGAGACTTGTATTTGGACAGTTTGATTGACCCACAATAGCTGATTTTGGGAACTACGCCTTCAAGGGGGCTAAGGGAAAAAAAACGAATTATATATGATGAGTAATGATGTTAATTGCCCACAAAATTATCACAGTAAACTCGCTCAGGCCCCACCTACCTACCGTGGACCAGTGGGCCCAGAGGCTCCAGGCTGCGAATTGCATGGAAAGTTTAACTGCAAGCCTACGACTCCGGATGGACATTTACTTAACAAAGTGGACACCTGTGATAATGTATCTGTCAAAATTAACATTCTGTTGACATTTGACTGGACAAGCTGGACTGAATGTGAAACTATGTGAACCCATTGGGATAACTCTTTTGCCATTTGTGTTTTCATTTTATTTCGTCTTCACTTGTAATATTGTATGACATGCTGTGTGAGACTCACTGTCAAGGTACTTATTCTAATAAAAGTTTAAAAAAAATAAAAGCACCCCGTCAGGTTTAAATCATAACCTTTTGTTTTGGCTGTAAGTTTGGGTCTGTATGGGACGACTTCTGGGTCCGGACCCGGACTGCGGTCCGCCTTTTAGTGAGCCCTGATCTAAGAGCAGGCAGAGACAGATCATCTAGTGCTGTTGTTTTAAGCAGCCTAAATTTAGAGCACACAATTTCAACTAATAGGGGTTAATAAAATTATTAACCATGTGTGTAAAGAGGAAATAGGGGCAGTGTGAAGTGAATGATGATGGTTGAGCAGAGGAGATCACATGCTCACTCACACATATTGTCATTCATCTGTCTCTACTCTTTTTCAAGATGAGATTTTTATCAACGCATAAGAGGAAATTAATTTATTGTAATCAGAAAAGTTGCTTACCGCCATTCAAGTGTAACATCTGACAATTTCATGTAATGGGGTCTCACAGAAATCAACAAGCTCACAGCTCTTTCAGTTGAAATTCAAGCTTAAACAACCAAAAATGTAAATAAAAGGGAGAACATGATACGATATTCATAATAAATCGAAATGATGATTCAACATGGTTGAAATACAACTTCTTAAGTGATGGAGATTAATCAATTGATGCAGTATATTACTGAATGTTTTTCCCAAACATTAATATTTTAGAATACTATGTTGTGACGTATGAGTGTTTGTGTTCTCTTCATTCTTACATTCACCTACAAATTATTTTCTTAATTTTTCCCATAAGTATTTATATTTTAAGACTTCATCCTTTTTCAGTTGAAATGGATAAGTTCAACCAAATTCTGCTTGTGATCAGTGAAAAATGTGTATACAGACTGAAAACTCTATTGCTTTAAAGTGCCAGTGAGACATTGAAAAGAGGGAACCATGAAGTGCAAGGCAGTTGAGGCAGGTGAAGCAGTAATTCTCAAATCAATTCAGTCTTATTTGTATAGTGCAAAATCATAATATACATTATTTCAAGGCACTTAACATAGAAGGTCAAGACCTTAAAAAATAATAGAGAAACCCGACAGTTCCCACAACGAGAAAACACAACTATGGAGAGAAAAAAACTCAAGGATTAAAGGAATTTATTGTCACCATACTCGGGTACAATAGCCTGACGTTGTCAGACTCACAATTCTAGTCAGAATGTGAGTCTGAGACCGCTCCATTGGGCTGCGATTATGGGGCGTGTTTCAACTGACCAGGAAGTAAAATTCCTCTTCGCTCAATTGGATAGACCTACAACCAATCAGAGCAACGTAGTATGTGACGTATGCTAAGCAACGCATTGTGAGTTATTTACTAACGCCGGGTTCACACCGGACGCTTCAGCGCAGCGCCAAGCCTTAAATAACAGCTGGCTCCCATCCACTCCCATGTTAAAACTTTGTGCCGGTCACACCGGAGGCTGAAGCACCGCGAGGCAGCCTTGGCGCAGCGCGGTGCTTCAGCCTCCGGTGTGACTGGCACAAAGCCGTGCAGCGATCTACTGGATCAACGGGTGATATTATTAGCGCTGCCCGGCGGTTCAGCGTCGCTTCAGTGTCCGTTGTAAACAGCCAAGCGCCGGGGCGATAGGGATTAGCGCGGTGCTTTGGCGTCGCCTCCACGTTCTGTGTTCCTCTTTCAAAATGAATGCTCTGTCGATGTCTTCTAAAACAGACTCAATGGCAGCATCTACACATCTCAGCTCGCCAGCGGCAGGCATGTTTGTTGAAAACAAATTCAACCCAAGGGCACTTTGATGACGTGGTTGATTACGTTACCGTTGATCATATGTCAATCATCGTATAAAGCCCGCCCTGACAATCTGATTGGCCCGGTCGGGCATAATTTTTTCCCAACGGAGCGACTCCAGACCGAACTGCCCGACCAAAAATGTTGTGGGCGGGGCTAAGTTCGTCTGGCATCCAGGCTACGGGTACAATGTAATTGTAAGAGTCTTCTCTCTCCAATATATTACTATATACAAGTGTAGAAACATAATGTGACGACCCCTTCCACCCTCACCTGGACGCTAGGTGTCCCTGTTCTCTTTTCCCCTGAGCCTTAGGTGGAGGTGACATCAGCGTTAATCATTACATACCTCGGCCAGGTGTGCTGTGCCCTTTAAAAGGCCTTGCAACATTAATCTCTCTCTTGCGATATCTGTGGGACGAGGTTGGCTCTCCCTGACTCCTGACAGCAGCATCCTTTTCTGCTTTTGTTCATGGACACACATTGTGTGGTTGATTATAATTTTTTTTGTTAATACATATCTGAAAGAGCCACACTCCACTTGTGTCATCTCCCTCCTTGTCACAATCTTTGAGCCCATCTGTGACGAATGGGGGCTCGTACTTTGCAAACATTTTTCCGCGTTTATAAATGGCTTGATGGGCGGAGTCTGCTATTTTTGTGAATGAGACCTGTGATCAGGTAATGTATGAGTGTAGTGTGAAGTCACACACAAAGTCAGCTGTGCACCTTGTGTTTTTGTGAATGAGCGGCGTAGTTTGGTTGTGAGGGAGATGTTCTGGTAAGTGAACTGACGCTGTTCTGAGTTGGCTTGTCTCTGTGTTGCTATGCAGTGTGGTGTGAAAGTGGTTGGAGCAGTTGTCTCTGGAGCACGTCCGAGGCTGTATATGGAGTCACCAGTTTGGTTGCTTCGCCGGGTTTGCAGGATTCATTGCGTAAATACCCACCACAACTAGCATCTCAAGACTAGGGGGGAGCTTAAGCCAGTTGCTAGTTTGGCAATCAGCAGGACAGCGCTGCAGTGACGTGTTGCTATGTACGGCTGTAGGAGTGCGACCGCCGGTACACAGAGTTAAATTGTTAATATTCAGGCAGGTTAGCTATGTTTTTCAGTCATGGTTACTGTGGATGAGTTTCTGAGTGCTCCGTCAGGGGAGTTATTATACCGCTGTTCGTGGGATCAATTAATTCAAATTGCTGATCATTTCAAGATAGATGTTGGGGATAAACATTTAAAGGAGAATGTGGAGTATGAGGAGTATCCTGCGTGATAATCGGTTGGAAATGAGAGTCATTGACACTAAATTCGGGGCTGCTGTTTCTCCAAAGCCTGGTTCTGCTGCTCAGTCTCTGAGGCTGCGTTAACGTTTGAACAACGTAAAGAGCTGCTGTAACTGCGGGCTGCGACTCATGGGGAAATTAAATGAATGGAGCTGGAGGTTCGCAGACTGAGTTTGTCTCATGTTGGACGCCAGGTCCCTGTTTCCCCTGCGCTGTCACACTCTTTTGATGTGACAAGTTGTCTGCGTCTCATTCCACAGTTTGGTGAACTGGATGTAGACACGTTCTTCTCTCTCTTTGAACAAGTCGCCGACAGTAGAGACTGGACGGATTCCAACGAACGTTATTGTTGCAGTGCTTGTTATGAGGTAAGGCTCAGGAGTCATACTAAGTATTGCTGATAGTAAGATCTATGAAATGGTTAAAGCTGCAGTGCTAAAAGCATACAAGCTTGTGCCTGAAGCATATCACCAGAGATTCAGATCATGGGAGTAATCAGGTAAACAGACCCACATGGAGTTCGCCAGAGAGCTAAATATTCATTTCAATCGTTGGTGTAATTCACTGAGCATGGACAATTATGGCGATTTGTGTAATTTAATCGTTCTGGAGCAATTTAAAAATACTGTATCCCCTCAGATAGCTATGTATTTAAATGAGCATAAAGTAAAAACTGTGACGGAGGCCGCTGCTCTTGCTGATGAGTACGTACTGACGCACTGCGGGTACATGGCTCCAGATGATACCGGCTCCCAAAGGGACGAGCGTAAATTCTGCACGGCAGGTAAACGTTGGCAAGAGGCAAGCAACCCGCGTACTTATAAACCAGAGAGGTCCGCGAGTTCTCAGCTGCACATGAAGTGTGTAATTATTATAAAGGAAGAGGACATTGGAAAGCCAAATGTCCTATTAAATCAGGGGCTAAAGGTGGTTCTAGTCGCGGACATGTAAGGGCCGTTGCACTGACTGCTCCTGTCAGAACACTAAGTCCAAGGTTTTTACCATGTATCAACCATTGGCGTAGGGCAAAATCGCGCAAGGAGGTGGGGGGCCCTTTCGCATCGTTAGGGGCCCCCAAGACGCAATCTCTCCCCCCCAAGTGCGTCAGTTGCGGGCCCCTCCCCTACACCACTGGTGTTAACTCTCACTGTGCTATTCCTTGCTGTGTTGGTGCTCAATGTGAAAAGGTGAAGCCTTCAGTAGAGCTTACCCGAGAGAAATCAGATTTTTCTGCATTTGTGTCTGATGGTCAAGTGTCCTAAGTGGGCAGTAGTGTAAAGGAGCCAATGAAAATCCTTGGAGATACTGAAGCTTTTGATTCATATATTCTGAGCTCTGTGCTGCCGAATAGGTTTGACTGTGTTGCCTGTTCCAGTGCACAAGTTAGAACTGGACTTTGGCTTGGTACAGAGGGAAGTAGCCATGGGGGTGCGCCCTGCATTACCAATCCCAGGCATGGATATCATTCTGGGGAATGATCTGTGTGGTAGCCGTGTATGGGCTAGCTGTCCGCCATCTCTGGTGGGACATCCTCTCCTTCTGTCACTACAGGGCGTAACTGTTCACGGCCTGTGCAGTTACTACAGCTAGGTGCCATGAGAAGGCAGAACCTGAAGTTCAACAGGGCATGACAGAGGGCACTGGAACCTGCTCTGTGTCAGTGCCTGATACACACCGTACTGGCAACTGAGCAGCAAGCTTGTGATGGCCAAACCAGCAACCACACACACTGAAATTCGGTAAAATGGTGGTCACCTCTCTTAAATTCTAACTTGCCTAGTTATTTATTTTTGCACACGCACCTACTTCATTTATTAATTAACTGGACACATTTTGATTTCATACAACATATTTGTATTTGTTAAATCTTTTTTTCTGTGATAATTAATCAAGTTTTCTTTGAGTTACCAGTTCCTGGGGATTATTATATGGTCTTATACTGGGGTGTTATGTTGTGGCTGTATTTTTTTTTCAATGTTAGTATGTGTAAGTCTATCCCTGTGTTTGATTTTGAGTGGCTTGACCAGCCACCATATACGTTTTTGTGATGTTTTTAACTGGTCTCCATCCGTTACTGGAGGCTAGTTTGATTAATTTACCTTTTTTACTGGTTGTGAATTTATCTTTTTGCATTTTTGGTTAAAATTCACGAAGAGGTACTGATGTGTTGTGTTGTGCATGAACGAGTTCAATAGAACGCCGAATGTTTTCCTTCTCCTGAGGAGAGACGCTGCCTAAATCGAATGCTTGCTCAGTGCCCGTAAAATGTCTGCGATGCAGCCTAACCTAAACCAACTAACTCAACTTTGCACTATGTTACCCATGATTCATCGCACACAAATGTAGACCAAACAAGCAACGTATTCCAAGTGTTTTCTTCTCTGGCCAGTGTCTCAGCTCAGAACCGCCCGGACCACTCAGTGAATAAGGAGGAGGAGGAGTGGTCGTTCACTTCTCGTTATACACACACTTTTAGCGCATTTTCCCACAATATCCAGGTGCACTACGTCACACACTACAAACTTTCCTTAAAGGGGCAGGCCATACCTGCAACACACGACAACAGCTCTCGATCTGATATAAAAATGGCAAGTGAAAGCAGAGACGCAGACTCAGCGACTACATCCGATGCACCTTATTATAATCGGAGGGATTTTTACACCCTGTCTGATAAAGATTCCGACAGTAAAAATTCCAACTTTCTGTGCAAATTGTGTCCTGCGCTAAAAAAGCTAGTCCGACGGCAGCCTCATCCGCATGTTATTTAAAATGGCATGTGGAGCTGAAGCATCCAGTTAGCCTAAAAAGTTATCTCCAAGTAATTGAAGCTAAAAAAAAGACCAAGACCCTGCCAACAGCCCCAAATGACCCAAACCACATTGTCTGCAGCCTTCAAGGGTATGATTTCCCAGCAACAGGTAGACAAACTCGCAATTGACTACATTGTTGGAGATTTATAGCCTTTAAGTAAAGTGGAAAAGCCCTCCTTCATCAGACTAGTGAATGGTTTGCAACCAGGCAGACGTGTGCCTTCAAGAAGGCAGGTTAAGAGTGTGAGGATTTGTGTAGTTGTTTGTTGTTTTCGTCTCTCCTCCTCCCCTTCTCTGTTTCCCTTGGCAGGCTGTGAGCGCTAGGGGCGTGGCTGGTTCCCTGCAGCGGACGAGGCGCACCTGCATTCCATCCCAATCATCCCCTCTATAAAGATCTGGTCCGCTCAACAGGCCGGCGCCAGATTATTCCATATATCATGGTAGTTGTTTCGCTGTTGCTCTCGACCTTCACGTCTCGTTTTGTTTTGTGGACTAAAGACCTGCTTCTTGCTTGCTTCACGCAGAACCTCCGTGTGCCTCTTTGCTCTGCTGTCATCCTCGCCTCTCCGTGGATCCTCCAGCCAGCCTGCACCCTGCCGCTCCAGCCTGTACCTGCCTACACAGTCAATAAACTGTACCTTTTTCACTACCTGCTCCTCCGTGTCTGCTTTGGGGTCCGAACACCACCACAAACCCTAACAGAATAATCTGGCCAAGAAAATGGACCTCGCAGACGCGGAGAAGTTCCGACAAGCTCTCACTTCCCAAGGAACCCGTGTGGGAATACACGAGAAGGCTTTGCACGAGGTGATGGAAACTCTCCAAACCCTCACCTCCAACGTGGCGCAGATCGGGGGTCGCATGGAACAGCTGACTACTCACCTCACCACGCTGACGGTCCCAGCTCCCCCTCCTGCTCCAGCCCCGGATCCCGCTCCAACACCTCCACCTGCTGCGTCCGCGGGCGCTCTTTCCACACAGTCCCGGGAGCCATTCATCCCCACGCCCGCCAGGTTTTCGGGACAGTTAGGTTCTGGCAGGGAATTTATTTATCAGTGCAATCTTGTTTTTGATCAACAGCCGTTCACCTACTCCACGGACAAGTCGCGGATTGCTTTTGTAATGAGTCTCCTGTCAGAGAAAGCCGCGGCTTGGGCCGTTGCCATCGCCCACAGTAATTCTCCAGCCTGTCTTTCTTTTTCCTCCTTCTCTGAGGAATTCCTTAAGATTTTTGACAACCCGCTGCGCAGCAGGGAGGCCAGTAGCCGGCTCCTGTCTCTTCGCCAGGGGAATAACTCCGTGGCGGCGCACTCCGTAGACTTCCGCATTCTCGCTATAGAGAGCGGGTGGGACGAGAAGGCACTGCAGGGGGTTTTTCTCAGGGGGCTCAGAGATGAAGTAAGGGATGAACTGGCCGCTCGTGATGAGACCACCTCGCTGGACGATCTTATTTCTTTATCTATAAGATTAGATAATCGTCTTCACGAGTGCCTCAGGCAGGCCCCAGCAGGATTCCCCCGCGGATCGATCTTCCCCCCCTAAGCACGGAGGAGCCCATGCAGCTGGGGAGGACAAGACTCACTCCGAGAACGCAACGCATATCATTTGGTGAGGATTAGGGAGGGGGACGAGTGGAAGACAGGGTTTAACCCTCCCCTGGGTCATTTTGAATACATGGTCATGCCCTTTGGCCTCACAAATGCCCCAGCTGTGTTCCAAACACTTATAAATGATGTGTTAAGGGATATGTTAAATTGTTTTGTATTCGTTTATCTGGATGACATTTTGATTTTTTCCCGTGACCTCCAGGAGCACGAACAACATGTAAATATTGTGTTAAAGAGGCTCCTGGAGAATAGACTCTATGTTAAGGCGGAAAAATTTGATTTTCACGTCTCCTCGGTTAGTTTTCTGGGGTTTATTGTGGAGAAGGGGCAGATCAAAGCCGACCCTGCCAAGGTTAAGGCAGTGGCCGAATGGCCCACTCCGACATCAAGAAAGCAACTTCAGCGATTTCTCGGGTTTGCCAATTTTTACCGCAGGTTTATCCGGGACTATAGCCGAGTTGCCACACCGCTTACCCAGCTGACTTCGGTTAAGATGCCGTTTATTTGGTCACCGGCTGCTGAGGGGGCTTTTGATCGTCTTAAATTATTATTTTCCTCTGCTCCTGTGTTAATTCATCCTGACCCTAGTGTTCCGTTCGTGGTGGAGGTGGATGCCTCTGACTCCGGGGTGGGAGCTGTGCTCTCTCAACGCACCGTCTCTGACCAGAAGCAACACCCTTGTGCCTTCTTCTCCCGCCAACTCTCCCCTGCGGAGAGGAATTATGATGTGGGTAATCGGGAGCTGCTGGCGGTCGTGCTGGCGCTACAGGAATGGAGACACTGGCTTGAGGGTTCCACTCACCCATTCATAGTTTGGTCTGATCACAAAAATTTGTCTTACCTCCGTTCTGCCCGCAGGCTTAACTCGCGCCAGGCTCGATGGGCGTTGTTCCTGGGGCGTTTCAACTTTACGCTCACTTACCGACCGGGGTCGAAAAACATTAAGCCGGATGCGCTGTCACGTCAGTTTGCATCTCCTGTGGAGGACACATCCGGGAGCACCATTTTGCCATCCGCCTGTGTGGTGGGAGCAGCAGGATGGGAGATCGAAGGTGTGGTCCAGGGGGCCCTGAGGGATCAGCCAGCCCCGCCAGGAGTTCCACCAAATCGGCTGTTTGTTCCCCAGGCGGTCAGGTCCCCAGTCCTTCAGTGGGGACACTCTTCCTGGATCGCCTGCCATCCTGGTTGTCGTCGGACCCTGGGCCTCCTCCAACAGCGTTTTTGGTGGCCCTCCATGGCTGCTGATACTAGGGATTTCGTCGCAGCCTGTTCTGTCTGCGCCAGAAGCAAGGCTTCGCACCAGGCTCCTGCAGGGTTGCTGCGCCCCCTACCCATCCCGCACCGACCGTGGTCGCACATTGCTGTGGACTTCATCACGGGCCTTCCTCCCTCCGAAGGAAAGACAGTGGTGCTTACCATCGTGGACCGGTTCTCGAAGGCGGCTCATTTCATTCCCCTTGTGAAGTTGCCATCCGCCCTTGAGACCGCCAACCTTCTTGTTGTTCACGTTTTTCGCCTTCATGGAATCCCAGTTGACATTGTCTCTGACAGGGGTCCGCAGTTCGCCGCCAGGACTTGGAAGGCGTTCTGCCAGGCTTTGGGGGCGTCGGCCAGCCTTTCCTCTGGGTACCACCCTCAGACTAATGGCCAGACAGAACGGGCTAACCAGGATCTGGGGGCAGCCCTACGCTGTGTGACAGCGAAACACCCGGCTTCGTGGTCCACACACCTTCCCTGGATCGAATATGCACACAACTCCCTGATCTGCTCCGCCACAGGTATGTCCCCGTTTATGGCTATTAATGGGTATCAGCCTCCGCTCTTTCCCTCCCAGGAGACTGACGTGGCAGTGCCTTCCGTCAAGGAACATCTTCGACGCGCTCGCCGGGTTTGGCGCGAAGCCCGGGCAGCCCTCATCCGGACCTCTGCCCGCAATCAACGTATCGCCGACCGCCATCGCACACCGGCTCCGGATTATCGGCCAGGGCAGAAGGTTTGGTTGTCCTCTCGTGATCTGCCTCTACAGACAGAGTCCCGTAAATTGACCCCCAGATTCATTGGACCGTTTGTTATAGATCAGATCATTAATCCTTGTGCAGTTAAACTTAAGCTTCCCCCTTCTCTAAAAATTCACCCTACATTTCACGTTTCCCTCCTCAAGCCAGTGTCCTCAAGTCCTCTGTGCCCTCCAGCCGAGCCTCCTCCTCCCACCCTGAACATTGACGACCACCCGGCTTACACGGTTAATAAGATTTTGGATGTACGTCGGCGAGGCCGAGGATTCCAATATCTGGTAGATTGGGAGGGGTATGGGCCGGAGGAGAGACAGTGGATTTCCCGGTCGTTGGTCCTTGATCCCTCCATCCTCCGAGACTTTTACGCCCAGTTCCCGGATAGACCGGGTAGGCCGCCAGGAGGCGTCCCTTGAGGGGGGGGTACTGTGAGGATTTGTGTAGTTGTTTGTTGTTTTCGTCTCTCCTCCTCCCTTTCTCTGTTTCCCTTGGCAGGCTGTGAGCGCTAGGGGCGTGGCTGGTTCCCTGCAGCGGACGAGGCGCACCTGCATTCCATCCCAATCATCCCCTCTATAAAGATCTGGTCCGCTCAACAGGCCGGCGCCAGATTATTCCATATATCATGGTAGTTGTTTCGCTGTTGCTCTCGACCTTCACGTCTCGTTTTGTTTTGTGGACTAAAGACCTGCTTCTTGCTTGCTTCACGCAGAACCTCCGTGTGCCTCTTTGCTCTGCTGTCATCCTCGCCTCTCCGTGGATCCTCCAGCCAGCCTGCACCCTGCCGCTCCAGCCTGTACCTGCCTACACAGTCAATAAACTGTACCTTTTTCACTACCTGCTCCTCCGTGTCTGCTTTGGGGTCCGAACACCACCACAAACCCTAACAAAGAGACTGTTAAATAAAGAAACAGTGATGTTATCAGTAACCTTAAAGCTGAACGTGCTGATATTGACTGTTTGCACAACAGCAGATTGTTGGTCAGCTGTCAACAAAGGATTGATGGGCATTACCATTCATTGGCTGGACAAAAATGATATATCACAGAGAAGGTCAGCAGTCCTTGCATGCCGCTGTGTCAGAGGAGCACACACATATGAAGTGCTGGCAAAAGTGTTGGCAGATGTGTATAAGGAATTTAAAATTGTGTGCACTGTCACGGACAACGCATCAAATTTTGTTAAAGCATTCAACTGTTTTGGAGCGAGTGTTGCCATTACTGATGCAGCTGATGAAGCAACTGAAGATGACGCATCAGACAAATCTGGCCCTGCTAGCTCAGATGAGGATGATGGGATTGAGCCTGCACCTCTCTCAGATTTAGAGGATCCTTGCCTTCCACCTCATAGAAGGTGCGTGGCTCACACATTGAATCTGGTTACCAGAAAAGGTATCTGATATGCAGTACAAAACGCGAGCGAGGCCCGTCTTTTCAAAGGCATCTGCTCTATGGAACAGAGTGAAAAGAAGTCCAAAAGCCTCCGATTTTGTTGAGGATAAGCTTGGGATTGGCTTTTTTCTAACACCAATTGATACACGTTGGAACTCTATGAATGTGATGAGCCCCTAGCCTCTGCCCTGAACATCCTTCAGGGGTAGAAAAACACATTCCTTGGGTTCCTGGTCCCACTATTGTCCAGCTGAAGATTGATTTGAATGGCCTATTGGATGAGAGGTTTGAGCTTACGGCTACGCAATGTTTAATTGCATGTCGTCCCCTCATCCAAAACATGATACAGTCACTCTCTACAAGAGTGTAAGGCATGCCCGAACAGAGAGAAAACATACTGGCAGCTATACTACTACCAGCATTCAAGATGGACTGGTTGGAGGATGAGATTAAGGGCTTACAATATTGCGTGATGTTGAAGCAAGAATTTCAATCTGTTGACATAGATAATGAGCAAAATGTCATCCTTTTTCAAATTTAACCGCCCATCAAATGTCAACAAGTGTGAGGTGGACATTTACCTGGATGCACAGACCAATGATAACTTCACGGAGTACATAGTCTTACCAAAACTGACAAAGCTGTTTGTCAATACAACACAGCACTCCCTACGAGCACTCCAGTAGAGAGGCTATTCAGCATTGGTGGCCAAATCTTTAGTCCCAGGAGAAACAGGTTTGGAGATGCCAACTTGGAAAAGCAATTGCTTTTAAATGCTAACAAAAAAGCAGTAGTCTAGGATGTTGACTAAGCAAGCTTGTGTGATTTTTCACTTTTTCAAAAGAAGAACTGAAAAATCAAGGTGTTTGTTAGTAAGGTTGAGATTAAGAGCAATTTTATGGGACAGCTGCACTTTTCTATCGTGAGAACGATAGAAAAGTGCCTAAAATCTATAAAATTGTCAGAAATATGTATTTAAAATGAATGAAAGAGGATTTACATAGAAAGGTAAATATTGACTCTTATCAGTTCAAGTGCATGCATCACGCAGCATTACGCATGTGACAGCAGTATTTATATATTCAAAGCAATCGGACAAATTACTTCACACATCAAATGGGATCTTAAACTCCACTCTCGGATATTATTTGGAAAAAGAAGTTTGAAAGTGAATAGTTTTTCTTTAATTTTCAGAGTAATCCAGATTGTTCACCTCATGAGGAACCAAGGCCCAGGGTGTCAAGTTTGTTGAGCAGTCTGTTACATGCTGAGCTAAAGTCCACAAATAGCATTCTCACATAACTGTTTGGTTCCTCCAAGTGTGTCAGGGCGATGTGGAGAGCAGGTGGAGTGACATCCTCTGTGGAGCGGTTTACCCAATAGACAAGTTGGTGTTTATCCAGGTCTGGTAGGATTATGATTCTAATGTGAGAGTGATGCCTTTTCAAATGCTACGAAGGTTGTTATTGTCAAATTGTTCCTTAATCCGCTGTTTGTGTCTGGGCTTAGTATCCCTGATGCCCCTCTTGAGTTTCCCCTGTGCTTTGCTGTAGGCCTGTTTGTCATTCGACCTGAAAGCATCCTCACAGTGCTGTTAATCCATGGTTTTTGGTTGGGAAACACCTTCATTGCTTTTTCGTGATACCACATTTTCTGTGCATAAGGTTATAATTTCAAGGACTGACCTGGCATATTCCTCAAGGTCTGCTCCTTGTGTGAACAAATCACAGTCTGTGGTATAAAAACAGTTTTGCAGCATTGGTGTGGCCTCTTTAGACCACACTGTTACTTTCCTGATTGCTGGTTTTCTTCTGGAGATCGGTGGTCTGACCGCTTGGGTTAGAGTTAAGGTAAACAGCATAACCCTAACCCTAACCGTGCCGATCCACCAGGAATGTAAATTTGATTGGTCAGTTTGTTGTCAGGTGACATCAGACTGTATTTTAGCAAGAGCTGAGCCAGGTTAAAAATGTTGGTTAAAGGACTGCCTGCCAGACATAATTTCTTGGCTGTCTGTTTTCTAGCAGTGACTACAAAGGGACCAACAAGAGTCGTTGAAGATAATAGACACTTGTGGCAGTTGTGACTGAAGACACAGAGACAGTGTTCATGAAGCCACTTCCCCAGCAGAGACCATTATCCTATTCAGATCCACATTAACCAAAATTTCTTAATCATCAATGACTGCTTTCTGCTCTTGCTGTGTGTAGGTCATTGAGACAGAGGCAGTAGTTGTCGAGTGTGGTGGTCAGAGAGGACAGTGCCCAGGTCATGGAGGGTAAAGTGTACGTGCGTAGGTGTGTGGAATGCTCTTTTGGATTGTTGGACAAGTGTTGCTCTGCATCACACACAATGTTACCGAACATGGTCATAGTTGGACATCCTACATATGATATAAGCCAAGCTTTAACTAGAAATATATCAATCATTTGCCATACATGTTACTGACATGTGAACAAGAAATTAATTAATTAATAATAAAAGTTAATTTAAAAGGAGCAGAAATGCAGTGAATATAGAGAAGGTGTTGTAAGGTGACATAGGCAAAATAAGGCCTGAAATACATATTTCTAACCTTGGGCCAATTTTTTATATCACACATAATAGCAGACACACATTACCTCTTGTTTGCCTTTATTTAACCAGGTCGGTCCCGTTGAGATACAATGACACAAGACACACAGAAATCACATAACACAGATAAAATACATTTGAAAAAAGAAAAAAAGATAAGGCAACAGGACTAAAGCTCCGGATTCACACCAAAACAAGAACAAGTGCGGTATGAAGCCGCTCCAATTTCTCTCACACGAGTCTTCAAAGTTTCAAGGTTTATGAGCTCCTTTAACTTTAGAGTTTTTTGCAGTGCATTCCAAGCAGCAGGTGCAGCAAACTTAAAACAGTGCTTACCAAATTCAGAGTGAACTTTGGGCATAATTAATAAATAAAACTCATTTGAACGTAAGCAGTACTTGCTCTGGGATTTAAAGATGTAATTACATAAGTAGTGGGGGAGCAGACCCAATATAGCTTTATATATAAAAATATGCCAATGTATAAGGCGGCGTGCTGCCAGAGATGGCCACTCAACTCGAGCATATAAGATGGAGCGGTGAGTGAGGGCTTTACAATCAGTGACAAACCTTAACGCACCATGATATACAGTGTCTAGAGAATGCAGACAGTTTGCTGGGGCATTCATATATAAGAGATCACTGTAATCAAGTACAGGGAGGAAAGTGGTAGCAATCAACTTTTTTCTGGTAAAAAAAGAAAAACAAGATTTGTGACGGAAGAAGAATCCCAGTTTCACTCTTAATTTTTTTACCAGATTTTCTACATGGGGTTTAAAATAAAGTCGATCATCAATTAAAATGCCGAGATACTTGTAACAGTTCACAAGTTCAATTTCATACCCTTGCAATGACAAAATGCTGGGTGGAGACACAGGCACTTTCCTGCCATTGGAAAATATCAACAGTTTGGTTTTGGCGGCATTCAAGACAAGTCTTAGTTCAATGAGCTGATTTTCCACAAGGTTAAGAGCAATTTCTAAGTTGCCAAGGGCTTCGGCAAGAGTGGTGCCACAACAGTATATAACTGTGTCATCAGCATAAAAATGAAATTTGGCATTTGGGACATTACTGCCCAATGTAGTTACATAAATAACAAACAGAATCGGGCCCAGAACTGAGCCCTGTGGCACACCAGTAGAGACATTTAGCAGTGTGGATGAGCTGCCTTCAAAACAAACACATTGTTTTCTATTAGACAGATAATTATTAAACCAGCCAACAGCCTGCTCAGATAAACCTATATCAAGCAGGCGTTGCTTCAGAATGGAATGATCCACTGTGTCAAAGGCCTTAGAAAGGTCAACAAAGAGAGCTGTGCACACTTTCTTTTGATCCAGCCAGTCTATTATATCATTAGTGAGTTTAAGTGAGGCTGTAGTTGTGCTGTGTTGTTTCCTAAAGCCGTATTGGTATGGGGAGAGAATGTTGTTAGTATGGAGAAAATCTTTCAACTGATCGTTTACTAGACCTTAAAGGACCTTTGACAGGATGGACAACTTGGAGATGGGTCGATAATTATTCAAGCAAGTAGGGTCCCCCCCTTCAAAAGGGGAAGGACGTAAGCGACTTTCCAAATTTCAGGAATACAATTTGTGGTGATAGTGAGGTTAAAAAGATATTGGAGCGGTTTGGCAATAAAATCAGCTGCTAACTTCATGAAATATGGTTCCAAGTGATCTGGGCCTGCAGATTTACTGATATCAAGAGAGCAAAGAGCTCTACGGACCTCTTCCACTGAAAACAACCTAAAAACAAAGGAAGGTTGACCAGCAGAGATAAGGCCTAGAGACATGTTTCCAGCATCTGGGGCCCTCAAAGACGCAATATTGAGGGCAGGCATAGCAATCGTGGAAGAAGACCGAGAGAATAAGGAACCAGAGGCAGAAAAATGAATATTAAAACAATCAAGTATAGTAGCCCTGTCAGTTACAGTGGTAGCATCATTAACAATACAGGGTGGGAGTTCGCTATGATTATCAGTGGCTGAGATAGATTTGATCACTTTCCAAAAAATGTTAGGGTCGTTTAAATGTTTCGTTATTGCAGAGAGATAAAAGCTAGACTTTGCTTTTTTAATAAGAAAGGTAAAACAATTTCTGAGTCACCTAAATATAAGTTTATCTGCCTCAGACTGTGTCTTTCTGGCCTTAGCCCAGGCAAGATTTCTATTATGCAGTAGATCGGCTAAATCGGGCGTGAACCAGGTATTATCCCTCCCCTTAACCTTATATCTTCTGAAGGAGGCATGCTTATCAAGCAGGGCTATTCATGATTTATGTACCATAACTGATTTGATCAACATGGATCAAATCAGCTCTGTGTATTAGAGTTCCATTGTTTTACAAACATGTTAAAAACTAAAAAATTGCTCTACATTGCAGTTGAAAAAGTGTATTCATAACACCTAAAATGCTAGATTTAAAGTAAGCAAAGTCTTTAAAAGCTCATGCAGAAACTGACCGGCTGAAATAAATGGCAAGCACGCAGTAATGCTGCATACCCCACCCAAAGACTACTCTACTTTCGTACTAAACCGTGAGCAGGGAAATTGATTTCCCACAAACTCAATTTATATGTATATTGGGTGAAAAAGCATTTTTCGAAAATCCCCAGTTCCAGTGGTCGAAACAAGGCTTTGATCAAATGTCTCTTTAAAGCTTGTAAAGTCTGTTAAATTACTCTAAAACTAGCATTTTAGGTGCTATGAATACACTTTCAACTGCAGTGTACAGCTATTTCTTTTGTTTTCAAACATTTTTGTAAAACAATTGAGCTTTAATAAAGAGAGCTGATTACTTCAACTGTAATCCTTTTTCCAGAGTGAGGTGTGCAGGTGGACCCAAAATGCAGAAGCAAAGTTCAGGTAACAAAACAAAAAGGTATTTTAATTCAAACAAAGGGTTTTGCAGAAAAGCAGGGTAAAAGCTGATATATGCTACTCCATTTTGACGGAGACAGACATATGGGAACGCCTTCGCCGACGTGGAATGCTGCCTCCAAGCACCTCGGAGAGCTTTTCATGCACCTCTGATTTTTCTAACTATACTTCGGCATGTCAAAGAGCCTAGGGATACCCCCTTGGCTGTGATTGGTCCGCTAACGACATCATTTTTTAACAACGTCATTTCCGGACCTCACACTTCCTTTTTCATTCCCTATATCAGAATACCGCCACTTTAAAATCCAAACACAACTACGATTCTACTGTTGTTCTTGTCTCATAAAATACGTTACAGGCAAGTCCTCTTCCATGTCAAGCAGCTCCATCAACAGCCTTTGTCTGTTAGTTGCCATCGTTCACTGTGTGTGAGGAAAGCCCGGAGGAGGTAAATAAATAAGTAACGACTTCTTCTACATACAAAGACGTCATGAGGTAGGCTTCTCTAAGCTTTTCTTCTGTTAACCCATCTACTGTTCTGGCGGTGAATTGTTTTCAGCACCCACAGCCTTCGGAGAACCATAAATGAAAAAGAGTCCACTGTATCCGTCCGTCCGTAACGTAGTCGGAGTAGCATTTTTCAGCCTTAAGAAAACAAATTCGAAAAACAGAAAAATTTAAATCAGAATAACCTAAATAGGAGAAAAACTTGGAGAGAGGTGGTGTGGCGAACAAGAATAAGCTAGGAAACTACATGTTCCAGGTAAAGACGATGAAGAGCGAAAGACGACTAACTGACACACACAAAGGGAAGCACAGAGACTTATTTAAACAATGGAGGCAGGATTGATGAACACAGGTGAAACACATTTGGGATCAGGGCAGAATCATGACACCTTTGTCACACAAAGTGTACAATTCTAATTAATATCAGCAGAATTACCACTGATAAAAAACTAAACACCAGGAAAGCTTTAAAATAATTTATTATGGTATTAAAACTGACAAATGAAAAATAGAAATGTGATACTTTAACATAAGATGTCTCACATCATGCTGTTCGGGTCAAATTTGACCTGTTTTGACATTTGATTTGACAGCAGTAAAATACCCTAAATATCATTATTTTTGTTCAAAGTGAACCTACATTTTCAAAAAAGAAAAATAGTTTTATATTCTTTTGTACATGTGCTAAAAGTTTTTGTACATTGAGGCTGTTTCGGGTCAAATTTGATCCGTTTATATTGAAATGGATATACAGTGCCTTGCATAAGTATTCACCCCCTTTGGACTTTTCTACATTTTGTCATGGTATAACCACAGATTAAAATTGATTTCATCGTGAGTTTATGTAATGGACCAACCCAAAATAGTGCATCATTTGGAAGTGGGGGGAAATATTACATGGATTTCACAATTATTTACAAATAAAAATCTGAAAAGAGTTGAGTGCATATGTATTCACCCCCTTTACTGTGAAACCCCTAACAAAGATCTGGTGCGACCAATTGCATTCACAAGTCACATTTGCAAGTCACATAATTAGTAAATAGGGTCCACCTGTCTGCAATTTAATCTCAGTATAAATACACCTGTTCTGTGACAGACTCAGAGATTGTTGGAGATCATTACTGAACAAACAGCATCATGAAGACCAAGGAGCTCACCAAACAGGTCAGGGATAAAGTTGTGGAGAAATATGAAGCAGGGTTAGGTTATAAAAAAATATCAAGAGCTTTGAACATCTCTCTGAGCACCATAAAATCCATCATAAGAAAATGGAAAGAATATGGCACAACCGCAAACCTACCAAGAGGAGGCCGTCCACCCAAACTGAAGAGTCGGACAAGGAGAAAATTTATCAGAGAAGCAACCAGGAGGCCCATGGTTACTCTGGAGGAGTTGCAGAGATCCACAGCTGAGGTGGGAGAATCTGTCCACAGGACAACTATTAGTCGTCTACTCCACAAATCTGGCCTTTATGGAAGAGTGGCAAGAAGAAAGCCATTGTTGAAAGGGATCCATAAAAAATCCCGTTTGGAGTTTGCCAGAAGCCATGTGGGAGACAAAGCAAACATGTGGAAGAAGGTGCTCTGGTCAGATGAGACCAAAATTGAACTTTTTGGCCTCAATGCAAAACGCTATGTGTGGCGAAAATCCAACACTGCCCATCACCCTGAGCACACCATCCCAACAGTGAAACATGGTGGTGGTAGCATCATGCTGTGGCACAGACGGTCTCCATCCAATCTGACTGAGCTTCATCTTTTTTGCCAAGAAGAATGGACAAACCTTTCCATCTCTAGATGTGCAAAGCTGGTAGAGACATACCCCAAAAGACTTGCAGCTGTAATTGCAGCGAAAGGGGGTTCTACCAAGTATTGACACAGGGGGGTGAATACTTACGCACCCAACAGATGTCAACTTTTTTGTTCTCATTATTGTTTGTGTCACAATAAAATTTATTTTGCACCTCCAAAGTACTATGCATGTTTTGTTGATCAAACGGGAAAAAGTTTATTTAAGTCTATTTGAATTCCAGTTAGTAACAGTACATAATGGGAAAAAGTCCAAGGGGGGTGAATACTTATGCAAGGCACTGTAGATCATCCAGTGTGGGTCAAATCAAGGAAAGTGGTGGATTTAGGGAATCTTGAAACTGTGAAACTATTTATGCTATTTCTGTGTGTATTTTTTATGGAAGAGTGGTGACAGACATCGAGGGGGACCTTCACACTGGGATGAGAACTGTCTGTGTTCCAACCACATTTTCCCAGGTTCCCATAGAGACAGGCACCTGCTGGTTTTTGAATGGTCATGGGGGAATCCTGAAACAGTGAAAGACTAAAACAGCATAGGATTGATTACAGGTGCATCTCAATAAATTAGAATATCATAGAAAAGTTCATGTATTTCAATAACTCAATTCAAAAAGTGAAACTCATATATTATATAGATTAATTACACACAGAGTGAAATTTATTTCTTTTAATTTTGATAATTATGGCTTAAAGCTGATGAAAACCCAGCCACTTTATTAGGTACACCTTGCTAGTAATGGGTTTGACCCATTTTTGCCTTCAGAACTGCCTTAATTCTTCGTAGCATAGATTCAACAAGGCTTGGCCTTTAAACGTGCTCAGTTTGTACTAAGGGGCCCAAAGTATACCAAGAAAATATCCCCCACACCATTACACCACCACCACCAGCCTGAACCGTTGATACAAGACAGAAGGCAGGATGGATCAATGCTTTCATATTGTTTTACGCCAAATTCTGACCCTACCATCTGAATGTCGCAGTTGAAGTCGAGACTCATCAGACCAGGCAACGTTTTTCCAATCTTTTCCAAACAAGCCTGTGTGAATTGTACCCTCAGTTTCATGTTCTTAGCTGATAGGAGTGGCACACGGTGTGGTCTTCTGCTGCCATAGCCCATCTGCTTCAAGGTTCGATGTGTTATGCATTCAGAGATGGTATTCTGCAAACCTTGGTTGTAACGAGTGGTTATTTGAGTTACTGTTGCCTTTCTATCATCTCGAACCACTCTGCCCATTCTCCTCTGACCTCTGACATCAACAAGGCATTTTCGTCCACACAACTGCCGCTCACTAGATATTTTCTCTTTTTCGAACCATTCTCTCTAAACCCTAGGGATGGTTGTGCGTGAATATCCCAGTAGATCAGCAGTTTTTGAAATACTGAAACCGGTCGTCAGGCACCAACAACAATGCCACGTTCAAAGTCACTTAAATCCCTTTTCTTCCCCATTCTGATGCTCGGTTTGAACTTCAGCAAGTCGTCTTCACCACGTCTAGATGCCTAAATACATTGAGTTGCTGCCATGTGATTGGCTGATTAGCTCTTTGTGTTAAAAAGCAATTGAATAGGTTTGCCTAATAAAGTGGGCAGTGAGTGTATGCACTCAGTACTTGGTCTGGGCTCTTTTTCATGAATTAATGCATCAATGCGGCGTGGCATGGGGGCGATCAGCCTGTGGCACTGCTGAGGTGTTATGGAAGCCCAGGTTGCTTTGATAGTGGCCTTCAGCTCGTCTGCATTGTTGGGTTTGGTGTCTCATCTTCTTCTTGACAATACCCAATAGATTCTTTATGGGGTTCAGGTCAGGCAAGTTGCTGGCCAATCAAGCACAGTGGTCATTAAAAAAGGTATTGTTACTTTCGGCAGGGTAGGCAGGTGCCAAGTCCTGCTGAAAAATGAAATCAGCATTTCCATAAACCATGTCAGCGGAGGGAAGCGTGAAGTGCTCTAAAATGTCCTGGTAGACGGCTGCTTTGACTTTGGACCTGATAAAACACAGTGAACCAACACCAGCAGATAACATGGCTCCCCAAATCATCACTGACTGTGGAAACTTCAGACTGGGCTTCAAGCAACTTGGATTCTGTGCTTCTCCATTCTTCCCCCCAGACTCTGGGACCTTTATTTCTAAATGAAATGCAAAATGTACTTTCATCTGAAAAGAAGACTTTGGACCACTGAGCAACAGTCTACCTTTTTCTACCACACTTTTTCCTTCTACTCAACTTTCTATGAATATGCTTGGATACATTACTCTATGAACAGCCAGCGTCTTTAGCAATAACCTTTTGTGGCTTACCCTCCTTGTGGAGAACTTCTGGACTACTGTCAAGTCAGCATACTTCCCCATGATTGTGTAACCTACTGAACCAGCCTTATTGACCATTTAAAGGCTCAGGAAACCTTTGCAGGTGTTTTGAGTTAATTAGCTGATTAGAGGGGGACATCGTGAGTCTACAAAATATATATTTTGCACAATATTCACATTTTCTGAAATACAGAATTTTGGGTTTTCATTAGCTCTAAGCCAGGGATGCCAGGGTGAAATTGCATTGGCACCAAAATAGCCTCACAATGAGGCTTACTATTACATAGTCTAAAGTAGGAGACAGTTACACTCTAAAAACGTAACATTTTCCTATCCATGCAAGTAGCCTATATTTATAAATTAGAAATGCCACCAAATAGACTAAGTGCCAACAAAACACATTTCCTATAAATAACACAAGTGTAAACTGTAAATTACATTATTATATTTATTGAAGGCTTGCACATGAAAACACGTCAATGCATAGTTAGGCCAATTAAAAGAAGTCCAGGCCAAGTAGGCCTAAACGAGTCACAGAAAGTAAGCGCCAGAATAAAGTAGTCCAACAATAGGCCATGTGATTGAATATCCAGTAGGAATTAGTAAAACAAAAAGGTTCTTGAAAAAATAGTCTAAAAACATTAAATTGGCTCAACAACAGATCAGGCACCTTAACTTTGCCAGTCATCACCAGTCAACCCCAACCCATTTTTCCACACACCCATATGCCTATACGCCACTAGCCTGGCTATCAGTCAACCCCAACCCCTTTTATTCCCTCCCACCAATATCATACTGGATTATGATAAATGGGGAGACCAGCCTACTTCAGCTGCTTGTCGAAGCCAGACACCTTTTAACCTTCACCAGCTTGTCCATATCGGGGGACAGTTTCTGGGCAGTGGCTATTTTCATAACATCATTCAGATGTCTGTGCGTCGTCTCTTCACTCCTAACATCAACACTCGTCTTCTCCCTCCACTTCCTCATTCATCCCTGACCCGCTAACAAACCAGCCAATGAGAGCCTGTCATCCCACACAACCCCACAGCCATTGGTCAAGAACTGTCACATGTGCCACCCCGACCTGTTCACTGACCCTCAGGACATCTCAGTACTTATTCAACACAGTGTACTTAGATAGTAACCACATCTCGATCAGCACTACCGGCGCTGCTGCAGCTGAGGCAGTCAGCAGCAACAGACCAACTGACTGATTCCACCGAAAATTACAAAAATAAAATAATTACATAAAAAAAGAAAAGAAAAAAATATTCTCCTTATCACCAGCGAGCTATTTGTGTCAAAATTAAAATTAATTAACGCTTGTAATATTTCACTCTGTGTGCAATGAATCTATATGATATGTGAGTTTAACTTTTTGAATTTATCGAAATAAACAAACTTTTCCATGATATTCTAATTTATTGAGATGCACCTTTTATATAGGGTGCACATAAGGAACAGATGTTATACAGAGGTCAGAGGGTGCCTTGACACAGACACAAGATCTGCACCTGCAAGTATAATCAATCTATCAAAATAATCCTAAAATAACCAAATTACAAGATACTTATTCTGAGCTAACTGAGATCAATAAATATATCAAAGGAGTTGTGGTGTCATAATATATTAAAGGTAAGTGAGCTGCCATATCAGTGACTGAGTTAAAGGAAACTATAGACATACTGCGTAAGATGCCCTTCATCTGATCTTCCAAGATGAGGAAGCAGATAGTGATTAAGGTGAGGAGGAAAATGATTACTTAAAATAATTTTTCCAAATTGTTATTGCTGTTATGTTTTCATGTCTTAGGTAAAAAAGGACATGATATTGTGTGATGATAGATGTTTTTCTCCAAAAACGATAGGTGGAAAACCTCAAAAATACACTCCATGCTCTCAAACATTAATTTAGGATAAATATACTCAAATAATTACTCATCGCGTTACATAAAGGTATAGTTTGAGAAATAAAATGGTCCTTTTACATGCCTCACAACGAAGTCAAAATGAAGACTGCGAAGTGGGGGAACAAAACCAAATATGAATCAACAACTGGAGAAGTGTTGAGTCACTCTGGTCAACACCCAGTGAATGAACACGGAAATATTACAGCGCGAAAGAATATTCCTGAACACAAGCTGTAGTTGAAATATACCCTTAACGTTTACCCTTTCACACTTTTTTCTCTAACTCCAGATTACTTGACTCCAGAAATTGGATATGCAGTGTCAAATCTAGTGCTGAAGGGTGTTCATCTATCCTTCTCCCTCTCCCATCATTAATACTTACCAAATTACAATCCTCAAATAGTGTTTCTATTATCTCCCCATTTGTGGCTGTCAGTCTCCAACTCCACAATGTGCTATTTGATTAAAAATCCCCACACCGAAAGATATGATTCCTAGTCTGTCCTTGTATTTGTTTGAGTTTGTTGATTTCTAGCTTTCTGCATGGGTTATTGTAATTTATGGTGTTAAACTGTCCTTCATTTGTCCATATCCCTGCTACAATATTTCATTCCTCTTTCCCTTTCGGACAAATCTGAATGCCTTATTTTCCTTGATGAATGTGGTGCACCTTCCAACTAGAATAATGATCCCACCCATCACTTTTTCTTCTCTTAGTTGAATTTGTCTGTTTAAATATTAATTATACAGTGGACTAATTGGTTATTGGTGGCTCATTCTGTTCTCATGGGGTTTGGTAGTTGCTTAATGACACAGCCCTAATCAATGTCTACCAGTGTGTTGTTCTGTGTGATAACATTTGGGTCATTTAGACCCAAACATGTATATGTTAATGGACAGAGGTCTTTATGTAGTGTAGCTTTTACAATCTTCCTGTTGCAGATCATCTGTGCACATTTATTAATTGGAACACCAAAGGGAAAGAATATAAGCCATGTATTTTCATCATAAACACTAGAAAAACACTGTCTTATATGGAGGGCCAAAGTAGGAATAAATATTTGTGCGGGAATGCTGCATAGGATTTTCTGTTGTGAACGCGTCTGCTGCTTCTTCATATGTGAAAGGTAAACTCTGGAATGTGTGTGTGAATAAGTGAACCCAAAGGCCACTCTTTACGGACCCAGACGCTATAATTAGATTTTGACGGTCCGTTATTATTTAATCATGCACATATTTTCCACATTTACGGAAATTGTTTATATGTAAAATGTTGTATGTATTAAGAAAAAAGAGGAAATGGGCAAACTCAGTCTAAATCTTGTAATGGAAATCTGGAAGCACAAGAGGCACGAACACCACATTTGTCTTTGTGTATTTTAATAGGGGTTTTCTGCAGAAAGGATCAACGCAGAGAGTCACAGCCACTACAATCTTTTTAGTAATTTTTTCTATAATTAAGCACTATATTTTAAGATGCCTTTTTTTAAAGCCCTTTGTTTTTTATTTTAGTTGAAATGAGAAAACAATTCTACATTAGAGTTCTATTATTAGAGTACATTTCGGTTCAGTGTGAAAATTAACAATAAACAGTTGAAATACTATTGAATTATACCTTATTTTATTTGTCAGTTTTTCACATCATACAGACATTGATAGAACTACAAGGCTACTTCAACAACTATATTAATCGAGTGATAAAAATTAGTCAGATTAATCGAGAAAATAATCGCTAGATTAATCGATAAAGAAATATTCAATATGTGCGACCCTGCTTTGCACAGCCTCTTCACGGCCTGTGTGTGGCCGTGTTCAGACCTGGTATTAACATCTGCTCTGAATGTATGTCTTGTGACCACTTGTGTTTGGATCTGAATTACCTGTTCCATATGCAAATAATCATGTATCCATGTGTGTGCAAAGGAAGAGTGATCTTTTTTCAACCTAATCTGAGTTTGAACATGTGTCTGATGACATTGTTTGTGTGTTTTTGTGTGTGTCAGCGCAAGCGTGTGAGAGATCGAAACGGGGGCTGATGAAACAAGGAGCTGCAGGTCTTCTATGAAGATAAAGAAGAACTAGTGTTAGTAAACTTTTTTGAGAAAACCTGGTCTTGTTAGGAGAGACGGCGTTCATCCCACTTGGGATGGAGCAGCTCTCATATCTAGGAATATTACTCAGTCTATAACATGACAACCTATAGCTGGGACCAGGAAGCAGAGCTGCAGTGCTAAACACTTCTCTGCGCTCCCTCTGGATCAGTCACACAACCCCATAGAGATTGTGTCTGTTCACCGTCCGATTAAATTATTGAAATTAAACAAAAACAGAGCGAGAACTCCACACAAAAATCTTATACAAATTAAAACAACCTCTGAAACAACACAGGAAACCCAGACTTTTAAATGTGGTCTTTTAAACATTAGATCACTGTCAAAAAAGGCTCTTTTAGTTAATGAAATAGTCTCCGATTACAACATAGATTTATTGTCCCTTACTGAGACGTGGCTGCATCCTGATGAATATGTCAGTCTAAATGAATCTACTCCCCCCAGTCATATAAATTCACAGGTTCCCAGAGAAATTGGGCGAGGAGCTGGAGTTGCTGCCATTTTTAACTCCAGTCTATCAATTAATCCTAAACCTAAACTCAGCTACAAATCATTTGAATGTCTGGTTCTTAGTCTTCCACGCCAATCTAGGAACCACCAACAGCCAATCATATTTGCTGTAGTTTACCGTGCTCTGGTGGCTTATTCTGAATTTTTAAAGGAATTCCCTGAGTTTTTATCAAACTTAGTCCTAAAGACCGATAAAATTATTATTGTTGGTGACTTTAATATTCATGTTGACAATAATAAAGATTGCCTTAGCGTAGCATTAATTTCAATACTAGACTCTATTGGTTTCAGTCAGTGTGTGCACAAACCTACTCATTGTTGTAACCACACACTTGACTTGGTATTATCGTACGGTGTCGGAATTGAAAATTTAACAGTACTTCCACGCAATCCAGTTCTATCAGACCATAATTTAATAACCTTTGATTTTTCAACAACTGAATATAAGCCACTAATAAAAAATTCATTTTCTAGATGTCTACCTGATAGTGCTGTAGCTAAATTTAAGGAAATAATTCCAATTACATTTAAACCCGTATTAGCAGTAGATATAAACAACAAATTCTTTAAAAACCTGAGCTCCATTGAGATCGACCACCTCGTTGATAGCTCTGCAGACTCATTACGATTAACATTAGACTCAATAGCGCCTCAAAAAAAGAAAAATGTCAAACATAGTAAATTAGCTCTGTGGTATAATTCCCAGACAAATGAGTTAAAACAATTATCAAGAAAACTAGAAAGGAAGTGGCGCTCCAGCAACCATGTTGAAAATCTAATAGACTGCAAGAATAGTGTTAAAGAATATAAAAAGGCTCTCCACAAAGCAAGAGCCGCCTACTATTCAAAACTAATAGAAGAGAATAGAAACAACCCCAGGTTTCTCTTCAGCACTGTAGCCAGGCTGACAGTGAGTCACACCTCCACCGAACCCAGTATTCCTGGATCCCTAAATAGCAATATCTTTATGACCTTTTTTAATGATAAAATTCTAACTATGAGAAATAAAATCAACCATCTCCTGCCCTCAATTGGCACTAATACCCTCCCAACAACAGAGATCTCAGAAACGGCTGAGAATCCTACCCATTACTTAGACAGCTTCTCTCTGATCACCCGTGATCAGTTTACCAAAATAATCTCAGGTTCTAAACCAACAACCTGTATCTTAGATCCCATTCCTACAAAATTACTTAAAGAAATTCTGCCCCTAATTGATAGTTCGTTACTTAACATTATCAATCTGTCATTATCATCAGGTTATGTACCACAGTCTTTTAAAATAGCTGTCATCAAACCCCTACTCAAAAAAAAACACTCTAGACCCAGAGGTTTTAGCCAATTACAGGCCAATATCTAATCTCCCCTTCATGTCTAAAATCTTAGAAAAAGTTGTAGCCAATCAGCTGTGTGAGTTTCTCCAGGAAAATAATATATATGAGGACTTTCAGTCGGGGTTTAGAGCCAATCATAGTACAGAGACAGCCTTGGCAAAAGTCACTAATGACCTTTTAATAGCCTCAGATCAGGGACTTGTGTCTGTCCTCGTTCTGTTAGATCTCAGTGCAGCATTCGACACAATTGACCATCAAATTTTATTACAAAGACTCAAACAGTTAATTAACATTAATGGAACCGCCCTTAACTGGTTTAAATCGTATTTTTCTGATCGCTCCCAATTCGTGCAAATTAATGATGAGTCATCTGTGCGCACCAAAGTTAACCATGGTGTTCCACAGGGCTCTGTGCTCGGCCCAATTTTATTCTCATTATATATGCTTCCACTAGGAAACATTATCAGGACACACTCGGTAAATTTCCACTGCTATGCGGATGACACCCAGTTATATTTGTCAGTAAAACCTGAACAAAGTAATCAATTAACTAAACTTCGAACATGTCTCAAGGACATAAAAACCTGGATGACCCGCAATTTTCTCTTATTAAACTCAGACAAAACAGAGGTTATAATACTTGGCCCTAAACACCTTAGAGATACATTATCTAATGATATAGCTGCGCTAGACGACATTGCCCTTGCTTCCAATGAAACAGTCAGGAACTTGGGATTGATCTTCGATCCTGATTTATCCTTTAATAGTCACTTAAAACCAATTTCTAGGACCGCTTTTTTCCACTTGCGTAATATTTCAAAAATTAGACATGTCCTTTCACAAAAAGATGCAGAAAAACTAGTCCACGCCTTTGTTACATCGAGACTGGACTATTGTAATTCATTATTATCAGGATCCAGCAGTAAGTCGTTAAAGACTCTACAGCTTGTCCAAAATGCCGCAGCACGTGTCCTGACGAGAACAAAGAGAAGAGAGCACATTTCTCCAGTATTAGCATCGCTACACTGGCTTCCAGTTATATCTAGAATAGAATTTAAAATTCTTCTCCTCACCTTCAAGGCCCTTAATAATATAGCGCCTTTTTACCTTAAAGAGCTGTTAGTACCTTATAAACCCACTAGAGCACTCCGCTCCAAGAATTCAAGCCTACTTGTCGTCCCTAAAGTCTCTAAAAGTAGAGTAGGAGCCAGAGCTTTCAGCCATCAAGCCCCTCGGCTGTGGAATCATCTACCACTTTCAGTTCGGGAGGCAGATACCATCTTTTCATTTAAGAGTAGGCTCAAAACCTTCCTTTTTGATAAAGCTTATAGTTAGAGCTAATTAGTGCGGAAGAACGTAACTTTTTCTATTTTATGACACATGACACACGGAGCTTCTCTTTACAGCTTCTCCTTCCTCTTCTCCATCCCTATCCCCCTTCCCCGGAATCCCTTTGCTTTATCACCCGCATATCCAGGGCCTCTGTGGCCGCACCATGGATTGCGGTTTGTGGATCGCGCACCGGGGGTCGCAGTGTTGGATCCAGTGTGGCGGATTCTGAGTTATGTGGGCTGATCGTGGTGCTGGTGGCGGACCCTGTGTCGCGTTGGCATTGGGCACGGGCGGTGGACCAGGACCGCGATGGTGGCTCGTGATGGGTCCTGGTGGGCGGCGGTGGACGGTGACTGAGGACTGGAGTGGCGTCTGGTCTGGATGGTGGATCGTGGTCTGGATGGTTGCTGACCATGGACTGTGATTGCAGTGGGACTGCTTGGCATGTCATGTTGGGGTTGTCCTTCGGGATGTCTACCTTCATCAAATGCTGCTAGAGACTTTAATCTTTAATCTTGAAGTCTTTAATCTTGATGATGTTTTCCTGAACGTGGCATCTATTGCTCTTCTGTCCGTCCTGGGAGAGGGATCCCTCACATGTGGCTCTCTCTGAGGTTTCTACGTATTTTTGCCCAGTTAAAAGAGTTTTTAGTAGTTTTTCCTTACTCTTGCTGAGGGTTAAGGACAGAGGATGTCACACCCTGTTAAAGCCCTATGAGATGAATTGTAATTTGTGAATACGGGCTATACAAATAAAATTTGATTGATTGATTGATAGTATTGTGTCAGTACGATAAGATATATTTTATATTCCTGAATTGAAATGTATCTTAGACTCGCGCTGCACAGATAGATGCCTCCACAGTAGAGTTGTCCGGTAAATTTCCGGAAACTTTCCATGGGAAGTTAAGCTCGGGAATTTGGGGAATTTTTGAAGAAACAAAAATACGCAAATTAGACGCTGAGCAAAAAAAACATTATTCAAAACTCTATTTTAAAGATGTATATAATGCAGCACACGCTGCACGTACAATTTTAACCCTGCACTGTGCATTTCGCCATCACATGCGCAGATAGTTCCCAGCAAGCTGCACACTACAGCAGGGCTATTGAGGCCTGCTGTAGTGTGCAGGACTAGTCAGGTAAGTTTTGATGATATTACTGGGGAAAGTATATTAGCATGCTGATTGAGGATTGTTCATCAGTTCATCTAGCCTAATTCTATTCATTTCTTCATCAATTGTAAAATATTTTAAAGGCAATTCCAATTGTTTGGCTAACTATTTATATCTCTGGCATTGCATTAGTGTTTTTTTACAAGCTTTTTTCTCATCCCATTCCACAGAACAATGCCACAAATGAGATAGTGCTCTCATGTGTTGAGACATTTCACCCCATCCAATGTAGAAGGAAAGGCTGTGTACATTTGCAAATACTGTGCAAAGACCTAGGTTAAGAATGACACAAAGATGCAGAAGCATATAGTCAAGTGCCCAAAGTTTCCTCAGGGCTCAAATCAGCCTATGAAAAAACAAAATGTTTATATTCATGTCTGTATATGACAAGGTAAATACAGTTAGTATAAATTACCCACACAATGTTCAGTTTTTTCCAGTTTATTCCCGTTAATTCCCATGGAAGGTTTCCAGCGTTGAATATTTCCGGAATTTTGCAACCCTACTCCACAGTAACAGTAAAAACAACAATTTAATTAGAACAACATCAGGTCACAACATTGCACATAATCCCATTGCACTCAACGAAAATATTGCTCATGCATTGCACATAACACTCTGTGATTCGCCTCCGGAGCTGCATTTGTGCATGGATCACAGCGGACATTTCGGTATGTTGTAATGAACCCGTATGTTGTAATGAACCCGTTCCTAAATTCCTATGGATTTACAATTGATACATTAAACAAAAGGGACCATGTTAATAAACCTATAGAAGTTATAATATGATGATGGCAGTAAGCGAGAAAAACTGCTCAGCCTCAACTATTGCAAAGTACAGTTTAAGACAGAAGCGAAAGCAAGATCATTGTAAACTTCATAAAAAGCGCTGGCATGCTCCAAACACCCAACAAAAGCAAGACTGTCGCTTCAAGATGAGTTATAATGTCTACAGGCAGTGTAAAAAAGAAACACCAATCTGAGTTTAAAGGCAGTGAGAAAGGTAATAATGCTTTATAATCATGTGTGCACACTGTGTGAGTGTGTCCTTAAAGGCTCTTGATGCACTGACAGCCTCTCACAGCCAGGGGGACTCAGAGAGAGATTGAGGGGGTGGGGGCGGTCGCACTGGAAGGGCAAAGCTGATTTGCATGAGATCCTAAGGCCAATGGCTAGACTTGATAGGGAGACTACAAGATTCAAAGGAAGTGATGTGTTAGGTTACACACTCCTCCCTCATTTCCGCTGCAAAGAGAGAGGGAGGGGGATAAAGACACCCAGTGAGAAAGAAGGGAAGAGCAGGGCTGAAGTAAATGGGCCAAGTGGCAGTCTCATTCTTGCTGTGTGAGATCACGGGGAGGCATAATGTGCTTTGATCTGCTTCTCTACAAAAAACAAGACTGAACGAGACAATAGAAGAGACACAGAAGAAAAAGGAGGGAGGACAGGAGGATATAGGAAGGAAGGCTGGCGGGTGGAAGAGGGGACTTTTTTTGGATCTACTCTAAGCACCAGTCGGAATCTAGTCGGAAAAGTGTGTCACAGGGGCTGAGATACAGCCCTTCCTTGGAGTACACACAGCCGTCTTGCTGCAGCAGGGAGAAAAATGAACTATCTGGTGAGTGAGTGTGTGTGTTTGTGTGTGAGAATGAGAGATATTTCAGTGTGTGCATGTATAACACTGCCTTTGGCACTTTCTCTTTTTTAATTCTGTGGCTCTTTTGGTGTTTGTCTTTTCGTTCATCCTCTGGGGTTCAATCTGTGTACTGTGTGTTTGTGAGAGAGAGAGAGAGAGTTAAAGCAGGACCTGCTATACCCAGCTGTGCACGAATTGAGTAGGGGGGTGAGAATGAAGAAAAGAAAAACGTGAAGGTGGGAGGAGAGGGAAACGAGTCAACATTATCCTCTGTGGATTCCTACCTTTTGTGGGGATTGTGTGTGTGTGTGTGTGTGTGTGTGTTCGGGGCTAAAGGTTTAAGGTCAGTTCACACAGGAGACCTCACTGCCCTCTCATGGAATGTGCCATGAAAAAGAAGACTTTGAGGCCAATGAATTTAAAAATGTTAGAAGATAAAACATCCAAAATAACATTTGAATACTTGAAGCAAAAATGTTACCTTCCTTGTTTGGTATTCTGAAACACATACAAATTGAGTTAAAGTTTTTCACTTGCTGCTTGTAATCCTTTTGAGAGCTTTCCTTACTGAATCCAAATGATATACAGTGCATGTTTTCTCTTAAACTTTGCTATCTGAATACATCGCTGCAGTACAGATGAGATAACACAACAGATTGCCTTAGCCCTCATCACAGTTAACTGTTCGGGTTTGGGTCTGCTATCTGCTTGTTGGGAGGAGGGAGTGAAGACGGAAGGAAAGAAAGAAAGAGGGAGGCAGTGGCTTGGTTTGTCTTTGTGCTGACTCAGAGGAAAGTGGAAAGAAATGTAGGTTTTATGGCCAGGGGACAGATTGGTTGGCTGAGAGAGAAAAATGCTACATTAGAAGACAAGCAGAAAGAGAGGCTGGATGAGTAGTAAAGTGATTTAGTAAGTCAAAGAGGGTTGGAGGGGGGACACTTTAGGAAGAGAAACATTTTTTGTGTGAGAAGGGGGAGAAAATAATAGATGGAAGGAGAGGAGTAATGATAGAAAGACAAAGAAACAGGCAGAAACAGTCCTTCCCTGTTATTGTGTGAAAGGCCTCTACATCAGTGTTGGCTCACTGCACATGTTATACCACACTGTGTGTGCGTGTTTGGGGTAACTACAGTCAGGAATGTGGCAGACAGTGAAATACTGTGGAGCAGATTGCTGTGTATACGAGTAACTACATGCCCGTAATTAGTGTGCAATAAAACAACATTAAACTCTTGTGGAACTCAGAGATGGCTGTGTCAGAGCTTAACACTGACTAAATAACACCACCATGTTGTGTCAGCTTACTCTCATGTAAAGTACATTTTTAACTTTTTTCTGGAAAATATGTCTTTTTAGCATCAAGGCTCTGACACTCAACAACATTTGGACTGAGTTTGTGTTAATCTGTCCCTGTGATACATGGTTATTGCTTGTTTTCCCTGATTAAAGACATGTGCAATGTTCAAATCAGGTCAAGTATCCACACTTAATATGTAGCCGATTTACACTCATCTTCTCCCAGAACAAGCTCACTGTAGAATTATCATGAATTTTACTTTGAACTGGGCATGAAGTATGGAAACGTATGTAGGTTAATAAGCTTATAAAAATTAAATTATTAGAAAAAGATGACTCCCCAGAAGAATGCAGTATGGTCAACTGCAGGACGCTGTCGGATCTACTCAGGATAATTTCATTGATTCAGGTGACTTGACACCTGTTGAAGTTAAATGACAATGTTGCATTATTGGGAACGATATAAACTAGTACGAGATAACACTTAAGTATTGTGAGGCAGCACAGAACTATTTTGAAAACATGTATTGAGAGAGAGCACAAAACAAATTCTGAGGTAAAACTAAATCCTTAAAAAAAATTCCCTATGTTTCCTTGGGGAGCTCTGTAGATTCCCTTACACCTGCGTAAGATGGTAACACTTTATTGCAACAGGCAGGATTCTGTGACAGATGGTCACTAGAGATGGGTTCGATCCAATATTGTCATCGGGTTCCGCTCCTTACACAAGTCAATTATCAGACATGAGACCGGCTTCCTCGAACGTTTTGATCCAGATTTTATAGTCGTCTTTATGAATTTGTAATAATTACATTTTATGGCCATATCCCAAATGTTTGGGCACAAATTCACGAGTTAATTACAAAGTTCTTTCGAAAATATTCATTGGTCCTCATATTTTTAAAGGCGGAGCTGGACCGGAACCATAACGTAATAACAAGGGCTGCAACTGAGAAAGCGGTTACCTTACTCAACATGTCGTTTGTTTGGAGATATTTCAAACTTGAAACACAGACATCAAAGACTGCCAGTTGTAATGTGTGTAAAGCACAACCGACTTAATCCAGGTATCGTAATTGGATTGGAAATGAAAAAATTATGCATCTCGCCCAAGGACACTTTGGCATGCAGATGGGGAAGACTGGGATCGAGCCGCCGACCTTCTGGTTGGAGGAGGACCGCTCGACCCCTTAGCCACAGCAGTGTAGCCCACTATTTTGAGTGTTAGACTCCCTAGATTTCTACAGTTGGCATACTTCTGAATTTATGGGTGGAGATTGGGTGCAGATTCAGAGAGAAGAGCGATCTAATTCAATGAATTCCCTAATCTGAATGGCTTGTTTATATTGGCAGTGAATCAATTATTGAGCTGCAGTGATATTAATAGCCAGGGAAGAGGCCCAAATGATATTCAAAACCATTGAAAAGTGAGTTTTTCATAAAATGTCCCTCTTAAGGAGCTGCAACATCCATATATTCAATTCAATTTATTTTGTATAGAGCCAAATCATAACATAAATGAGAAAACTCCCTGGAAAACTAGAAGAAAACTCTAACAGAACCAGTTTGCAGTTGGGGTGAGTTGAGACAAGAGGAAAAGAGGAGAGGTGGGACAGGAGAGAAGAGAGGGGGCAGGGGGAGACCAAGAACAGTTGATGATTGATTTGCGCAACATCGGAATCCGGTTTTATTGCAGGTTTACACATACAACATGTTGTGGTGTATTTGTTCAAGTATAAATATAGAAATTCAAAAAATAGGGGAAATAATTAAATATTAAATGTAATATAAGCACCAGGGGACGGGACGTCATCAGGACTTTGTCTTTCACATTTGAACAACAGTAGTATTTGTATTCTTTTGTTTTGTATTTAGTTGTGCATCTGTTATGTATTAGAAACATCATTAACACCTCCTCAACAAACCCATTTAATTCTCAGGAAAATATTGCTGTATTCTCACATTAGCTCATTCAGATATTCTCCTGAAATGTCAATGTCAGTGCATGTCTGAAAGCAGATAGTGAGCCACCTTGAGGGTTGGACTAGTGCAGAGAGACAAGGCTTAGTCCTGCTGGGGACTGACTCACACCACACTTGGCATGGAATTCACATAATGATAACGGTCCCATGCAAATCAACATTATTCAACTACTTTCATCTCGCAGAACATCTTCTTCACTCATAAACATGTCAGAGTGCTTCCCTAGAAAGATTGACTGTGCTGTATGCAGAATTATCTATCAAAATTATCATGGGTGCTGCAAAATTTCAACAACAGTATGGCCTGGTCAGGTCACAGCAACAAATCTCACTGACCTATTTTCTCTTGTTCATGTGTGTGTCTACAGTCCAACACTACAAGTCAGTATCAAATTATAAACTGAAACTATTAAGTCCACTTTGTTCACTTCCTGTCTCTGCCTGCTTCATCTGGCTGCCTCATCTATCGCCTGGAGAATGCGGAGCATTATTGCTGTTGGGAACGTGTCAATGCAGAGAGCATCCCGCTGTGTTGAGCATTTGTGAAAGCCAAACTCTGGGTAAACTCATAAAGCTATTTTTTTTAAATTTTTTTTTTACGTCTGTCGTGTGTTAGAAACATCATCAACACTGCCATTTGCTTTCCGAGGAAATAAGAAATTCCTCTTACTAAATAAGAAAGACGGGATAAACAAGATGGACAAAAACTGCAACTAAATACAAAGCAAACTAACTCAGCACACCCCCCTGATATAGCAGCACGTGGTTCAGCCTGATGAGCTGGCTCCAGGATTAAGGAGTCCTCAGTCCTTAGCCACACCTTTTGCAACCAGGAAGGGACTTCCCCCAACAACCACAGTAACTCAAAGACAAAGAAACAAATGATCAATATAGCAAACTGTTATGTTAGGGTGTGGCTGACTGCGAATGAAATTAACCTGTGTGTGGGTTTAGTAGGTTGGAGGTATTTTGACATCAAGCAAAAGTGTATTAACACAATTGGGTTGTGATTTGACTGATTTCATTGGAAATAAGCAGAGGTCCAGCTCATTTCATAGGCTACACTGTAAACATTTCGCTAAGATAGCCATATTTCTTAGCAGTCTGTCTAATATTTCTTTGGAAATACATCATTCCAAGGTAGGGTTGATAATATACATGAACTCTAGACATACACAGCTAAAGCAGAGGTGATAGTTAGAAATTAGTGAGTAAATCATGATAAGTGGACAGTGCCCACGTGTTTTGGAGAAGTAGCTTTCCTGAGAGGGCCGATTGGAGGGGGTGGGATGTATCAGTTGCATATTTTCAAAGTGTTGCCTTTTCTTGCTAGCTTTTACAGGATTACTATCTCTAGCTTCTAGGTGGAATGTGTTTCTCAATGTATGAGCTGATATTATAAATCAATCCATAAACCTTACACAATGATTGAATAAATGTGTCCATTCAATTTGTATCTTGTTGGCTCTCTTGCTGAATCACGCCTTGGTGATGATTGGATCTTGAAGCATTTAAAAATTAATATATCCCAACAGAGTTAAATGAACTGTGAATGTTCCACTCCCTCAGAGTGAAAGAGAGGAACCAGCCAACCAGGGTTGTCTGTCAACACATTAAGCAACTCTCAAGCTACGCTTGCTTGAGCCTACCCTGTGCTTAGGGCTACACAATCCCTGCTGTTGTTCCTGCTGTTACTCATAGCTTGAGGGCAGGCATTCTTCAGCTAGGATCATTACTTGCTAAAGCAGGAGCCTTAACCTGTATTTAGCCGGACACATAATGGTTGGGCTGTTTGTAAAACCAAGAAAAAGTTTTATTTCTCAGCACCAGCGGGCTAAAAAGGCTTAAAAAGCTCAGCTCGCAGAACAATTTTGCAAGCTTGTCTTTTTTGTAATTATTCTTTTGTTCTTTGCTCCATGTATAATGCCCTTGTCATGCTGATGTGACACAATTATTTCCCAAATTGGGATCAATAAAATACATCTATCTATTCAGTTTAAAAATACCAAACAATATGATTTTGGTAAGGTAAATGGTTTTTCCATATTTTATTAGTGTACTCCTTTTATGTTCAAAAGGATGAATTCAAAATCCCCATGGATTAACTCAGAACTGTATTATTGTTTCAAAACTAAACCCTCAAAGCATCATTAGACTATAATTAGTCTAATTACTTTTAGATAGATTACTAATATGTACTAAATGGCCTCCACCTACTCTGGGCCTTAAGATGTTGAATGCCAGTACCGTACTATAGATGTTCCCTTAGGTGCAGGATCCCTTCCCTAAGTGTTTTCATAATTGTTGGGTTTCTTGGTAATTTTGTAAGATCTCAACCTCACTATTTTAAATATGTTGGGATATACCAGTATGTGTGTTGTGATTTGGTGCTATGCAAATAATATTGAATTGAATTCAATATTATTCGTGCCAGTGCTCAACGTGGAAGTAGCTTAGTGACAATTCCTGGAGACAGAGTACACAACGAATGCCGCCGCAATTATTGTAAAGCAGAATTCTGTATAAAGCAGCTGTGGCTGAGGGGAAGAGTGGTCGTCCTCCAACCTGAAGGTCGGCAGTTCGACTCCCAGTGTGACCCATCTGCATGCCGAAGTGTCCTTGGGCAAGATGCTGAACCCCGAATGGCCCCCCATAGAATAACAAAGTGCTGCGAATAGATGCACTGTATGAATGTGTGTGTGAATGGGTGAATGTAAAACTGTACTGTAAAGCGCTTTGAGTGGTCATCAAGACTAGAAAAGCGCTATATAAATACAAAACCATTTAACCATTTAGCTGTGCACCCACAACTATTTCTCAAGAACAGTCGTACAAGCCAAAACAGGAAAATAAGGAGGGGGAAGGGAAGGACAGACTGAAGGAGAAGGAGAGGTAGGGAAGAAGTAGAGGGTGGCTCATCTTTGTGAGGAAATGCAAGAATCTGTGTGTGTGTGTGTGTGTGTGTTGTGACACCTCTGGAATGTGAAGTGGTAGGAGAGTTGTGTGTTTGCTGCGTGGAAGCATAGGAATGCCGTAGTAAGTTAGACTACAAGGCTGGGCTTGCTTCAGCAACACACCCGGGCTTTACAGCGATACACACAAATGTTTATTAAGACTCATGTCCTTAATTCATCATGTTAGCGCAACCACAACTTTCCCGAATGTTTTCTATCACCTTTATGAATCTATGTTCTAATTACAATTATTAATGAGTTTTTTATGCTCTTATTCTTTAAAAAATGGCCCCACATGTATATCAGACCATGATATTTTGTAATATTAAGGATGTGCAACCAGTCAAGAATTAAAAAAATAATATATGGGAAGAATATCTGATTTCAGGAGTCAAACTAAGTTAATAAACAAAGAATTAACCATTTAAAAAAAGCTTATATGGCGATAATTGGCTTTATAAACTTAGTTACCTTAGGTTACAAGCACACATTATTACTGCTTCATATGTGAGGTAACACAACCTGAGGACGGGGATCTTGGTGAGCCACTTATTTTTCGGCACACTAAAGGTTTTTCGTGTTGTATTTTTCTCAAACAAATGTAATAGCCTTGATTGACATTGTAAAGGTCTCGCTAGCTCTGACACAAGCTATCCAACCAGCTACACGCTCTTGGAAAAACTCCACAGCAGAGATGTCAACTTTCACGAAGTTTAATGAGTTGGTGAAAATGTATAAACAATAAAGACATGACAAATTACCATCTGGCTCACAGAGCTACTTCAATAATAAACATCAAACGGCATCTTACTTTTAAAGACAAGGCGATACACATTAGCTTAGCGTAGCCGCAAGGCAAAACTTCCCATGTAAACGTAATAATGTATGGCAAGATAACCTACTGGGTGTAAGGACACAATTTGAAAACAACAACACTTAAAGACAATGTGTTAGCCCGCTAAAGAATAAACACAGCTTATGTGTAGAGCTGACTTCTGAAATAACCTAAATAAACTTATAGTCCAGGCAAAGTAACCCATTTTGGAGCCAAAAAATAGTAGTAATTGTAAAATAATTTTTTTCAACATAAATCATTTCTATGAGGTGTCCAGAACAACATACTAAAAGTCCTGAGAAATCCTAGTTGAGGAAATATGTTAAATTCTCATCAATCCGAGATGTGTGCCAATAAGGCGAGGCAACAATACACCCAAGGGGGCTATTTTTTTCCTTTACTCCTATCAAAATGAAACTTTACACAATGAAAGTACCCATGAAGAGTAACATCTTTTGTATTACCAGTTTCTTTGAAAATTAATTTTAATATGCAAATGAGCTATACACTAATCGCTGCACCTTAGAACTGCACGAAACTCTCTTACTGTATATATTGTTGTTGTTTTTATATTGTTGTTTTTAAATTGTTGTTTGTATATTGTTGTTTGTACAGTGCACCAACCACAGCAAGGCAATTTCCTGTATGTGCAAATATACATGGCAATAAAAATAATTCTGATTCTGATTCTGAATATTCCCAAAATACACCCAAATAGGCTTGATTTTTTCCTTTACTCCTACCACAATAAAAATGTACATGGTAAAAGTATGCATGAACAGTGACTTTTTTGGTAATACAAGTTTCTTTTGAAATGATACATTGAACGAACGCATGGAATGAACAACATACTGCAAGTCCTACGAAATTCTAGTTGAGGAAAAATGTTTAATTCTCATCAATCCAAAATGTGTAGTAGCCCAATCTGAACATTTTAAATTACCAACTCCTTTCTAGCTAGACATTTAAATGAAGACACATTTTGCTTAAGGCCAAAACTACTTTTCATCTTGAAGTAACATCGCCTAGCCTACTGGAACAAACTAACGTTAGCTTGCTAGCACTAGCAAATTCTATTGGGCCTAATTTCATTGCTAGACAACACTGTTTTTTTTTCTTTTTTGTTTATGCAGTGTGTAATGTATGTAAACAGGGAGAAATGTAGAAGTGTCAAATATGTACTGAGTCATTCAGTGATAAAAACACATCGGTTGTTCTACGAGCAAAAGGGTGTGAGCCGTGCCAGTAGCTTAGTGACAATTCCTGGAGACAGAGTACACATCGAATGCCGCCGCAATTATTGTAAAGCAGAAAATATTGTACGTGATAATGCAATACCATCTTTGCAACAACCACAAATCAAACATAATCTCCGCTAAGAACAGAACTTACATTTTCAAGAGCATTGCTTGTTCTGTGGACAACCAACTGAAATAGAATGAAAATAAGCAGAGAGAGAAAATAGAACAGGAAACTTCCAGGAAAGGATTGTGCAGGTTTGCCACTTAAGGAACGATGAATGGTCTGATACAGTTTTGGGGAGAATATCATCTGTCCATGACCTTCATGCAGCCGATGCAATGTACCACAACATATGCAACACTAACTTTCGAAATATGAAGAATATTCCGAGTAAATTCTCTGCAAACCCTGGCAACAAACACAAATGATTCAAAGTTGGAAGACCTGAAGATTATGAGAAAACAACAGCATACCTAAAGGTTGCAAACTTTTTAGAAGAATATGATGATGAACAAATTACTATTCAAGACCTTCTGGTAAAGAGTACTTGCAAGACACAGGTTGTGAACCATATTGTGCAAAGTGGATGAAAATTTAAATAAAGGAACACTTTGGAGATAGAGTAATAACGACTGGCCTGGAAAATCAATGTGTGGTCACTTTGCGAGACACAGCCAAGTCAATTCCTCGTGAATTTCACAAGCAACCAAAATCCAAGAATCCAGAAGACGAGAAGCTGAATATAATTAAAACCGCTAATTGGAAGTGATGTCACATTCATGGATGTCCTAAATGATTCTTACCCAGACTCAAGAGACATTGCAGCTGCTGCAAGCTATGTTCCAGAGTCACTACCAGTTTGCTGGTAAAAACATTGATACAAAGGTTGCATCAATCGGACAGTCCATCATGCAAGCAATAAGACCTAGGACAATGATTGCACCTCTTCAGCTTGGCCTAGGGGTCCAGATGCATCACCATTTTGCATCACGCTTTTTGTTAAACACACTCCATGAGCATGGTTTTGCCTGTTCCTATGCAGATGTGATGAAGTATGAAAAATGTGCAGCAGTGGCACAAGGGACTGAGATCCCTGGATTCACAGAAGAGCATCATATACAATATATTGCAGACAACGTCGACCACATTGATGGTACTGGGATGTTCCATGGAATGGGTATAATAGCTTGTATTACACCAGGAATGCAACAAAACAAACCTGTTCCAAAGGTCCAAGTACCTACTGCAGATATTGCTGCGGTTTGTCGCATAAACATTCAGTACTTTAAGATTCCTCCTGTACGTGAATCTATTGTGTATCAGCCACTGACTCTGTTGCCAGCAGCTAACAAAACATCACAGCTGGATGTTTTGTGGAAGACATCCCTACACCTTTACTCTCAAAGGCCATCATGGTCTGGTATGATGCAGATGCTGCATCTAGGTGAACACCCTGGGAGAGCTTCAGTAACATTCCTTCCAATGATTGATCTTGATCCCAGTGATGGATCCTGCATATACTCAACATTGAGGTTTGTGGCAACTCAAGCTCTGCAATATGATGTGACCCCTGTTCTGGCGTTCGACCAACCCCTTTTCTGGAAAGCCTTGACCATTATCCACTCTCGGCCAAGTAACTATGAACTCAAGCAAATAGTCCTCAGGCTTGGGGGATTTCACATGCAAATGAGCTTCTTGGGTAGCATTGGACATTTAACAGCAGGGTCTGGAATGGAGGAGCTACTAGATGTGGTGTATGTTGGAAATACAGTGTGCCACATGATGTCTGGCAAGGCTGTGTCCAGGGCAGTTTGTGGTCACATGCTTGTGAATGCCGCACTTAACACCATGTTGCTGGCTGATGCTTACAATGTGCCACTACCAACCAGTAGAACAACCTCCAGTTGAGATGACGCCGGCCGCTGATACTGAGCCAGATGAGGAAGTTCCCGATACCCAAGAAACAGTCACAACTGACTTGAGTATTGCAAGTGAGCTATATGACCAAGTCTTGTCCTTTAATATGCAGATTAAAGAACTTTGGGCTGGACTGTCCACTGATCTCTGTACACTGATCTCATTATTGAGCAGGTGCTTCCATGAGAACCCTTCCATGCAAAACATTGCTAATGGTATGACAGCCCAGCAGGGAGTCAATGTTGATAAATCAAGGGAAATTGGATGCAAGATTTTGGAGTCTATGGTAGGGAAACCAGTGGAGGAATTCACCTTCAGGAAAGCTGAACAAGCAGTGACACTTGCATCTAGATCAACTGTCAAGATCAAAGGAGAGACAGTGGTTATTCCAGCTGCTTGTAGCAGTGAGAGACCGTTGTGGAGATTTGTCATCACTGTTCAAGTATGAACTCTGCAGTCACCCGCCTGCTTTGTTTGAATCATCCTTCCAACAAGGCAATTCTTGTCGATGTCCTCTGGAAATCTATTGAGCAGCAACAAAGACAACCCAGCAGTGATGTCCAGCATGTCCTTGATGGGGGTGCATTACTACATCGTCTACCATGGCCACAAGGGTCCACTTATGACAGTCTGTGTGAAATGTATGTCAGATATGTCACACAGAAATATGGTACGGCTACTGTCATAGTCTTTGATGGCTATAAAGAAGAACCAACAATAAAAGACGCCACTCAACTGCGTCGAACAAGTGTTACTCCCAGTGTGACTGTACACTTCTCTGGTGACATTATCATCCAATCCAAAAAGGACCACTTCCTAAACAATAAGGAAAACAAACAACGGTTATTGGTTTATCTCGGTGATAAACTTGAGAGGGCTTGGTGTATCACAGACCATGCAAAGCACGATGCAGATGTGATCATTGTCCAAACTGCCATTGCCTCTGCCAGAACAAAAGACACAGTCTTAGTAGGTGATGACACAGACATGTTAGTACTCTTGTTGCATCATGTTGATCTGAATGCACAGGAGCTGTTTCTGGCACCAGAACCAAAGAAAGCAACAAAAACAAGACGGATATGGGGCATAAAGCAGACGAAGGAGTTACTTGGTCCCAAGGTGTGTGACAATATCCTCTTTATGCATGCCATTTTAGGCTGTGATTCTACGTCTCGTCTATTTGGCATTGAGAAAAGGAATGGCACTGAAAAAAGTAAAGAATGACACTAGCTTTCTCGAACAAGCTAAGGTGTTCAGCCAGTCACATGAAAATGTCGGTAAAGGCATCATCATTGCAGCAGATGAAAAAGCTCTAGTATCACTGTATGGGGGCGAAAAATATGAATCACTGGATATGCTGAGATACAGGCGATTCTTTGATAAAGTAACTGTTGGGATATGGTTTTGTGCAAACCACAGGTCTCCTCTTCGGCCTGTATGTGTAGTCAAAGCCTCCCGAACTCAGTCCCCCAGGATGTAACAGGATGCTGCATGTCCTGTGGTCTGGACAATGTCACGCATAGGTGTGAGAAGCCACAAAAGTCAACTCCTATTGGTCACTCCGGCCACATGACCTGTGGGTCATCAGCCCAATATAAGGAGAGGTCTCCTCCAGAATCACTCGCTTTCTCCAATCCCCCTGAGGGCGGAAGGCTGCCCCAGCGCTCTTTCCATCCACCCACCGAGGACGGCCAGCTGCTTGTCCTGCATCGCTGAGGAGAGGGCCTGGCTGCCCCAGCACTCTTCTCTTCCCACCAAAAACCGGAGGTCAAAGGTCTAGCTTCCAGCCCACCTTCTCAAGGAAATCTCCTCGCCCTTCAAGCTCTACAACACTCCTAGCAGTGACTCAATGTCCTGCAGGTAAGGACTTCGAACCAGCATCTGAGCACACGGCTCCACATTAACGCTAAGACAGAGACCATTCGACCCACCGGAGACGTCACAGAACTGCAAACTGAACAGCAGCTTCTTTTCCTTTTCCCTCGGACTGCTAAGCAAGACTGTTTATTTGATTCTGTGAGTGTTTATAATTTTGATATGTCGTGTGATATTGTGGCAACTAGTTATTTGAAAGTTAAGTGTTAGATATGCTCTTCACAGACTTTCTCTCTGACTCTCATTATCTGATTAACATACACACAGACACGCATAGCATTCCACCTAGTTAAACCTTTAAACCTACCCCCACCAGCAGTCGTAAACGATTTCAGAGGGGGGGGGGGGGGGATGCTATCTTAAGGCGTTAATCTTTTGGTCAACCACCAGTTTGAGAGCCCCTAATTTGCATACACACATTTACACCTTGTTAGTTAGCTCGATTGATATATACAGTAATTTGTGTTTTTTATACTTTATTATGTTCATAATAAATGTTCTTCTTTCACAAATGTTCTGACATTAATGTTGCATAAGTGAACTTTGCCAACCGTTACACTGTTAAGAACTCCATAACCTTCACTGTCCATTATATAATCTTTAATAGTAAAATATTGAGATTTCTAATTGGACTAGATCTAAATGAGACTGATCTTATTCAATAAATTGGCTCTTTTCCCTTCTTTGAAGGGTGGTGCCCTGCGAGAACTTTAACCAACCAAAGTTATGATCTAATATTCATATTCTAAATATTAATGTTTTATATTCTATTTTGATAACCAAATTTATTGAATTCCTGAAGGCACACCATTCGATGGTAACACTTTTTAAGCACTATTGCACAACATAAATGGTGCAGCCCGTGTGAGGCAGAGTACAGTTTGCAGAAATTCATACTTATGCAATGTTAATGTGTTTTTCATTTTTGGCAAACGCCAGAAATATGTGAATTTGGAATTTTCAGTCAAGCCAAAGGTTTGAATCCCTGTGAATTTATAGAACCCCTAACTGCTACTGGCCTGCATATCAGTTACGCCGGGTTCACACCGGACGCGGAAGCGACGCCGAAGCGTGGCGTAAGCGCTAATCCCTGGCGCGCCGGCGCTTGGCTGGTCACACCGGACGCGGTAGCGACGCCGAAGCGCCGCGCATTACTAATAATATCACATACTTCTGCTGTTATCAGCCTGCAGTAAAAACGGCATTTAATCATTTTTTTCAAGCATATACTTACTTGTTGCTCCAACATTAACTGCAACAGCGTCCCAACATGTGTCTTTTGTGGTGTTGTCTTTATACAACATATGCTGAGAATCAACAACTCAAGTTACTTCTCCACTTCAATGATTCATTTAATGTCATCCATGTTGAAGAACTTCTCCGCTGTTAGCTCCGGTAAATGTCGGGTGTCGAGGGTAAATTACGTATTCTCCACTCAAGCCTATGTGGAGAATACGTAGCCCCCCCCCCCCCCCTCTCTTTTTTATCTTTATGACTGCTTGTGTGGCTGTAGTGGATGGGCAGAGGGGGACATTAAATAATGTGGTTGGTAAAAGTGGTAAAATTAAAACTCCAAGACAACAGAACGTGAATACAAAGTATGGGATGCATATTTGATCATTTATATCATATAAAATATTAGGGATGAGCGAGTACAGCATTATCTGTATCTGTATCTGTATCTGTTAACCATATGAATTATCTGTATCCGTATCCGTACTCGGAGTGGGCGTGGCCTAACCCGGAAGTGGGTGTGATTTAACCCGGAAGTAGGCCGGGTTGTCTTGAAAGCATGCAATTGATAGGGGTTGATCAGAAATTGTTATATTTATTGCTGATTAGAAAACTATTACAGGACAGCATCAGCATTGAGCTTCAGATCAATGATTTTGATCACAATAGCAAACAAACTATTTACAGAAAAAGTTTTGCAACAATGAATACAACACATGCTGTTGCAATTATGAAGTGAAATGTAATATAATATAATATAATATATATAATATATAATGTGTGTGTGTAGCTTAATTTGTAATATTTTTTATACCACTACTACCGAGAAAGTGTCAGACACTCAGTGCGTGAAGTAAAATAAAACTGGTTAGAGCCAACTGACGGTTTAAAAAAAAAAAAAAAAACTCCAACGACCGGCAGAGAGAGGGAGAGAGAGAGAGAGAGAGAGAGTAGCCAGACGCTAGAGAGTAGTCAGACACTCAATCCGTGAAGTTAAAAAAAAAAAAAAAAAAAACTCCGACAGGCAGAGACGCAACGCGAGTCGCTTTCTACCAGCACCACGTCTGAACGAACCCACGTTTAACAGAACTCTACTGGTTAATAAGTAAGTACAAACTGAAATAAAAACAAACTTCAAGCTTAAGAAACCCTAAACGTTAACGGAAAAGACCCGCGAACCTGAGTGACTGAGAGACAGAGAGCTGTTCTGTGAGTGAGTGAGCAGAGCGGTGTGTGAAGGGGAGGAGCGCTGTGACGCTCTGTGAGGATTTTCATTCAGTCCGAGCACAGATATTGACTCGTATTACTCGTGTAATACTCGTGCTCGGCAAAAGTGCTTTATCCGTACCGGATACTCGTTTCAGCCGAGTATCCGGCTCATCTCTATAAAATATGTCATCTATATCGTTTAAAATAATTTTTCAGTGTGTTTCCTGTCGCGATAGGCTCGCGTCAAGCGGAAAAAATAGACTTGACGCCGAAACAATCGCTTCACGGCGCTAGGCAGCCGCGGCACAACGCTACGCTTCAGCCTCCGGTGTGTTCAGCGCTGCGGTTTAACATGGGAGTGGATGGGAGCCAGAGGATTGGCGCTGCGCTTACGCCTCGCTTCGGCGTCGCTTCCGCGTCAGGTGTGAACCCGGCGTTAGTGTGATTAAAGGGGACATATTATGAAAAATCCACTTTTGTAGTGCTTCTACACGTTAATGTGGGTATCTGGCATGTCTACCGTCCCAAAAACTCTGGAAAAAAACAACTCCCGCGATTTGTTGGGAGCTAATGCTAGCTTGCTGTTAGTTTGTGTTTAAAGTTGCTTCAAATGGCTGCTTGTGCACGTTTTTACAGCAGTATTGCATGTGGCAGCCCACCCGGGAAGCAGAGATCTGGCCGAGAAGCAGAGCCTGCGGTCGGGGTAAGTCACATGCCAAAGCCCCCTCCTCAGCTCGGGCTCGTTAGGTGATGTTGGGCTGCTGGACCCATGTCTGCGGCTCGCTTCTGGTGGACCTATTGCTGTTTGTTTACGGTTAGCAGCAGCCGCCTGACTGATCTCCCCACGGACAGGGGAGCGTTGACAGTGCGTGTCTCGTGTCGCAGTGAGTGTCTTCAACTAGAAAAGCTGTTGTTTTGTTTTGATAATTGACGGTGACATGTAAGCTAGGTGGCGTTAGCCTCATAGTAATCAGTGCCCGGCTTGCTGGCCAGCTGCAGTGGCAGCCGGCTGCTCTGTGGCGGGTTGGATCCCGGCTGTACCCGGGCGGCTCACTGCGAGCAACTTTTGTGGCCCGTACAGATTTGCTCCACGCACCCCGAGCTGCACGAACCGGTGCCGGTCACCAGCAGCTCGTTGCACGAACCGGTGCCGGTCACCAGCAGCTCGTTGCCGCCTTTGTCGCTCGCTTTAAAATAGACTCATACCCGGGGTTTTAAGTGCATTTCGCGGCAAAAGTTGCAGCAGTGTTAGCCTTCAAAGCTGTAGCCCCTCCACGATCCCTTTGTCTGTGTGTGTGTGTGTGTGTCTGTGTGTATGTTCATCGATGAAAACTATTTCATGTTCGCTATGTTGCAGGAGGTCGGGATATCCGAGTTACCCTGAACGCAGCACAGCGATGTTGTTAGCAGCCCAGAGCTAAGCCTCCGCTATTTGCTCGGCTTCATGTCCGCACACGGACCGTCAGTCCACGCGGAGGGGAACCCGGACAGACCCGGGTCTGGGTGAGGGGTTCCGGGAGTGAGGGCGTGACAACAACCGGACTGAGACGTCAAGAACCGTCAAATCGAACTAGTTCTCAGCGGCTAGCTGGTCTCTCATCAGAGCTTGAGAGTACAGCAGCGCATATTTTAAGGGTAAATATGTGTGTATACACACATATCTAATGCATGTATTTAAATAATTTACATCTTTATCAGAAGATGTAGTACTTTGAAAATTGTAGCTTCAATGAAGAAACACAACAAACGGATACAGAAATATATGTGTAGGACAGTGACTTAAAATTATTTTAACAACATTAAATATGCTAAGGGATTTAAGATATGTGTGCGCGTCTGTCTGTGTTTGTGTGTGTCTGTGTGTGTGTGTGTGTGTGTCGGGGGCGGGGCGGTGAAAGGGGGGGTGGGTTGTTAGTAAGAAGGGGGGCGGGGCGGTGAGGGGGGAGGGGGGGGCACTCAAAACAGGTCAATCTGAGGAAGGCTGTTTCAGACAGGGTAAAAAGGGTGCTGTTTTAAATGATCCTTGTGGTATTTTGACCAAAAAATGTTACAGACATTACATTAAGACCCCAAGGAGCCATATTAACTGTGGTGAAATGGGCATAATATGTCCCCTTTAAAAGTTTGGTTAACTGTTTTAAACACCATAGTTGGTTAGGCTAGTGTACCATAGAATCCAGACTACTAGGTGTCTGCCATCGCAACACCAAAGCCAACCACAATGCTTTTGATTTATAAACTTAGATGTAATCCTTAAAATTCAGATCCAACAATGGAGAACCCCTGTGTAGAACAATTTCTTTCTTCCCTAGCACCGAGCCTGACCCCTGGCTATCCTGAATTCATTAACAAGTTGCACTTCAATGAGTGTAATAAAGAAATAGATTCTCTTCTTAATGACAGGTGTGATGCACAACCAGCATCAAAGGGTCAAAGCCCTAGGAGACGAATTGTAATTTGTGAATATGGGCTATACAAATAAAATTTGATGGATTGATTGATTGATTGATCATTGAGAAAGATGATTCTAAATTGTCACAGGCAAATCAACCTTGCCTGTCAGAGCAAAGCAGCCATGGAAGAGGAGGTAAATGCCCTTAGAGCACAAAATGCTCTTCTCCTCAAGGAGGTTCAGACTGCTAGTAAGAAATCTCTGCACTATTTGGAAGACCTGCACTCAGCAGAGTCAGATCTATTTTCACACAAGGAGGAATTGTTAAACTCAGATTAGAAGGCGCGGCCTCACATCAGTTTTTGAACCAATGTGATTCTGGTTATTCCGATTCAAACTCCTCCAACAGTGTACGGTTAACTCCCTCTTCACTCCCAAAATGGGACAGAATCCCATCCAACCCGAAGTCTTTGGGAATTAAGTCACCTTTTGACCCTCAACTGACAGGAAGAGGTAACAGCTTCCTAACCACCCATCCTTCTGACTCTGAGACTGACATTGATGACATATGTAGTTTATCTTCAAGAACACATCGTGCCTCAAACACGTCTCATCCACTGATGCATGACACAGCTCTCGAAAGGGGGGACTTCAACATTCAAAAATGTTTTAGTACCTCCCTCTCAACCAGAGAGACCTGTAGCAGGACACTGTCCGCGCTTTGAGCTGCTAGAGTTTCTAGCTAAAGCTATTGAGCAATTTGATCCAAACAACTGTTATCACAACATTGATAATTACTTTAGAGAACTAGATCTCAGTGATGTGCCAAATGCAACAGAAAGAGAGAAGGTTAAAAACAAGCTCTACAGCTGTTCACAAGGGTATACAGTCACTTCCTTCCAGTGTCACAAGTAACTACACAGAGCTCCGTCAAGCACTAGTCGAGGAATTTTTTCCTATTAATAATAATAATAATAATAATAATGGCTTATATTTATTTTTGGCTGGAAAGTTAAAGATTTTCAGGACATTGTGAAAAATAGTTAAGAGAAGAGTGTTGAGAACACAAGCAGTTCCAGTAGTAAAGCCTCCTCAGTTGTATCTGCCCTGAGACGAGCAGAGAAGCGAAAAAAGGGCATCGACTTGACAAAGAAGAAGCTACGTTGAAAGCTGAATCTCAAGCTAAAAAAGAGGCTTTAGCTTTGGAAATTGAAATTGCTCAAGCAAATGCAGAAATTGACCACTTGAAACTTCCAAAGAGAGAGAAGATTTTCAAAAGTATGTTCAAGGATATGACTCAACACAAAGGCATGTTCATGATGATGATATTTCAACTGCACCCAGCATTCCCAAAGTGTATGTGCATTGTCCAGCCTCCTCTCAGAAAAGGTCCTAACAAGGATGATCAAAATGTAGACATGCTGAAAACGGACAAAGGACAAAATGATGAGAGCAAAGTCTCACTTCTTCCAACAAGAGAAGTTCCAGTTTTTCATGGAAATCCACTGGATTACTAGTCCATCATGCGTACATCGTAAACTGCATTGGAAGCAAAACTGAGAATGATTGTGATAGATTGTTTTTCCTGGAGCAGTTCACAAGTGGATGACTAAGTGTTTGTCAGAAGTTGCATTTATATGGAGCCCAAAAGGGGATTTAAAGAAGTGAAAACTATTCAAAAAGGCATTCTGAAATGAGATATTGATCACTTCAGCTTATCAAGAGAAAGCCCTGAATTGGAGTGCACTCAAAGCAGAGGATAGAAAGGGACTTCAAGATAATTTGTTGTTCTTATGAAGCTGTTGTAATGCGATGACTGATGTTGATATCGTGCAAGATATGAACAGCCCAACACACATGAAGACGGTTATTGCAGAACTGCCATACAAACTTATAGAAAGATGGCGCATTGTTGCTTATGATTATTACGAACATGCAAGAAAAAGAGCCAAGTTTAAGCAATGTGTGGATTTGTGGAAAGTCAAGCAAATATCGCCTGTGACCCATTGTTTGGAGACATACAAAATGCTGCACCAAGGAAGGACAGAAATGTAAGCATCAAAATCGGCGATAGATTTTCTAAACCATCTTACATCCCAAGAAAGCAGTTTAATGACAATAACACAGGAATCAAGCTCAAGGTGTCAGAGGCACAGAAACACAGAACCACCTGGTGACAAAGTGTGTCTATTCTGCAAATGGCATCACAATACTGATGCTTGTGAGCAGCTTGATAAATAAATGGTATTTGTTTTGGATGTGTGGATAAAGGTCATCAAAATTGTAGAAAACGCTTAAGCTGTACAATATGCATGTTGAAACCTCCCACACTATTGGGATACTGTGAAGAAGCAAACGGAGGTTATTAAGAAAGACAATGTAAACACTGTGAGCAATGTCTTTGTCTTTGGACTAGCCAACTTGGTCAAGTGCAACCAGACACTTTCCATCGTTCCTTTCCAAGTAAAGCTGTCAATCAGTATTATCTGTGTGTCATCCTACATCTTCCTGGACCCAGGAATCACTGCAAGCTTTTGTACCGAATATCTCAGGAAACTATTTCATGCAAGGAGAAGAAAGACAAGAATCCAGTTGAGAACCTTAGAAGAAGAAGATACATTTATTGGTCCCACACACACATGCACACACATACATGCACACACATGCAACATGCAAACGGCGCGAAATTTGTTCTCTGCCTTTGACCCATCTGGTGAACACACAGAGCAGTGGGCATTCATGCACCGCGCCCGGGGAGCAGGTGTTGGGGGAGTAAGGTGCCTTGCTCAGGGGCACTTAGACAGTGGGGTGGGGTGGGGTAGGCACTTAGACAGTGGGGAACAGATCCAGGTGTTGTCCATCCAGGTATGTTTTTTTTTTGTCACTCCGTGGAGTCGAACCAGAGACCACTGTCGGATTTTCTGCCCATAGTCCAACTTTCTGCCATTAGTCCACTAGTACTTTCAAGAGAAAGTCACCAATATCAACATGATATACGGTCTTGAAATCTAAAGTATTGATGTAAATTACTTCATGAAACTTTCTTAGTTGTACATCCAAGATGAATTTCCTACACATGAGGCTATAAGCAAATGGGACTACCTGAAAGAAGTGAAATTAGTCCATATTTTTTATAGGAAATTATGCTCCAAATTTGATGGAGTCCTGGAAAGGGATCAACAGCAAAGGAAATTGGCCTTACGCAGTTGAAACCTAACTTGGATGGCTTGTTGATGGAATATTGAACAAAGACAACCCTCACAGCCACATCTTCAGTGACCGTATATCATTAGTAAACTTAAACCAGAAACCAAAAACAATTATCATAGCTTGAATTTTTAGTGTCTTTCAAGAGACCCTTTTGGCTGCAGTCCTGTAACTGCTTACATGAATCGTTGGTCTTCTACTGACTATATTTAAATGATCAGTTGCAAGGCCCAAATCTGTTTAATTGAGAACCAGTGGCCATGACGGCGGATTTGCATGCGCAATAGTCTTGGAACACTTGGATATGTTCCACAGTACTGCAGTTTTTAAATCACTTGGTCTTTATGCTCTTTTAGATTCTGATAAGTTCAAATAAAGTATGTCCATTTCACTGTGGGGTCGGCTATGATGGGTTGGCCCAGGAATATAGCAGTCTGGGAAAATGTCTGTTAAATTTGCAACTCTAAATACTTTAATGTCTGCTACTGATAACGGCATAGGCTAATGCCTAATGGCACAATAGGTGTGTGTGATGATGCAGGTAAATGTTGGCAGATCAATGAATCAGTAATGTTATGTGCAGTAGCCAACCTACATGGCATATACGTTGTTTCTTTTGTTTCTGACACCAGTTTACAGATTGTTACAGACATCTAGCTGCGATGTGATTTATTTATGGCCAGGGTGCAGTCTTCTGTTCTGCATGTTTTAATTTGATGAGATTGTTGTTTATCCATGACCAATACACTTTGTTTGGGTGACTAGGACAAAACCATGGGGTTGATAGCCAAACTACAGTTATCTCTATCACAAGTGTTATGTTAATTTAGAAAAGACATTGGTTTTCATCAACATTAGATCTAGAACGTTTCCTGAGTTGCAAGTGAAGCACAGTTTTTTTTTCAATCATTCAATTAAATTGTATTTGATTAGCCCATATTAACAAATCACATTTGTCTCATAGGACAAGGTGTGACATCCTCTGCCCTTAACCCTCAACAAGAGTAAGGAAAAATGACCAAAACAAACTTTTAACAGGGTAAAAAGAATGTAGAAACCTCAGAGAGAGCTACAGTGCCTTGCATAAGTATTCACCCCCTTTGGACTTTTCTACATTTTGTCATGGTATAACCACAGATTAAAATTTATTTCATCGTGAGTTTATGTAATGGACCAACACAAAATAGTGCATCATTTGGAAGTGGGGGGAATATTACATGGATTTCACGATTATTTACAAATAAAAATCTGAAAAGTGTTGAGTGCATATGTATTCACCCCCTTTACTGTGAAACCCCTAACAAAGATCTGGTGCGACCAATTGCATTCACAAGTCACATTTGCAAGTCACATAATTAGTAAATAGGGTCCACCTGTCTGCAATTTAATCTCAGTATAAATACACCTGTTCTGTGACGGACTCAGAGTTTGTTGGAGATCATTACTGAACAAACAGCATCATGAAGACCAAGGAGCTCACCAAACAGGTCAGGGATAAAGTTGTGGAGAAGTATGAAGCAGGGTTAGGTTATAAAAAAATATCCAGAGCTTTGAACATCTCTCTGAGCACCATAAAATCCATCATAAGAAAATGGAAAGAATATGGCACAACCGCAAACCTACCAAGAGGAGGCCGTCCACCCAAACTGAAGAGTCGGACAAGGAGAAAATTAATCAGAGAAGCAACCAGGAGGCCCATGGTTACTCTGGAGGAGTTGCAGAGATCCACAGCTGAGGTGGGAGAATCTGTCCACAGGACAACTATTAGTCGTCTACTCCACAAATCTGGCCTTTATGGAAGAGTGGCAAGAGGAAAGCCATTGTTGAAAGGGATCCATAAAAAATCCCGTTTGGAGTTTGCCAGAAGCCATGTGGGAGACACAGCAAACATGTGGAAGAAGGTGCTCTGGTCAGATGAGACCAAAATTGAACTTTTTGGCCTCAATGCAAAACGCTATGTGTGGCGAAAACCCAACACTGCCCATCACCCTGAGCACACCATCCCAACAGTGAAACATGGTGGTGGTAGCATCATGCTGTGGGGATGCTTCTCTTCAGCAGGTACAGGGAAACTGGTCAGAATAGAGGGAAAGATGGATGGAGCCAAATACAGGGAAATCCTTGAAGAAAATCTGATGCAGTCTGCAAAAGACTTGAGACTGGGGCGGAGGTTCATCTTCCAGCAGGACAATGACCCTAAACATACAGCCAGAGCTACAAAGGAATGGTTTGGATTAAAGAATGTTAATGTCTTAAAATGGCCCAGTCAAAGCCCAGACCTCAATCCAATAGAGAATCTATGGCAAGACTTGAAGATTGCGGTTCACAGACGGTCTCCATCCAATCTGACTGAGCTTCATCTTTTTTGCCAAGAAGAATGGACAAACCTTTCCATCTCTAGATGTGCAAAGCTGGTAGAGACATACCCCAAAAGACTTGCAGCTGTAATTGCAGCGAAAGGGGGTTCTACCAAGTATTGACACAGGGGGGTGAATACTTATGCACCCAACAGATGTCAACTTTTTTGTTGTCATTATAGTTTGTGTCACAATAAAATTTATTTTGCACCTCCAAAGTACTATGCATGTTTTGTTGATCAAACGGGAAAAAGTTTATTTAAGTCTATTTGAATTCCAGTTAGTAACAGTACATAATGGGAAAAAGTCCAAGGGGGGTGAATACTTATGCAAGGCACTGTACATGTGAGGGATCTCTCTCCCAGGACGTACAGAAATGTAAAGGAGAACATCATCAAGATAAAGGTTTTAGCAGCATTGATGAGTGTAAACATTTTGAAGCATAACTGAAGGTCAATGAATTGATGGATTATTGTCAGTAAGTATCTGAGGAGAAATACTATATACAGTGCCTTGCATAAGTATTCACCCCCCTTGGACTTTTTCCCATTATGTACTGTTACTAACTGGAATTCAAATAGACTTAAATAAACTTTTTCCCGTTTGATCAACAAAACATGCATAGTACTTTGGAGGTGCAAAATAAATTTTATTGTGACACAAACAATAATGAGAACAAAAAAGTTGACATCTGTTGGGTGCATAAGTATTCACCCCCCTGTGTCAATACTTGGTAGAACCTCCTTTCGCTGCAATTACAGCTGCAAGTCTTTTGGGGTATGTCTCTACCAGCTTTGCACATCTAGAGATGGAAAGGTTTGTCCATTCTTCTTGGCAAAAAAGATGAAGCTCAGTCAGATTGGATGGAGACCGTCTGTGAACCGCAATCTTCAAGTCTTGCCATAGATTCTCTATTGGATTGAGGTCTGGGCTTTGACTGGGCCATTTTAAGACATTAACATTCTTTAATCCAAACCATTCCTTTGTAGCTCTGGCTGTATGTTTAGGGTCATTGTCCTGCTGGAAGAACCTCCGCCCCAGTTTCAAGTCTTTTGCAGACTGCATCAGATTTTCTTCAAGGATTTCCCTGTATTTGGCTCCATCCATCTTTCCCTCTATTCTGACCAGTTTCCCTGTACCTGCTGAAGAGAAGCATCCCCACAGCATGATGCTACCACCATGTTTCACTGTTGGGATGGTGTGCTCAGGGTGATGGGCAGTGTTGGGTTTTCGCCACACATAGCGTTTTGCATTGAGGCCAAAAAGTTCAATTTTGGTCTCATCTGACCAGAGCACCTTCTTCCACATGTTTGCTGTGTCTCCCACATGGCTTCTGGCAAACTCCAAACGGGATTTTTTATGGATCCCTTTCAACAATGGCTTTCCTCTTGCCACTCTTCCATAAAGGCCAGATTTGTGGAGTAGACGACTAATAGTTGTCCTGTGGACAGATTCTCCCACCTCAGCTGTGGATCTCTGCAACTCCTCCAGAGTAACCATGGGCCTCCTGGTTGCTTCTCTGATTAATTTTCTCCTTGTCCGACTCTTCAGTTTGGGTGGACGGCCTCCTCTTGGTAGGTTTGCGGTTGTGCCATATTCTTTCCATTTTCTTATGATGGATTTTATGGTGCTCAGAGAGATGTTCAAAGCTCTGGATATTTTTTTATAACCTAACCCTGCTTCATATTTCTCCACAACTTTATCCCTGACCTGTTTGGTGAGCTCCTTGGTCTTCATGATGCTGTTTGTTCAGTAATGATCTCCAACAAACTCTGAGTCCGTCACAGAACAGGTGTATTTATACTGAGATTAAATTGCAGACAGGTGGACCCTATTTACTAATTATGTGACTTGCAAATGTGACTTGTAAATGCAATTGGTCGCACCAGATCTTTGTTAGGGGTTTCACAGTAAAGGGGGTGAATACATACGCACTCAACACATTTTTATTTGTAAATAATTGTGAAATCCATGTAATATTTCCCCCCACTTCCAAATGATGCACTATTTTGTGTTCGTCCATTACATAAACTCACGATGAAATAAATGTTAATCTGTGGTTATACCATGACAAAATGTAGAAAAGTCCAAAGGGGGTGAATACTTATGCAAGGCACTGTATCAAGCTCCACCATCAGCTGCCACCTCGATTGTGGTCCACCACCACCATTACATTACATGTCATTTGGCTGACGCTTTTGTCCAAAGCGACTTACAATTATTACACTCAACATTCATGAGGGGCCATTTAGGGGTTCAGTATCTTGCCAAGGACACTTCGGCATGCAGATGGGAGAGAGTGGGGTTTGAACCAGCAACCTTCTTGTTGGAGAACCACCACTCTAACCACTAGGCCACACGATGCCAACACGATAAAGGATCCGCTATTATTATCACGATCAGCCAGCACGATACAGAATCCGCCATACTGGATCCACCATTACGATCTCTGATACACGATCCACAGATCGTAATCCATGATGTGGCCACAGCTGCTGCTCTGGATCTGCGGACAATAAGGCAAAGGGACTCCTGGGAAGAGGTCAAGTCAGTATCATGTATTGATGAGATATGATTTTCTTTGATGTGATAACGATTGAGAAGAGGAGGAAGAAACTGGAAAGAGAAGCTCCGTGTGTCATGTGTCCCCCGACATTCAGAATCAGAATTTTTTATTTGCAAAGTATGTTTGCACATACAGGAAATTGCTTTGGTGTCGTTCGTTGGTGCACTCAACATAAAACAACAATATAAAGACAACAATATAGAACTAAATATATACAGTAACAGAGTTATGGGCACGTGCGGTGCTAAGGTGCAGAGATTGGTGATAGTGCCAATAATATATCAAATATAAATTATGTGCAGGGGGGGGGGCAGATTCAGTGTGATGCAGAGTCAGTGTGATGCAGGGGGCTTGTTTGTGAGCCCCACTGCCATGGGGAAAAAACTGTTCAGATGGCGCGAGGTTTAAGTCCTGATTGCCCGGAACCTTTTTCCAGACGGGAGTCTCAGGAATAGGTGGTGATCTTGCGTGCTCTCCTACTGGTCCTGGAGTGGAACAGGTCTAGGAGAGCCGGCAGGTCACAGCCGATGACCTTCTCAGCTGACCGAATGATCCGCTGCAGTCTGCCCTTGTCCTTGGCAGTGGAGGCAGCAAACCAGACAGCGATTGATGAGCTGAGGATGGACTCAATGATGGCTGTGTAGAACTCAACCATCACTTTCCGTGGCATGTTGAATTTCTTCAGTTGCTGCAGGAAGAACATCCTCTGCTGGGCCTTGTTGATGGTGGAGGTGATGTTCTCCATCCACCTAAGGTCCTGTGCAATTATAGTCCCCAGGAATCTGAAAGATCTCACTGTTTTAACTGGGGAGTCGCACATGGGGAGGGGGGCTGTTTGGACTGGGCTCCTCCTGAAGTCTGCTACCATCTCTACAGTTTTCAAAGTGTTCAGCTCCAGGTGGTTCTGGCTGCACCAGGAAGCCAGGCTGTTAACTTCCTCTCTGTAGGCGGCCTCGTCCCCATTGGAGATTAATCCAATAAGGGTTGTGTCGTCAGCAAACTTCAGGAGTTTGACAGAGGGATGGCTGGAGACGCAGTTGTTGGTGTAGAGAGAGAAGAGTAGAGGGGAGAGCACGCAACCTTGTGGGGCTCCAGTGCTGATGGTCCAGGTCTCAGAGACAAGCTTGCCCAGCCTCACACGCTGCTTCCTGTCGGTCAGGAAGTTAGTGATCCACCTGCAGGTGGGCTCAGGCACGCTCAGCTGTGTCAGCTTGTCCCGGAGAAGAGCTGGGGAGATGTTGTTGAATGCAGAGCTGAAGTCCACAAACAGGATCCTGGCGTAGGTGCCGGGGGAGTCGAGGTGCTGGAGGATGAAGTGGAGTCCCATGTTGACTGCGTCGTCTACGGATCTGTTGGCTCTGTAGGCAAACTGCAGTGGGTCGAGGAGGTGGTTTGTTGTGGCCTTGAGGTGGGTCAGCATGAGGCGCTCAAAGGTCTTCATTACTACAGAGGTCAGGGCGACTGGTCTGTAGTCATTAATCAATCAATCAATCAATCAAATTTTATTTGTATAGCCCATATTCACAAATTACAATTCGTCTCATAGGGCTTTAACAGGGTGTGACATCCTCTGTCCTTAACCCTCAGCAAGAGTAAGGAAAAACTACTAAAAACCCTTTTAACAGGGTAAAAATACGTAGAAACCTCAGAGAGAGCCACATGTGAGGGATCCCTCTCCCAGGACGGACAGAAGTGCAATAGATGCCCCGTTTAGGAAAACATCATCAAGATTAAAGATTAAAGTCTCTAGCAGCATTTGATGAGGGTAAACATCCCGAAGGACAACCCCAACATGACATGCCAAGCAGTCCCGCTGCAATCACAGTCCATGGTCAGCAACCAGCAGGACCATGATCCACCATCAAGACCAGAACGCCACTCCGGTCCTCAGTCACCGTCCACCGCCACCCACCAAGAGCCGCTGCCGCGGTCCTGGTCCAATGCCCGTACCCGATGCCAACGCGACACAGGGTCCGCCACCAGGTTTTTATGTCCTTGAGACATGCTCAAAGTTTAGTTAATTGATTACTTTGTTCAGGTTTTATTGATAAGTATAACTGGGTGTCATCCGCATAGCAGTGGAAATTTACAGAGTGTGTCCTGATAATGTGTCCTAGTGGAAGCATATATAATGAGAATAAAATTGGGCCGAGCACAGAGCCCTGGGGAACACCATGGTTAACTTTGGTGCGCCCAGATGACTCATCATTAATTTGCACGAATTGGGAGCGATCAGAAAAGTATGATTTAAACCAGTTTAGGGCGGTTCCATTAATGTCAATTAACTGTTTGAGTCTTTGTAATAGAATTTGATGGTCAATTGTGTCGAATGCTGCACTGAGATCTAACAGAACGAGGACAGACACAAGTCCCTGATCTGAGGCTATTAAAATGTCATTAGTGACTTTTGCCAAGGCTGTCTCTGTACTGTGATTGGCTCTTAACCCCGACTGAAAGTTTTCATATATATTATTTTCCTGGAGAAACTCACACAGCTGATTGGCTACCACTTTTTCTAAGATTTTAGACATGAAACGGAGATTAGATATTGGTCTGTAATTGGCTAAAACCTCTGGCTCTAGAGTGGGTTTTTTGAGAAGGGGTTTGATTACTACTATTTTAAAAGACTGTGGTACATAACCTGATGATAATGACAGATTGATTGTATTAAGTAACGAACTATCAATTAGGGGCAGAATTTCTTTAAGTAATTTTGTAGGAATGGGATCTAAGATACAGGTTGTTGGTTTAGAACCTGAGATTATTTTGGTAAACTGATCACGGGTGATCAGAGAGAAGCTGTCTAAGTAATGGGTAGGATTCTCAGCCGTTTCTGAGATCTCTGTTGTTGGGAGGGTATTAGTGCCAATTGAGGGCAGGAGATGGTTGATTTTATTTCTAATAGTTTTATCATTGAAAGAGGTCATAAAGATATTGCTATTTAGGGATCGAGGAATACTGGGTTCGGTGGAGGTGTGACTCTCTGTCAGCCTGGCTACAGTGCTGAAGAGAAACCTGGGGTTGTTTCTATTCTCTTCTATTAGTTTTGAATAGTAGGCAGCTCTTGCTTTGTGGAGAGCCTATTTATATTCCTTAACACTATTCTTCCAGTCTGAGATTTTCAACATGGTTGCTGGAGCGCCACTTCCTTTCTAGTTTCCTTGATAATTGTTTTAACTATACTAACTATTGAATCTAATGTTAATCGTAATGAGTCTGCAGAGCTATCGACAAGGTGGTCGATCTCAATGGAGCTCGGGTTTTTAAAGAATTTGTTCTTCATATCTACGGATAATACGGGTTTAAATGTAATTGAAATTATTTCCTGAAATTTAGCTACAGCACTATCAGGTAGACATCTCGAAAATTAGTTTTTTATTAGTGGCATATATTCAGTTATTGAAAAAACGAATGTTATTAAATTATGGTCTGATAGAGCTGGATTGCCAGGAAGTACTGTTAAATGTTCAATTCCGACACCGTAGGATAATATAAGGTCAAGTGTGTGGTTACAACAATGAGTAGGTTGGTGTACACACTGACTGAAACCAATTGAGTCTAGTATTGAACTAAATGCTACGCTACGGCAATCTTTCTTATTGTCAACATGTATATTAAAGTCACCAACAATAATAATTTGATCGGTCTTTAGGACTAAGTTTGATAAAAACTCAGGGAATTCCGTTAAAAAATCAGTATAAGCCCTGGGAGCTCGGTAAACTACAGCAAATATGATTGGCTTTTGGTGTTTCCTGGATTGGCGTGGAAGACTAAGAACCAGACATTCAAATGATTTGTAGCTGACTTTAGGCTTAGGATTAATTGATAGACTGGAGTTAAAAATAGCAGCAACTCCACCTCCTCGTCCAAATTCTCTGGGAACCTGTGAATTTATATGACTGGGGGGAGTAGATTCATTTAGACTGACATATTCATCAGGATGCAGCCACGTCTCAGTGAGGGACAATAAATCTATGTTGTAATCGGAGACTATTTCATTAACTAAAATAGCTTTTGATGACAGTGATCTAATGTTTAAAAGACCACATTTAAAAGTTTTAGTTCCCTGTGTTGTTTCAGAGGTTGTTTAAATTTGTATTAGATTATTGTGTGGAGTTCTCGCTCTGTTATTGTTTAATTTCAATAATTTAATCGGATGGTGGACAGACACTATCTCTATGGGATTTTGTGACTGATCCAGAGGGAGCGCAGAGAAGTGTTTAGCACTGTAGCTCTGCTTCCTGGTCCCAACTATGGGTTGTCATGTTATAGACTTATATTAATAAGTAATATTCCTAGATAAGAGAGCTGCTCCATCCCAAGTGGGATGAACGCCGTCTCTCATAACAAGACCAGGTTTTCTCAAAAAAGTTAGCCAATTATCTACAAAGCCCACGCCGCTTACAGGACACCAACTAGACAGCCAGCGGTTAAAAGACAACATGCGGTTAAACTTGTCATCACCTGTTGTATTAGGGAGCGGGCCAGAGAAAACTACCTTTGTGTGACATTTTTGCGAAAGCACACAACGACTCTACATTCACTTTAGTGACCTCTGACATGCGAAGCCGGGAGTCATTGCTGCCGTTGTGAATTACGATTTTATTTTATCTACGTTTAGTTTTAGCCAGCAGCTTTAGTTTAGATGTGATGTCGCCGGCTCTGGCCCCTGGGATACAGCTGACTATGGTCGCTGGTGTCGCTAACCTGACGTTTCTCAGAACCGAGTCGCCAATAATCAGAGTTTGTTTATCAGCGGGTGCCTCGCTGAGTGTAGAGAATCTATTTGAAACGTGAGCTGGTGGCACTATGCCCCCTCCGGACCGTCACCCAGCTGCCCTGGGGTCCCTGCTGCATGGGACTAGTCAGGGGGCTGCTAGTTATGACTATGCTACGTGCTAAGCTAGGTGGCTCCGCGGCTAGCGGTAGCCGGCTAACTACAGCTAACGGAGTTTCTAAGCTGCGGAGCAGAGCTTCTAAGTTGCTAAGCCTCGCCTCCATCGCTACCAACATACTACATTTATTACAAGTACCTCTACTGTTAAGGGAGGCAGAGGAGTAAGTAAACATAAGACACTCGGAGCAAGAGAGAGCAGTGGAGCAACAGGGAGAGAGAGAAGACATCGCTGCTATAGAGCTACGAGGGTGAGCTCAAACAGAACACAGAATCACTACGCAAGATAGAGTATGGGTCGTTATGTGTGGGTGTTTAACTACAGACCGGTGATTTTAGCCGTAGTGCTACAGAGAAACTGCTGTGTTTAGCGGAGGAGCTAATACAGAGAGCGACCACCGCCAGCAGCAAGAAAACAGGAAAATATTACAGACAAATATTACTGTAGGGAGTAAAATGGCTGTTAATAGATCGTGAAGAGTAAAGTAGCCGGATTTAGTGCTGTACAGTGTTGGACTTGGATATTAGGCAGAAATAAAATATTATTATTTTATCTCAGCCAGCGTGCTGGAGTCAAATGAGCTGTTTTTGCTCTAGGAGAATAGAAGAAACAGAATGTGGCACTAACGCTGGGTTTACACTGGACACGGAGGCGGCGCGCAGCCCCAACAAAAAACGGGCGCCTCCTTTCCGCCCCCGTTACACAATTGTGCTGTTCACATGGGCTGCGATATTTTAGCATTGCTACTGTGTCAACTTTACAGGCCTGTTTGTTGGTAAATTCTTTAAATCATCAACATATGGTGCTTTCAGCTGGTAACTGCAAGTCCTCAAGATTGCATGGCATTATACAAAACCTTGGGACATACATGTGAATTTATATTATTTGCCCTGGGATGGGAAAGGAAACCAATACTGAGAGTCTGGACTACCCAAATCAACAACTGAGAACCACATGCTTTCTGGTGGAACTTGTGAAAGTATGTCAGAAAAATAGCCGTTCTTACTGGTGAGTACTGATGAACGAAGACTCCAGTTTTTCAAAGGTTTTTAAATACTGGTGTTATCCCTTCTACTGCCTCTTGATATTGTGCTCGACATGGGAGCTATGGGCTTCTAGGCTTCACATGGAGAGGTTCAGTCCCTTTAACTAATCCTACATCATTCTTATCTTTAGTCCACAGCTTTTATGGCACTTCTTGTAACTCTGATGAGTCAAGGATTAACTGAGAAAAATTTCCTTAACCCTTTTATTTAAATTTAGCAGTTTGTGCTAGCTGCCCAGTTCTTCTCTGAAGTGCTCGGAAATGGGCATTGGTAAGTTGCATTCGTTTTTTTGTTGTTTTTTTTAAACTCCTTCACTAATTGTGGCTGTGCATTTAATATCAGATGCTTGCATGAACATTTGCTGTGACGTCATATGTGTGTGCACTATTTCAAGCAGATCTGAGGTTAAGGACTTGGGCTCTGAGGATAACAGGTCCCATTGGTATATGTACAGTGGCTTACCATGTTCTAGTTGTACATATTGACCTGGGATATCTGATCTTGTGACTTTCATGCATTCCTCTGTACAATGGAAAATCAAGCCTAAAGCATACATTAGGTCTCATGCTAACAAGTTTTATTTTATTTTTTAGATCCCCATCTGCTGTAGATGGGGATCTACAGCAGATGTGGTATATGATTCTGGTATTGTGGTGCCTGATGCCCTAATAGTGTGGATATATCTACCATTCAATTTTGGAGGATTTGGAAATTCACTCAGGAAATCAAAAGTTCTCCAGCCACGACGGAACCTGTTTACAGGAGTCATCACCATGATTCTCACACATCGCTTTTGCACATCCCATAAGATCAGACTTGTCAGTCAAAGGTTTGCTTTAAATTGTTCCCATTTTTATATTGATTTGCCATCTCTCACTTACCAGCAAACACAGATGTCTCTCAGACCTGACAATCATTGATATTATTCAATATTTCCTTTATCAATGGGTCGACCCGTCCCCCCCTCCCCCCCACACGTGATGTCAATCCTTACCTTAGACGTCTCTCAATAATAATAATGTATCCTCCTTAAAAAAAATTGATGCCGTATCAAACTCTCTCCAACCCGTACACAGTACTTTATAGGGCTGCATAATATATTGAAAATCTAGCTTCATCACGATATCAATGTGTGCGATAGACTCTCTACTGTTTATATCAATACTGATCTTCATATAAGGATCGATACTTTTATTAATGAATTAAATCTTTATTCAGAGCAGCTCATTCATCAGCTGCTCGCTCAGTCTTTTCCCCTCTGTCTCTCTCTATCTCTCTCGCTCTTCTTTGGTTTCTCACCCACACACGATCAGACACATATGTAAACTCAGTCTGGGTAAAAAAAAAGACTATAAACTTAGTAAAAGTATGGTACGTTACGGTTAGTTTGATGCAGTCTATGCAGCGTACAGCACGAATGATAGAGACACAGAGGAGCAGTAGATTACAGGCAGAGCCACTAAAAACTGTACACATTTTTTTTAATTTAATTTATGGTTCTCCAAGGGTTGCGCGTGTTGCAAAGCAATTCACCGCCAGAACACTAGTGGAGTAATTTTTTTTTTGTCGAAGATGACCTTAGAGACGCCTTCTTTGTGTGTGGCAGTCGTCGTCGGTAGCCAATGTTTATTTATCGCAGTTACCAATGTTTATTTATCGCAAATCATATCATCATCGCAATATTAAACAACGTTATCGCACATCGCATGTTGTGCAATCCTACTGCTTTTTTATAATGTTGCATAAAGCATATATAAAGTCAGAAGTATTGTGCCAACTAGAGAACCTTGTGGGACTCCATTACTAAAGCTTTTTTCAGACATGCAGTGATGTGTGAGAGAGAAAGGGCTGAATTGGGGGATGGCAAAGCTGTAGTGTGAAGCACTTTGAGGAATCAGTAGCAACAAGCATACTCCTGCCTTATAAAGCAGGTGACTAAAGGCATTGCACTTGCTTGCTTACATCACAATATAATTGTGAATGCCTCTTGGTCTGCAATTTATCTAATTGAGACGTTTACATTTGTGCAATTTTAATAATAAGCACAAATATAATTTCAACTTTGTAAAAAATATTGAAACACAACAATGTTCCAATAACTATTGATCAATATATTGTCGATTAATAGATTATGCTTTCTTTAACGGTCTTCCCATTATGTTCGGCCGGAACACAAAGATATGAGACAAAATTGAAGTGAAGTACGTTCACAAGATTTAACATAACAATAGCAGAGGAAAGACTAATCAATATCACAAGTTATAGAAATCAGAGCCACCATCTCTCTCTTTGTCATCTTTTGATAAGTCTGTCAATTCTGTTAGGAAAGACATATTCTGAAAACCTTTTGAATAATATTAATCAGGAAATACTTCTTGAAGAGATAATTGAAATGTCCTTTCGAATTTGTCACAGAAATTAACTTGGACTGAAGGATTAACTTTGGTAGCCCAATATTAACCTCTCAACAGTCGGTTGAAATTCGCCTAAAATGCCTATCTGAGGCATACCCAAAGTAAATTGAAAGCTGTTATTGAACCATTTGGAGTACATGCATGGTTTTGGTGTGGGACTGATGAGCTGGAAAACACAATGGAACCACAGCCCAAGTTCAAATTTGATAACTATAAAAAGTAAATTAATATTTTACACAGTCTATTTTTACACATTTTCTAAGGGTATGACGAGGCGGTTTCCATTTGGAGACTCCAAAGGACCCTTGGTAACCATGGTCACACACTTTCACAGTGAAAGAAAAAGGGCACTCACACACACCTCCCCAGATCAGACTTCAGATCAGAAGTAACTCCTAAAGATACACACACTGTGAAACAGATGGCCATACACAAAATCAACCAAAACACTTTTTGCCTTTTACGCACAGCTGTTCGTCTTTATGCAGTGATTTCCCCGCTGTGGCTTTAACTTTACCCCATGTGCATGTTGGAAATTTCATTGGCTAAACGAAAAACGCTAGTGATCAGAACAATCGGTTGCAGTTGGCTCAGTCTTTACACGACAGAAGAGGGGCAAGCACTGTCCTTCAACGAGGTCTCTCGTTGGCTATTGTAGGCTGTGGACAACCCATGCCAGCTCCTATTGGGTCAAGTGATCAAGATCGGCTTTGTTTACATGCAAACGGGAGTTACGAGGGAAAATACAATAAAGGTTACACATAGCTGCCAGCTTCTCTGAGATGAAGCAACAGCAGTCTGTGGGTATTCTTTGATGTAATAATGTGTTTTGGACTGAGTATGTTACTGGATGGAACGTCTAGACCAGGGGTGTCCCAACTTTTTATCCCGAGGGCCACATACAGAAACAAATTCTAAGGTCTGAGCCACTCACGTCCACGCCCCCCTGCCCTGGAGTGGACTGTTGACAGTGCGCCTCAATCGCGTCGCTCAGGGTGGGGGGCGTGGCGGCGTTCTGAGGGACAGCTGGCAGGTCAGGGGTGAGTTGGGCGCCACCTAGTGTCTAAACTGAGAAGTACAATACAGTGGGCCATAGTCCATTACATTACAATTAATTTAGCTGACGCTTTTATCCAAAGCGATTTACAATCAGTGCATTCAAGGGTACCCAAGGGTACAAACCCAGAACAACAAGAATCATTATTTTTTTTTATTTTAGGCGGGCCAATTTAAAATGGATGGCGGGCCGCATGTTGCCCGCGGGCCGTAGTTTGGATGCCCCTGGTCCAGACCTTTGGCAATATAATAAGACCTTTTTTGTTGGAATGTTATCCATATCTGGATACGATGAGGCTTCTTGGGTGAGTGACCACCATTTTGTTTGTTTGTTTTGTTTTTGTTGCTGGTCTGGCTGTGGCGTTGATTGTACCTGCTGTGGTGAAATGGTTTGCATCGATCGAATCACAAGAATCTTAGCTTTCCAAATATATGTCGCATCAGTACCTAGCTATATGAAGCAGTTTTGTAAATAACAAAGTTTGAAACTTAACAGTATGACGGCCTGCAAAAGGTCAAGGTTCCGGTGGCCTCGCAAATTATTATTTTACTTCAACATGACGTTTTAAGATCAGCTTAAGGAAATGTCTTCAAATTTGGTACAAACATCACTTGGACTCAAAGGTGAACTGATTGCATTTTGTAGGGCATAGAACATAAAGTCAAAGCCACATTGCTTGCCAAAAGGCCAAAAGTGAATTTCATTACATATGGCAGAAACATTCTATTAGACTCAAGGTCGACCTGAATAGAATAAGGTGGTACAAGGTCAAAGGTCAAGGTTAGTGCAACCTCACAAAGCACATTTGTATGTTTGTCTTCTCAAAATCAGGGAATGTGTTTAAATTCGATTTTTATTTCCTTTCTGAATTTTACTGGCAGCCAATGCAGAGCTATGACAGGAGTAATATGATCTCTTCTAGTTTCTTTGTGATTGTGATAACAGTACATTGGATTAAATAGAATGTATGTAAATATATTTATATTTCCATCTTTACTCTATCTACAGAATGTGTTGGCAAAGGCGTTGTATGACAATGTGGCCGAATCACCGGATGAGCTGTCCTTCCGGAAGGGAGACATTATGACTGTGTTAGAGCGTGACACACAGGGGCTGGATGGCTGGTGGCTCTGCTCCCTCCACGGTCGCCAAGGCATCGTCCCCGGCAACCGTCTCAAGATACTGGTCGGCATGTATGACAGTAAGCAGCAGCAACAGTCCATGCCTTCTACACCAGATCCAGCCGCCTGTTCCATCTCCGTTGTGCAGCGACCCCTCCCACCTCAGAGTGCTTACACCCAACAAACCCTTGCTCTTTCTTCTGCGGCTATTGCTACATCCTCCGGGTTTGCCATCAAGCCCCTTCCCTCAACTCAGTACACGTCCATTCACCCAACCTACTGCACCCCCAGTCCTTCACAGCCCAACCTTGACTCTGTCTATATGATGCCCCCCTCTCACAGCCCAAAACCTTCCACAAGTACCCATGGTCTTTATCAGGTCCCCTCTGGCCCAAGCGGACCCAGGCCACTGGCCATGCCAGGACCCCCCAGTAAGGCACCAGCTTTAGCGCAGAGAAAGTACCAGCTGCCTGCAAAGGACATCTACCAGGTGCCCCCTTCTCTTGGCCCAGGGCCCGGCCAGGGAGCAGCCCTGACTGGCAGTACAGAAGCAGGGCAGGATTTGTACCAGGTGCCATCATCCCTTGAAAAAAGGAACTGGGAGAGCAGCAACAAGCCATCAGGGAAGGTAAGTCATAGGTAGACATAGGAAAAAGGCAAGAAACAAAATTAAGTGAAATGGAGAAAAATGCTGCCTATAGATGCACTGTATGAATGTGTGTGTCAATGGGTGAATTTCAAAACTGTACTTTAAAGGGCTTTGAGTGATCCTCAAGAAAAATACTATAAATACTGACCATTTACCATATTCACCAGCCACTCCGAAATTTATGTTATCATTGGTAGGCAGGAAGAACTGAACATAAGGGGTTATTCCAAAATAAAACAAACAAAATGATTCCCTTGTAAGAGAATCTCAGAGCAGATCTTGTCTTCACACTGCACACCACGGTGTTTGCAACAATTTGCTGATGTCGCGTGTTCTTTTATCCCAAATATGAGAAGAGCCGTTCTCGTTTTGGTTCAACAAGTATTTATTAAGAAGCAATGAAAAGGTATGAAAAGTTCAGCAAAGCAATGGGCACCCAATGCACAGCCCCGGCCCTCTAGCAGAACCGAGCAGTCATGAGTCGCGCTGCAATGACGAGGGTTGTAATATTTTATAACAGTAGGTATAATTTGATTGCTCTATCGGATGTATGTTCTGTTTGTGTAAGCATTTGCATCCTCCAAACAAAACAATGCCACTCTATTTTCCCTCCAGAACCTGGGGCAGCTAATTTCTAAGGTTTATAAACAAAGTGCATTCATGTATGTGTGATGTTTGAATAAGCTAAGGGAGATATGCTTTTATATAGAAAGGTTAGGTATGAGATAAAGCTAAAGTATAGTGTATGGTATGCCACTGATTCTGGGTAGCGCCGTGAAGCCCTGTGGATGGCTCGCGATCGACAGCTATGGTGTCGGGGTACGTTCTATCTATCGGGTCAGAAAGCACACTGAAAATAAATTTTAAACGATATAAGTGATATGTTATATTTTATATAAACAATAAAATAAGCATACCATACTTTCAATTTCCCAGATTTTTGCCCCCACATGATGAAATGTCCCCATCTTTAATTGTGTACTTAATCCACACAATTGTCAGTTGTGTCTAAACAGACAGAAACACCAAGCACATAGTCTGTTGGGGTGGCTATAGGCTTGTGTAGACTGGCACGGAGAAATGCGCTTCCTGTGTGAACAGCCAGACTCTTTGTGATATTTTTTATTAAATATTTATGTTGTTTTTTTAAATTCTACATCCAGTATTTAATTTAAAAATATTTTTTTGTTAACCTCTGGAGTGAAGGTAGCAATTTGCATTTGTGTATGTTTGTGTGTCTGTGGGCACCAGCATTGCCAGGGCCGGCCCTGCCTGTCCTTAACCTTCAACAAAAGTAAACTAACAAACCTTAGTTACCAGGGGAAGAATGTAGAAACCTCAAAGAGAGCCACATATGAGCGATCCCTCTCCCAGGATGGACAGAAGTGCAATAGATGTAAGGTGTAGGAAAACATCATCAAGATTAAAGTTTTTAGCAGCATTGATGAGGGTAAACATCTTGAAGGATAACTTCAATACTATATGTCAAGCAGTCCTGCTGCAATCATAGTCTATGAACAGCAGCCAGCAAGATCATGATCCGCCATCCAGATCGGATAGGATCCATCATCAGCCGCTACCTCGGTCGTGGTCCACCACCTTTATATGATGCCAACGCGACACAGGATCCGCCATTACCACTACGATCAGCCCACACGATATAGAATCCCCTGTACTGGATCGACCATTGCAACATCTGATCCAGCAATCCACATCCACAAATCATAATCCATGGTGCAGTCACAGCGGGCCCGGATCTGCGGGCGATAAAGCAAAGGGACTCAGGGAAGGGGTCAAGTCAATAAAATGTACTGATGAGATATTCACTTCAATGTGATAGGGATGGAGAAGAGGAAGGAGAAGCTGGAAAGATAAGCTCCGTGTGTCATAAATTTCCTCTGCGTCTTAGCGTCATCAGGGTTTTTTGCCTGGATACAGGCCGAACTTGGGGGTACAAATATAAAAATATATATAAAAAAAAACTTACTTATAGCACTTTGTAGTTTTGCTTTATTTTTGAAGAAATTGTACTTTCTTGCTACTTGTGGTTATGGGTTTGTACCCTCGGGGTTGAATGCACTTATTGTAAGTCGCTCTGGATAAAAGCGTCAGCTAAATTAAATTTGAGTGAGTGTTGTGTATAGGGCTCGAAAGGGCACAGGATCTCCCTTCACTTTTTCGCTTTGCCCTGTGAGCCCTTCTCTACAATGAGCGGATCAAGGAAACGAAAAGTGGACAATGAGTGCCGAGTGTTTAACACAGAGTGGACAACAAAAGACTTTGTCACTGAAATTAATTCGAAGGCTGTATGCCTGATATGCCGAGAAACTGTCGCAGTTTTCAAGGAGTACAACATCAGCCATCACTTTGCTACAAAGCATGCTAACTACGCTAGCAAGCAGTCAACGCAAGAACGGGCGGCTACGGCTCAGAGGTTGGCGGATAATTTACAGACTCAGCAACATTTTTTTCACCGACAAACTGAGATTCAAGAGTCAACTACCAAGGAAAGCCTTTCTCCGAACCGGAGTTTTTGTTGAATTGCCTTGCAAATAATTGCTTTGCTACTTGTTAAAGGTCAAATCCTTTCATGTAATGATTTTTTCATGTCATTTATATAAGTTCACAAAAATACTCCATCCATCTGGTCCTGGGTCGGCCCCTTTGTCAAATTGTAGAACCCATTGTGGCCCGCAGGTCAAAAAGTTTGCCCACCCCTAGTGTAGAGTCTTTAATGACTTACCGCTGGAGCCTGTTAGTAATGAATTACAATAGTCCAGTCTCGATGTAACAAAGGCGTGGACTCGTTTTTCTGCATCTTTTTGTGAAAGGACATGAAATATTATGTGTGGAAAAAGGCTGTCCTAGAAATTTGTGAGGTGTGAATTAAAGGACAAATCAGGATCAAAGATGACTCCCAAGTTCCTGACTGTTTCATTGGAAGCAAGGGCAATGTCGTCTAGCGCAGCTATATCATGAGATAATGTATCTCTAAGGTGTTTAGGGCCAAGTATTATAACCTCTGTTTTATCTGAGTTTAATAAGAGAAAATTGCAAGTCATCCAGGTTGTTATGTCCATGAGATATGCTCGAAGTTTAGTTCATTGATTAATTTGTTCAGGTTTTAATAAGTAAAACTGGGTGTCATCCGCATAGCATTGGAAATTTACCGAGTGTGTCCTGATAATTTTTCCTAGTGGAAGCATATATAATGAGAATAAAATTGGGCCGAGCACAGAGCACTGTGGAACACCATGGTGAACTTTGGTGCGCACAGATGACTCATCATTAATTTGCACAAATTGGGAGCAATCAGAAAAATAAGATTTCAACCAGTTAAGGGCGGTTCCATTAATGTTAATTATCTGTTTAAGTCTTTGTAATAAAATTTGATGGTCAATTGTGTCGAATGCTGCACTGAGATCTAACAGAACGAGGACAGACACAAGTCCCAGATCTGAAGCTATTAGAAGGTCATTACTGACTTTTTCTAAGGCTGTCTCTGTGCTGTGATTGGCTCTGAACCCAGACTGAAAGTCTTCATATATATTATTTTCCTGGAGAAATTCACACAGCTGATTGGCTACAACTTTTTCTAAGATTTTAGACATGAAGGGGAGATAGATATTGGTCTGTAATTGGCTAAAACTCTGGGTCTAGGGTGGGTTTTTTGAGAAGGGGTTTGATTACAGCTATTTTAAAAGACTGTGGTACATAACCTGATGATAATGACATATTGATTGTATTAAGGAATGAACTATCATTTAGGGGCAGAATTTCTTTAAGTAACTTTGTCGGAATCGGATCTTAGATACAGGTTATTGGTTTAGAACCTGAGATTATTTTAGTAAACTGATCACGGGTGATCAGAGAGAAACTGTCTAAATGATGGGTAGGATTCTCAGCCGTTTCTGAGATTTCTGTTGTTGGTAGGGTATTAGTGACAAGTGAGGGCAGGAGATGGTTGACTTTATTTCTAATAGTTAGAATTTTATCATTGAAAGAGGTCATAAAGATATTGCTATTTAGGGATGGAGGAATACTGTGTTCGGTGGAGGTGTGACTCTATGTCAGCATGGCTACAGTGCTGAAGAGAAACCTGGGGTTGCTTTTGTTTTCTTCTATTAGTTTTGAATAGTAGGCAGCTCTTGCTTTGTGGAGAGCCTTTTTATATTCTTTAACACTATTCTTCGTCTATGAGATTTTCAACAAGGTTGCTGGAGCGCCACTTCCTTTCTAGTTTTCGTGATAATTGTTTTAACTCATTTTTTCTGGGAATTATACCACGGAGCTAATTTACTATGTTTGACATTTTTCTTTTTTAGAGGCGCTATTGAGTCTAATGTTAATCGTAATGAGTCTGCAGAGCTATCGACGAGATGATCGATCTCAATGGAGCTCTGGTTTTTAAAGAATTTGTTGTTTATATTGATGGATAATACGGGTTTAAATGGAATTATTTCCTTAAATTTAGCTACAGCAGTATCAGGTAGACATCTAGAAAATGAGTTTGTTATTAGTGGCATATATTCAGTTATTGGAAAATCAAAGGTTATTAAATGATGGTCTGATGGTCGTGGGCGGCTGTGGCTGAGGGGTAGAGTGGTCGTCCTCCAACCTGAAGGTCGGCAGTTCGATCCCCAGTCTGACCCATCTGCATGCCGAAGTGTCCTTGGGCAAGATGCTGAACCCCGAATGCCCCCCCATAGAATAACTAAGTGCTGCGAATAGATGCACTGTATGAATGTGTGTGTGAATTGGTGAATGTTGAAGTGTACTGTACTGGAGTGGTCATCAAGACTAGAAAAGCGCTATATAAATACAAAGCCATAGAACTGGATTGCGCGGAAGTACTGTTAAATGTTCAATTCCGACACTGTACGATAATACAAGGTCAAGTGTGTGGTTGCAACAATGAGTAGGTTGGTGTACACACTGACTGAAACCAATTGAGTCTAGTATTGAAATAAATGCTACGCTAAGGCTATCTTTACTATTGTAAACATGAATATTAAATACACCAACAATAATAATTGTATTGCTCTTTAGGACTAGGTTTGATAAAAACTCAGGGAATACCGTTAAAAATTCGGTATAAGCCCCCGGAGCACGTCTGACTGACATATTCATCAGGATGCAGCCACGTCTCAGTCAGGGACAATACATCTATGTTGTAATCGGAGACTAGTTCATTAACTAAAATAGCCTTAGTTGACAGTGATCTAATGTTTAAAAGACCACATTTAAAGTCTTAGTCTCCTGTGTTGTTTCAAAGGTTGTTTTAATTGTATTCAATTTTTGTGTGGAGTTCTCGCTCTGTTATTGTTAAATTTCAATAATTTAATCGGACGGTGGACAGATCACGAGGTAGTGCAGAGAAGTGTTTAGCACTGCAGCTCTTCTTCCTGGTCCCAACTCTGGGTTGTCATGTAATAGACTGAGTAATAGTCCTAGATAAGAGAGCTGATCCATCCCGATCCAAAGAGGGATGAATGGCATCTCTCCTAACAAGACCAGGTTTTCTCCAAAAAGTATGACAATTATCTACAAAGCCCACACCATTTACAGGACACCACCTCGACAGCCAGCGGTTAAAATACAACATGCGGCTAAACATGTCATCACCTGTTGTATTAGGGAGAGGGCCAGAGAAAATGACTGTGTCCGACATCGTTTTTGCGAAAGCACACACGACTCAACATTAACTTTAGTGACCTCCGACGAAGCCGGGAGTCGTTGCTGCCGACGTGAATTACGCTTTTACTGTATTTATGTTTAGTTTTAGCCAGAAACTTCAGTTTAGATTTGATGTCGCCGGCTCTGGCCCCTGGGATACAGCTGACTATGGTCGCTGGTGTCGCTAACCTGACGTTTCTCAGAACCGAGTCGCCAATAATCAGAGTTGGTTTCTCAGCGGGTGCGTCGCTGAGTTGAGATAATCTATTTGAAACGTGAGCTGGTGGCTCTTTAATCGTGGGCTTTTTAAGACTAGCACTATGCCCCCTCCGGACCGTCACCCAGCCGCCCTGCTGCACGGTTCAAGTCGAGGGACTGCTAGTTAAGGCTAAGCTACGTGCTAAGCTAGGTGGCTCCGCGGTGGCTAGCGGGGGCTGGCTAACTACAGCTAATGGAGGTTCTAAGCTGCGGAGCTGAGCTTCTAAGTCACTAAGCCTCGCCTCCGTTGCTACCAACACACTACATGTATTACAAGTACCTCTACTGTTAAGGGAGGCAGAGGAGTAAGTAAACATTAGACACTCGGAGCAAGAGAGAGCAGTTGAGCAAGAGGGAGAGAGAGAAGACATCGCTGCTATATAGCTACGAGGGTGAGCTCAAACAGAACACAGAATCACTAAGCACCAGACAGTAGGGGTTGGAGTGTGTGGTAGTTTAACTACAGACCAGTGATTTTAGCTGTAGTAATACAGAGAAACAGCTGTGTTTAGCAGAGGAGCTAGTTCAGAGAGCGACCACCACCAGCGGCAAGAAAACAGGATATGAGCTTACCGCACGCTTACCGTAATAACAGTCATCAACTGACTTTGTGGGGCCAATAGTCTTGTTGGTGGCACTACAACAACCGGACTGAATTTGAAACTTAAAAAAATAATATCAAATTAATAGTAGGTGTACTGACTGTACACAGTACTGTAAATTCAAACTAAATAAATTCCCAATGTTCACGAAAATCAATGGGACAATTCGGTGTATGTAATGTGAACCATTTCAGAAATTTATCTCAATAACAGCATTTTATTTTTATGTTTTTAACTCTATCCGCATGTCACCTATTGCGTCCATGGAAATGCATCATCGTTTAACACCAGTTTCTCACTCATGGATAAATCAACCTTGGTGAAAATAAATTACAGGCATCTCTATACTCTCTAGATGAAGTACAGAAATTATCAAAATTGTATCTAGATTACTATTATTATAATTTACAGTAGCAATAGTCAGCTGCCCTGCAGACTGCCTTAAGTCATATTGTTAGTTGACATCGTGACAGAAGTTGGGTCACCTGGCAGGTAGCTCATCAAGATCATCAAAATTACGACTTGACTTCATTGTCCAAGGTTTGGAGCTCAAATACTGTGTTGTGCAATAGTAGGAGTAGAATTGACGTTGGCTAATTATTAATAATCATGAAATATGATTATTAAAATAACAATTATTTCTTAAAAATAATCAAAAATGATAAAGCTATTAATTAAGAAATGTAACACATTTAATTAGAAATGATACGGTTATCCATTAATAATAGTTAAAATAATTAATGAAAACAATAAAATTATCAATTAAGAATAATACAAATCTGTAATCATTGCTTATTGTTGCGGGGCACCACCCTGGTTACAGGGACCAACGAGTCAATCTATAAATATCAGTCTCATAATGATAAATGTCAAATCAATAATCTCAATATTTAATATTAATAATTATTTAATTAACAGTGAAGGCTTCTAAGTTCGAGCACAGGCAATCATAATCCAGCTGCAATCACATACATATGCACAAATAATCACAGACTACAGATACTTTAATTACAAAAGCATTTATTAAAAAGGGGAAATAAAGTTATAATGTTATTCAATGATTCATCATTTTAACAAGCTCCGATATTTCAAAGATAAACACAGCAGCAGCACTTATCACAATTCAGAAAATACATGTAAAACCGGCGGTCTACCTATGTAGGTCTGTCTCGGTGTGTGTGTGTGTGTCTGTGTCAAAGTGTCTCTCTGTGTGTGTGTGTCTATGTGTATGCATGTGAAATAAAGTTAGTGTTATTTAATGATTCATCATTATAACAAACTCCCATATTTCAAAGATAACAACAGCAGCCGCTTATCACAATTTAGAAAAACACATGTATTCATCTATGTGTATCTGTGTGTGTGTATCTGTCTGTGTCTATCAATGTGTCTCTGTGTCTGTGTGGGTGTGTGTGTGTGTGAGAGAGAGCGAGAGAGAGAGAGAAAGAGAAAGGGGGCGTGGCGATGACGCAGTCACGTGGTGACGTCACATCTAAGATGGCGGCCGATCATGATTCGTGGAATCAAGGCCTAAAAACTCTCAAAATGGCGGATTGACTACAAAACAAGATGGCGGAGCCGTTATGAATTTAGAGCCAGAATGGGAGGAGAGGGAGAGAGGACGCGTGGCAATAATAGATTCAAAATGGTGGTTTAACTTGCGTTATTCAAAATGGAGTCTATGTTAATGACACCATGTGGCCGGAGCTCACACTGGTGGTCGTCACATGAATTACACCAAGGGATTTTCAGACAAAGAGAATTCTTTGTCTCTGCCTTGGCGTTGGGCCGCATGGCTTCCAGATGTGTCCAGCCTCTCTGAATATAGATTTAACTATGTTACATGAACTGTATTCTAAATACAGATCGGATGTGTGTATAGGTCGGTTTAGAAGGAGAGAGAGAGAGAGAGAGAGCATACAAGGAGAGAGCAAAGCTCTTAAAAGCACCGTCAGAGACAAGTTACATTTACTTTACCACTCAGCACCCAAGTGGCGTTGTGTGCTGAGGTTTGACCGGTAAAGTCTCTTTAAAGTTGTTCAAACGGTCACAATGAGTTGGAGACGCTGCTCACGGCGCTTAACAACTGTGGCACAAGGCCGTAACCGGAAACCGGCGAATCGCCGCAAAACACTAGAGACTCGGCGGTCTCATACAAAACAAAATACATTCAAGTATTAAAACAATACGCTACGTATTAGATTAACATCTGCCCAGACAATAAAGCCTCTTACTGTACCATCCTCGCGGTGTGCGTGCGCGTAGGGCTAGTGAATCACGTGGTCTCTCAAGCGGTCTTCGGCCGCTGGACCGGACAAACAGCGGATTTTCTCGTGCTGCCTCGACGGGATGAACTTCGTCCTTCTTCTTCAGGGATGTGGAGCTCGTGCTCCTCAGCGGAATGAATCTCGCGCTTCTGCAGGGGACGGCTGTGGAAGCCGTTTGTAGATCGTTAGAAGTCCGTGGGGAAAGTGAAACAGTCTGAGATTGTTCCGCGTGCAATTTCCTGTTTGGTCTTTTCAAGTTAAAAGAGCAAAAGTCCTTTTGAAAATAAAAACGTCGACTGAGATAAAAGACAATGAAAGAAAATAACTCTGGTTGCCCCCTTTAGCAACTAAATCAGCTGGGAGGCCCCAAAGGGGCCTGGTGTTGTCTTCAGAGCAGGGTAAAAATGGCAGCGATGTTTGGGGTTCATGGGCTTTTAAATTACCTGAGAGGTCCTCCTCCTTGAGGAGTTGGTCATAGGATGATGCTGGCTTTAAGCCAATTGAGTGTCAGAGCTGGACCTGAGTGGGCTGGGCTTGGAAATCAGCGGGGGTTCCAAGGCATTCCCAGAACATTTTTCCACCACCAGGGGGAGATTCTTGAGCCTGCAGGAGGATGTTTTCCCGCCCAAAGTTTAACAACCCTTTGTTCCTCTCGGCTCCAGTGTCTGGTGGCACCCCGCTGGGCTCTGGCCCAACAACTGGTTGAAGCACAATAATTCTACTTAAGTCAATTAATCTAAAATGTATCATGAAAAGCAAATTTCCTCTTCCTGCTCTTTTTTTCATCTTCCTCCTATACTTTCCCAAAATGCCCGGCTGTTTGTAGGCATATGCCTTCCTCCTCCTCAGGTAGTGAGGGCAGGCGCTCTCCTTTAAATTCAGGGAGTATGACGCCTGACTGTGAAGGTTGGTACAGTGCTTAGGGTCATTGTCTTGTTGGAAGGTGAACCTTCGGCCTAGTCTGAGGTCCAGAGTACTCTGGAAGAGGTCTTCTTCCAGGATATCTCTGCACTTGGCCGCATTCATCTTTCCTTCAATTGCAACCAGTCGTCCTGTCCCTGCAGCTGAAAAACACCCCCATAGCATGATGCTGCCACCACCATGTTTCACTGTTGGGATTGTATTGGGCAGGTGATGAGCAGTGCCTGGTTTTCTCAAACATACCGCCAAAAAGTTCAATCTTGGTCTCATCAGACCAGAGAATCTTATGTCTCATAGTCTGGGAGTCCTTCATGTGTTTTTTGGCAAACTCTATGCAGGCTTTCATATGTCTTGCACTGAGGAGAGGCTTCCGTCGGGCCATAAAGCCCGACTGGTGGAGGGCTGCAGTGATAGTTGACTTTGTGGAACTTTCTCCCATCTCCCTACTGCATGTCTGGAGCTCAGCCACAGTGATCTTTGGGTTCTTCTTTACCTCTCTCACCAAGGCTCTTCTCCCACGATTGCTCAGTTTGGCTGGATGGCCAGGTCTAGAAGAGTTCTGGTCATCCCAAACTTCTTCCATTTAAGGATTATGGAGGCCAATGTGCTCTTAGGAACCTTGAGTGCTGCAGAAACTGTTTTGTAACCTTGGCCAGATCTGTGCCTTGCCACAATTCTGTCTCTGAGCTCCCTGGGCAGTTCCTTCGACCCGATGATTCTCATTTGCTCTGACATGCACTGTGAGCTTTAAGGCCTTATATAGACAGGTGTGTGCCTTTCCTAATCAAGTCCAATCAGTTTAATTAAACACAGCTGGACTCCAATGAAGGAGTAGAACCATCTCAAGGAGGATCAGAAGAAATTGACAGCATTTGAGTTAAATATCAGTGTCACAGCAAAGGGTCTGAATACTTATGACCATGTGATATTTCAGTTTTTCTTTTTTAATAAATTTGCAAAAATTTCTACATTTCAGTTTTTTTCTGTCAAGATGGGGTGCTGAGTGTACATTAATGAGAAATAAAATTAAGTTGTTTGATTTTAGCAAATGGCTGCAATTTAAAACAAAGAGTGAAACATTTAAAGGGGTCTGAATACTTTCCGTACCCACTGTATATGTTGTAAGGCACAGCTGTAGTGGTTTCATAGGCTTGCCAGTTGACTCCACATTACAACCATATAATACAGAGTTTAAACAGGCACACAATGGGGCAGCCTTGTTCCCACGACAACTATGAAAGGATCTCTGCTTTGCTATTATTGCCTCTATGTGTGTCTGTGTTTTCATGAGCCTGGACAACCTTTGCACTCTATTCATCTACTGTGGAGAATAAATTAATTATCGTTCAAAGATGAAGATAATTTTTATTTATTTTTCTATTTATTTATACATTTTACTTCAGGATAAAGGATAAAGTAGCTTTATTGTCAATTTCTTAACATGTTCAAAACATACAAGGAATCGATACGACGTTTCCCACTCTCCCACAGTGAAACATATAAAGTGCACAGGCACAACAGAGGGGGTGGAGTTTTCTGTGGGTTTGTGTTGTTTGTTGCTTCGAACCGTGCAAAGAAGCTGTTGAGGTCGTTAAGCAGAGAGATGTTGTCGTCGCAGGTCTATGATGCAGGTTTGTAATCCGTGATGGTCTGGATGCCCTGCCACAGGCTGCGCGTGTCTTTGCTGTCCTTGAAGTGGCTGATTATTTTTTTGGAGTAGTCCTGTTTTGCTCTTCTGATGCCACAGGACAGGCTGGCTCTCGCTGTTATCAGGCCAATTCTATCCCCGTCTCTGAAGGCTTTGTCTCTGGCCCTCAGCAGCTGATGGACAGCTCCTATCAGCCATGGCTTCTTGCTAGCCCGAGTGGTGATGGTATTTGTGTGGGTCACTTCATCTGTGCATTTACGGATGTAAGAGAAAACAGTGTCTGTAAGCTCCTCATTGTCTATGTGGTTGTTGTATGTAGCTGCTTGCTTGAACATATCCCAGTCTGTTGTCGCAAGACAGTCCTGAAGAGCACACCTTGATCCATCCGGCCACACTGTAATCTCTTTCCGGACCGGTCTTTCCACTTCCCCTCTGGGCATATATGCTGGCATTAGCATAACAGTGATGTGGTCGGAAAGTCCGATGTGGTGGAGGGGGGGAGGCCTTGTATGCTCCTTTGTGCGGTATAAACCAGGTCCAAGGTGTTTTTCTCCCTTGTTGGGAAATTGACATGCTGATGAAGTTTTGGTGAAGTTTTTAAGATCAGCATGATTAAAATCTCCAGCGACGATAGTAAATCCATCTGGGTGTGCTGTCTGTTATTCGCTGATAGCCTGATAAAGTTCACAAAGTGCCGCATCCCTGTCACTGCAGCTGGAGGTTGGAGGGATATATACCGCGATTATTAAAACCGCAGTGAATTCCCTCGGCAGATAGAAAGGACAGCACTTTAAGATCATAAACTCCGCCAGTGGTGAACAGTGTCTGAATACTACCTCAGCGTCCTGGCACCACGCATCACGTGTGTAAACACAAACTCCTCCGCCGCGTTGTTTACCTCCGTTGACGAGGGCTCTGTCCACTCGATAGGACGTTAGCTGCTCAAGATGTACAGCGGAGTCGGGGATGTTGTCATTAAGCCATATTTCAGTGAAAACAAGCACACAGCAGTTACTCACTGTCCGATTTGCTGACATCAGCAGTCGTATATGATCCATTTTATTGTCCAAGGATCGTACGTTAGCCATGGCTAACGAGACAGGAGGGGTGCCACACCATGATGGATGGTATGGCTAGGCGAGTTGGGCTAGCCGCTAGCCTAGCTCGGATACCTCCGCGCTTGCCCCTCTTCTGCTTCCTCGCACACCGCTTCTGACGTCTCTTTGTCGGGGCTGTGGTCGCAGTCGGGTCCGGTGTAATCACGGGCTGGCGGAGTAATCCGAGCTCCTTGATGGTTTTCTCTGTTGTAGTATCCAACCCGTTGTTAATCTTGCTCTTGCAAATGTCTAACAGAGCCTGTTGACTGTACTTGTAATCCGACGCAGACAGACGAGACGAACACGGAAAACTTCAGTCTGATAAAGGGAGTGTTTGTGGTGTATTACGACCTTCAAAGGCCCATTGACTGTTTTAGATGAAGGCACTTTATGATATAAGCAAGGCACTAGGGGCGGCTGTGGCTGAGGGGTAGAGTGGTCGTCCTCCAACCTGAAGGTCGGCAGTTCGATCCCCAGTCTGACCCATCTGCATGCCGAAGTGTTCTTGGGCAATATGCTGAACCCTGAATGGCCCCCCATAGAATAACAAAGTGCTGGGAATAGATGCACTGTATGAATGTGTGTGTGAATGGGTGAATGTTGAAGTGTACTGTAGAGCGCTTTGAGTGGTCATCAAGACTAGAAAAGCGCTATATAAATACAAAACCAATACCAACCACTTTGGGCCTGATCAACTAATGTTTGTGTGTGTAAAAACGTGTGCAAACTTGATATCCCCATCTAAAATACGTTGTTGATTTAGTACGTTTGCATTAATGAATATGCTAAATCTGGCATTTCTACCCAAATGTGCAAAATATAGCAAGGGGTAGATGCAAATACTTTAATTTACACACTTTCTGATTTACAAACCTTGAAAAATGCAGGGATTGTGACGGCGTCTATATTTGATACGTTTGAAAGGTAGGTGCAGTGTTGGGCACAGATGGCTGCAGCCAAACAAAACTGAACATTCACAGCCACTAAAGAACAGAAAAATTACCTCAAGCCTTAAGAAAAATTAACATTGACATTCATTATGTCTTCCTATTTCCCTTTTTTGTCAACTTTAAAAATTTTAACTAGGGTTTTTCTTTTTCACAAGTTGCTCTTGTCCCCATGCATTCATCTCTTCGAGGTGCACTCTTCCCTCTCCATTCATTAGCTGCTCCGTTGTCGGACCACTAGGTATTGAGAGACCTCACCGCTGCCTGTACCCCATCTTCGATCCCTCTTGCCAGGGCACTGATGGCCTCTTCCACTAACAACTCCAATTCCATGGCATTAAATTTCACTTTGCGCTTACAGTCACTCTGTTCTCCTTAACGCTCCATGGCGGAAACCAGTTACACACGCAAAACAGTCATTTAAATACTACTGACTTTACCATCTTTGCAGCTGTTATCATTTGCACAATTATTTTTAGAAGATCACCTGCCAACCAAACGTGCAATCTGTTATAATGCACCTGCAATTTAGCAGTCTTTATTTGGTATCTTAATAGATCAGGACCTTTATCTTTATTACCTTTTCATTAGACTGATGTTTGTAGTGTGACTGAAAACTGATCAGCCAAAATATTTAAGACTTTACTGGTCTTAATGTTGTGACTGATGGTTGTATATACTGTACTACATTCTGAACTGTCAGTTATATCACCAAACAGTTAATTTAGTTATTTAAGTCATTTTCCATGAACTCTCGACTTGACTTAGTCAAAAATGCATGATGAAACACAACATAAATACAAACTTAATGTGTTTATGTTGTTTCTGATCAGTCTATATCTTGTGTGACTCTTGATTTGACTCTTGATTGTGTTCCTGTGTCAAGGTGGTAGTTCCTACTCGGGTTGGACAGGTGTATGTATATGACACTGTGAAACCAGACCAGGACGACTATGACATCCCACCCAGACATTTGCCTTCCATACAGCAGGACATATATGATGTGCCACCCACCCGCCAGCAGTCCAAGACACAGGTCAGTGTGTATGTATGTGTGACAAGGAGAGAGTGTCCATCCAACCACAGAATAGATACGGCTGTGTTTGGGTTATCACATATCTATTCTATGACATTACAAAAGTATGATTTAGTTTGATTGGCTTACACAGTAATACTAGATTAATGTGGACTTTGTTGTGAAAACAAGCATGTTTTTCTAATTCTGATCTTTTAAACCCAATATTAGGAGTGTAAAACATTAAAAACATCACTCCCCACCATAGCCAACTTATATTAACATACATTGCATAGATTTACATGGTTTGTGGCATTGCAACATTAGTAACTGGAGGGCCACTCAGAGTGTATTCTTCTGCCAAGGTTAACGCTCTATCCTGTCATGTACAAAATTCCTCTATCTACTTTTTTATCTGTATCTGCTCCAAAAAACAATGGGCTCTTTCATGGGTCATGTCAAGGGCCAGAGCGGTCATCCTTCAACAAGAGTGGAAGAGTGGTAACAGAGTTGAAGGGGGACCTTGACACTGTCACGAAAACTGTTTGTGTTGCCACCATATTTGCCCAGGTTTCCAGAGAGACATGCACCTGCTGGTCTTTGAAGGTTCATGGGGGAATCTCGAAACTGTGAAAGAATGGAACAGCATAGGAGTGATTATATATGTTGCGCATGAGGAACAGATGTTATACTACGGTTGCCAACCATCCCTTGAAAAACGGAATCGTCCCGTATTTAGAAACAAAAGTACCCGTCCCGTATTGAGATGAAAAGGGATGCACTTTGTCCCGTATTACTGGGAGATTTATAAAATGGTCAGTAAAAGGCCAATTGAAAATTAATAACAGGGCGCTTTATATGAACATTTACGGTAAACTTGTTCCCAGGCAATGTCCTGCTCTGGGATCAGTGAGCTGACAGCATATTCACACACGAGTACCTAATACAGAATACGCTCATCCCATTGGTCGAGGAGGTACTGTTGCTCGCGGAGAAGATAGTGGAAGATAAGTAAGTACATAGTACAACAAAACAGCATGGGTGACAGTGACACAGACACCGACACTGCTTTACGGGACGGTACAGCTTCGAGCAGCAATACGACTCGTACTCCTCTGAGAAAAGCAGAAAAGGATGCAAAAATCGTTTCACTGACAAAAAAAAGGGGCTAAAAAAATTCACCACGCCAGGAAGGGTGAAGGCAATCGGGTCGGCCAGCCCTACCAATGAGGTGTCCCTTATTTATTTTTCAGAGAGTTGGCAACCCTATGTTATACAGAGGTGCCTTGACACAGACACGAGATCTGCAAGCATAAGCAATCTAACAAAATAATCTAAAAATAAACAAATTAGAATCCACATATTCTGAGCTAACTGAGATCAATACATAGACCAAAAGAGGGGTTGTGGGGTCATACAATTATAAAGATAAGTGAGCTGCCATTTCAGTGACTGACATTGTGGTGCTATAGACAAACTGTGTAAGAGGCCCTTGATCTAATCTTCAAAGTTGAGGAAGCTGATAGTGATTTGGAGGAGGATGTGTCGGAGCAGGAAGTCAACATGGAGGAAAACTCTGATTGCAGCCCCTCTGATGAAGATGGCACTGAGAGAGAGGAGCCGGCAGAAAGGAAGACATTTATTTCGAAAAACAAATCTATCAGTTACTCCTCACACTGGAAATCAGCACATGATAATGCGTAATAGTAGATGCCTTGAGACCTAAAAAACCAACTCTTCCTGCTCTCTGAAACCTTAATTAAGGATTAATATTCCATTCAGATAGGCTATTTATACATTCTTAATGGATTTTGTAGTAAAAAATTGGTATAGAGACTAATTATAAGGGAATTCTTGGCCTGGGTCAAAATTTACCCAGACCATACGGCGAGGGAATGTAAGGGTTAATATTGGTAGGATTGTTCCACACCATACACTCATTCCATTAGTACCTGTACAAAAACCCTAGAGTTTTTAATTTCTCATTACGCTTGTGTAACCCTAATCCTCTATCACTTCAGTTCCAAATGGCCAAATCGGAGGTCATCAGCTGGGTGATGATGTCTGATGATGTTTGAAATAATGACCACATCTGGCACAGGCAGCTACACTGAGTAATTTATCTCTCTCATCTTGTCTGTTATCTAAACTGTGGTCAGGTGTAATGCTGAACACTTAAATCCAGGGCTTTATGGAATTGCTGCCTGTTGCTATGATTTGTGCATAACAGCATGTTATTAATGTCTGTCTTGTCCTTTTTGTTAGGTGTATGACACTCCTCCCATGGTGGTTAAGGGGACCTCTGGTGGTCAAGAAATATATGACACCCTAGCAAGTACAGAAAAGAACACACAACAGACAGTGAGTCTTTGCACTGAAAAGTTTTTCTGAATGTATGTATGTCACACTTATGGAGTATGGCAATATTGTTACCTTTCTGATGTGGTATCCTGTAGAGTATATACTGGAAAACTGCAACATGTCAGAATCAGAGATAGAATGAAAAAGTCCTGCATTTATCGCTATAAAATAGAACAGTATCAAAATACAGATTTTTATTCTTGAAGATGCATATAAGATACAAGTTATACTAGAAAAAAAACATATCATGAAAGATCATTGTTTAAAACGCAACCTTACAACTCAGTGTAGTCAGACTAGTCTCATACAGCAAATGCAAGGTGCTGCTCTTCAAACATGAACAAATTATCTAAGAATACCTTCACAAAAATCAGGTTGGATCAGTTTACAGCAGTTCCGTGGTGAGATTAGTAGGTTTATTGTCACCACCTTGATTAGCATGCCAACATTTGCGTATCAACTCTCAACACAAAATATATGTTTGCAGGCATTAGTTTGTATGTACATTTACATTTTATTCAGGTCAGTTGCATCAGTAAAAACCTTTCAGATATCACAATCAAAATTCATTCCACATCAATATAAGCAAGTGAGACAATAAAGCACAATGTTCAAATATATTCTCTGTTAGCTCTTTAAAGCAGCCGTGTGGTCCTTGAGAGGCAACATATAAATCATTATTCTTATTATTAGTAGTAATGGTATTAGCAGTTGTAGGTTAAGTAGTAGTTGTAGTATTAATTTATGCATTTTTCTGGTGCCTTTTTTGAAGTAATTATGATGATGCTGTTACTAGAAAATCAAATCAAATCAAATTTTATTTCTAGCCCATAATAACAAATCACAGGTGTTCAGTTTTATAAGATGCCAAAATGTTCCCTTTATAAAATACAGTTGTGTTGATGACTCAGCAAACTAGGGTGATCTACGGCCTCATTTGGCAGCATATTACTAGAAGCATATTATCAGCAGCATTATTGGCTTCTGATGTAATACAATTTTATATATATGTATAAATATAGATAGTGAAAATAATGTTTTCAAATCAACTCATGCGTACCATATTTCATTATATGATTACAAACTGTGTAACAGAATTATTCAAATATTGTGATTACAACTGATCAGATTTAAATACAAGCAAATACACAGTTGTCAGTGATCAATAGCCTGAATTTATTCCAAACATGATGAGATCCTGGTTGATCTGTCTGCGAAGTTCTAGCAACTAAAACCATTCATCCTAAAAAACAAGTGAGTGACTTTGCTGTAAAGTAAATCAAAAACTTAATGTAATTCAGAATGTTTCTGTCCCATTTTTTCTTTAGGTCTATGACTTCCCCCCATCTGTCAGTAAAGATGTCCCTGATGCCCAGCCATTCAGAGAGGAAACCTACGATATTCCTCCCCACTTTGCCAAACTCAAACCCCAAGTCCCCGCCCCTCCTAGCCAGTACCTGCACAAAAACCTGAATGACCATGAGCCACCCATTCCAGAGGACGTGTATGATGTCCCTCCCCCCATTCTGACTGAAAAGCATTATCACAGGGAAAGGAGCGGGGTGAGCCAGGCCCCACAGGAGATCTATAACATCCCAGCCAGCCTGCGGACTAGAAGTCACCCCATCCAGGATGTCTACGACTTCCCCAGGGAAAGAGAGGAAAGAGGAGGAGAGAGGGGAGATCACTATGTCTACGATGTCCCACCACAGGTAGGGAGAGATAAAGGGACAGGCCCACATTTCAGGAGAGATGTTAGCAAAAAAGTTACTGTTCACCTGTTTTTGAGTTTACAACAGTCTCTTATTTTACATCCTGGCTTTTGTTGATTAAATATACACTGCTACCTTAGCGCAAAGGCAGGAAATTGGGAGAAACTGCTCGCTAATCTTCTGTGCATCCTGCCTGGTTATCTGTTTTCCAGGTTGTGCGTGAAGCCCAGTCTACCAGTGAGGAGCTTAACATGTCCTTCAAGCGGCTGTCTGCCTCGAGTACTGGAAGTACACGGAGCAATCACTCTGCTTCATCCATAGACATCGTCTCTTTCCATGACACCTCATCTTCCTCCTCACCTCCTGCTCCTGGCTGCATTTCAGGGAAACCCCTCATCTTGGACCTGGAGCAGGCCATGGAGCGTCTCTCTCGCCTGCAGCAAGCCGTTGAGTCCAGTGTTTCCCTGATGATGTCATTCATCACAGGTAACTGGAGAAGCCCTGCTCTCCTGGAAGGGAACCTTTCAGCCATTCATCAGGCCGCAGACCGGGTGCGTGCCACTGTCCGAGACTTCCTTGAATTTGCCAGGGGGGCTGTGGCAAATGCCTCCCAGGCCACAGACCGCTCTCTGCAGTCTAAACTGGGCCGTCAGGTGGGGAAGATGGAGGAGGTCTTCCAGAGTTTGGTTCAACACAGTCAGAGCTTAGACGCTATTTCCTGGTCACACATGGCACTCATAGCACCGCCACCGGGAGGAGATGATTTAGATCGAATAATCATGACAGCACGGGGTATCCCAGATGATGCCAAGCAGCTTGCCTCCTTTCTCCACGGTAATGCTTCTCTTCTCTTCAAACGGACCAACCGGCAGCAGCAGCAGCTGCCACTTCCTCCAGTCCCAGGGGAGATCGGTAGTCAAACGACAGGATCAGGTAATGGGAGCTATCAGGGAGGAGAGAAGATGAACATACAGTCAAGACCCCTCCCCTCACCACCAAAGTTTACAAATGGAGAGGAAGAGGAAGGTGTGAACAGACCATATGAGACCACAGAAGAAGGCTGGATGGAGGATTACGACTATGTGCATCTACAGGTACACACATTCACACACACAGCAACATATGAGGAAAATGACTGACACAGTGAATGAGTCATGAACGTGATATTTCAGGAATGCCTTTAGGGAATGTTTTCAAGTTTGGTACAAACATTCACTCTGACTCAAGGATTAACTGATTTCATTTTTGGTCAAAGGTCAAAGGTAAAGAAATTCTTATACAGCTAAATTCGCTTGGACTCATGGATGACTTGATTAGAATTTGGTGGTCCTATTAGTTTTACTATATATGCGGAACCTGAACTGGTTAACATAGGCATAGAGCCGCAGTGCTGTAATTGTAGTTTCGATTTAAAAGCTTAGTTAAACGTATTGGGAAAACAGCAAGGCAAGAGTGCTTTGAAACAGGTGCAGAAAGTATTGCAAACTATATAAGTTTGTGACATATTTGACAGATGGACATTAAAAGTATGATGAATGATAATTGTTGCTGTATAATTCTATAGAAGAGCAGTGTGGCTCACGCGCCTGATGCACTGTAATAGCACAGGCAGTGTGGCCCAAGCACCCGCTTTTCATTATGAAAGTAACTTAAGTTTTAGTTTTGTTGACAAATTTAACATGTTGTAACATCTTCGTCTGCCTGAATAACAAAGATATACTCATATAGTCATGCTTTTTACAAAGTGTGAGGGACAAACTCACTCTCCCTAACACACCTATCATGATGAATCAGTACATGTGCCTGTGAAGAGTATCAACGTTTTTTCAAGTCTATGTCTATGCATGTGCTTCGTGTGGAGATAGTACCAGTGACTGATGTTGCAGTTCCACTTAACACCATTTGAGGGAGACAGAGGCAATATAGTCATGACACACCTATTGATCAACGAAGATTTGTTTCAAATTAAGCAGCACAAGTGGTGTAACTGCTGTGTTTGTGTGTGTTGATGTGTTAGGGAAAGGAAGAGTTTGAGAAAAACCAAAGACAGCTGCTGGAGAAAGGCAACATCATTCGCCAGAACAAGACACAACTGGAACAGCCACAGGTATGTGTGTGAGCGAGTAAACATAGAAGCTGCTTTAATTGTTACTTGGCCACTCAGAAACAAACAAAGTCCACGATAAAATAACAGGTGAATATAATGTTATGAAATTGTTATAAAATTGTTATGAGGCCAAAACTATACCTGAAAAAGACAAAAAAAACTACCGGTCGTGACATGCATAGTTTGTACTATTTATTTGAAAGTGAATTGGTTGTTTAACATTTAAGGGAAATAATGAAGCTAGAACCATATGTACAGGGGGAAACAGCATTTAAGAATTTACATTTCTTAAATGTTAAAAATGTTAATATCACATCGACAGTGGTATTCAGATATTTTATAAGGTTTCGGTCAGTTGTCTCCTATTTCTCTTGATCATCTTTAGGGTGTTTATACACTATAGATGGAGTTTATCTGTGGTAAGTTCGCATACTTAATGCATATGATGTAGAAAGACATCTGTCTCAAAGCTGCAAATCAAAACAAACACTAAGGTCTAACGTCTTGACTAACGTCTTGACATGTAATGAGCTGCCTGCTGGGCTCAGAGACAGTACTGTGTCAAAGCACAGATCGGGGGAAGGTAAGAAACAAAGGAGGAAGTCTGTAACAATCAGGATTCTTCCTATAGTTGGCTGCCAAACTGAGCAATAAAGAGCGATGCACCTCAGAAACAGAGGAGACCAAGAACCTGATAATCATTCTGACTTAGCTCCAGAGATCCTGTGTGAATATGAAAGAAACTTCCAAAGACTCAACAATAACTATAACAGTTCACCGAATAGGGGTTTATAAAAAATAATAAACATAATCATGAGCAACTAAAACTGTTTAAATGACAAGCAATCAATAATCAATAGTCAGGCATTACAATAGAAAGGGGTTCAGAGAGCTGATCAAGAAAGCCTGACAGATTTAAATCTGTAGATCAAAATGCACAGTGTTTTAAGATACCCTCTAATAATGTCAATCCAAAGTTACAAAGGATAAAAAGTCACCCAAGTAAAGAACACAAACAACTGAGGGAGGCCCTCTACCAGATCATATAAAGAAGATGAGAAACTGCATAGTGAGGTTTCTGTCAACAAGCCAAAGTCCTCATCATTAAGCAAGGTTTCTGATATCATGATAATGTAAATGTGTTTGTTTCTGGAGAATTTGATAATTTACTGATTGTGACATTTTAACTGCTCAATATAAGGTCTCTGAGTTACTAGTTGGAGTTCAATTTAATGCAATTTATTAGTTAAAGATATTTAGACACGCTATTTCAGAAGACAGGTATATTATAAGTAGGTGGTTTTGTGGACATTTCAAAAGTGACTTTTTGTCTGGGCACTCTGGATACTGTTATTGTGGAAACTGTCTTAACCACAAGGGAGAGTAAGATCTGTGTGCAAGTGGAGAGAGGTTGGTGGGTTTCGACATGCAGCGGGTAGTCAGGGTGAAGGAGGGTTAAAGACAGTAGAATGCTAAATGTTTCCAAAAGAGATTATAGTTGTCCACAAAAGCTACATTGCGGGCAGCAGGTGTGGAAACAGAGTATGGTTAACCGCTGTAGGTTTCCAAAGAGATGTTTGAGAGTGACCAGAACTAGTCACTCTACTGCAGAAAAAATATCAAAGAGAGACTCTTGACTCTCGAACTGTAAAAAACAAAATTATATTATCTTAAAAGGGCATGAGACCACAGGGCCATGTACGCAAACAGAAATGACAGAAACTGACAGAGTTATCTGAGCTGGAACAGCGTATCACTTGAAACACAGTGCTGCAAGGTAACACTCAGTTGAGCACCCACCCGAACCTGGTACAGGGCAGGGTTTCTGACAAAAAATGTCAATGATATTCGGTTTGGGTTCAGGTCAGTAACTGGCTGGGCTTATTTTTTATACACTTCTCATGTCTGTAATTTGGGAATACAAGCATTTATCTGTATAAGGGACAGGGAAAAACCAACTCAGAGCATCAAGATTGGGTCAGGTTCGGACAAAAAACAGAATTCCTTATGGGCTCATGTCTTGGTTGGTTAGTTTTCTCTTAGGCTCTAAACATGCGACACATTTAACATGTAAACGCCAGTGTGTCACAGCTAAAGGGAGACTTTTTTTGTAATTTAGTGCTCAACATGTCCATGTGATTAAAATCTTTAGACAAAAAAGACATTAATAAAATGCATGATGTGTTTTAGTCTTGAATATGTATTCTAAACATTAAGCCACATAAAAGCTATACATTATAAAAAATTTAATTATATGGTAATTTAAATCCCACCATGCACCTTTATAGTTGAAGAGTATTTTTGCACAAGCATGTGCAAGTCAAGTTTTTATTCTTGATTATGTAGAGATTCTGTTCCAGATAAGAAAACATTGGTGAGTGTCAAAATCTCGGTGAAACTGCGTAAGTAGGTTTTAAGAATAATTTTCTTCTTAATAGCGGTTCGTGAATGAGGCTCATTGTTTTTGATTAATCAAATAACACTATAAAATGTCCAATTTAGTTGCGGATGCACATCAAAAGTTCCCAGACTCATGGATTCAGTTCAGAAACATACAGAGCAGAGATAGGCATCTAGTCTTGGCATTTGAGAAGCAGAATCAGAAAATCAAGAATTATCTTCAATATTTAGACATTGCATATAATCAAAATTGTAGATTTTTGTCAAACAATTGAACAACTGGCTAATCCTAATTGATCTAATAATATTACTCTTTATTATTCACTGTCCCCTCCTCTTTCTCCAGATTAAACAGTTTGAACTGTTAGAGCAGGAAGTCAGCCGACCTATCAACAATGACATGACGGGTTGGGTCCCGCCCCCCCACCACCCTCTGGCCGACCAGCTAGCCCAGAATGGCCCTGGAGGCCTCTCTTCCTCCAAGCTCTGCCACGGCGACCACCAACTCCTCCTGTTCTACCAGGAGCAGTGTGAGCAGAATGTAACAACGGTGACCAATGCCATTGACGCCTTCTTCACCGCTGTCAACTCAAACCAGCCGCCAAAGATTTTTGTGGCACACAGCAAGTTTGTCATCCTTAGTGCACACAAGTTGGTGTTCATCGGTGACACACTGTCACGCCAGGCCAATTCTCCTGAGGTTAGGTCAAGAGTGGCCGAGAGTAGCAACGTCCTCTGCGAGAAACTCAAAGACATTGTGATCAGTACGAAGACAGCGGCACTTGAGTATCCTTCCCCTGGAGCAGCCAGAGACATGACTGAGAGGGTGAGAGAGCTGGCTGGGTATACACAGCAGTTCAGGATGGTGCTGGGACAGCTGCTGCTTATGTAGGGCTTGACAGGGGAGAAGAAAAAAAACAATAACACAAAATGAGATGTCCCAGGTACATGGGGTAATAAATGTTCCCTGTAACAAGGCGTGGACGACACTGTGTACACCCTTTCAGTGTGAGGTTGGAGACCCTCGACCGGAAGAGGATTTCCATTCCTTCTGTTTCTTACATGAAGTAAGGGAAACCCTGAGACCCTGTCTGGGACTGGGAGGCTGACCTCATATCCATCCTCTGCTCCCTCCCTATCTCGTTTTACACTTTAACCATTCCTCTTTCATTACAGCAAGCATTTTATTCTAGACAAAATAAAATAAAAAAAATTATCATCAGTAGGCTGGGCTAATGGTTGTAAAATAATCATTGTAATTAGGGTAAAAAATTAGGCAGCAATCCAGAACAATAGGAGTATACAGAACTGCCAGTGTATAAATATAAATATTCGGCTCTTTTTTTCAATATGATGAATACATAAATGTAGTTGACACTATCGATAATAATTATATAATAATATTACTATACCATTGATTATGGATCTGATTCTTGATCCTTGCATCTTTATGGTTATTGACATGTTATTTCCAGATGTTATGGAACTATATTGTAATACCTTTATGCTCTTCCATCCCTGACAAAGGCACACTTTTCAAGAAAACACTGGAGCACACAGCCATCTTTAAAGTTCATCTGATGCAAATCTGACAGCTCTACATGTTGCCTCAGAGTTTGACCAAGGTGTCCGCATTAAGTCCACCAGTGCAGGCAACCCTGCTGCCAAAAGATGTCAACATAATTGTACAGTTCCATTACTGTAGTTATTGAAGATTATCTCAGTGCTATGCTTTTTTTGTAAATCTATATGTCGTTTGTTTTGTAAGAGGCATGTATCAGAGAAAAAGCGTGTAAAGGGTTAAGGATGAACAAATTAAATTAAACCAGTTTTCTTCTTTTCTCTGACACTGATTATTTTGATGTATGTTCTGTCTGGAATGAAAACCAGTGAAAAATATTTGGTCCATTTACAGAAGAAGTTTTACATTAAACATAGATTCAAGATCACAGAAAACCTGCAGCTAAATTGGGTTTCATGTTTGAATGTAAAATTCGAGGAGTAGAAACACAATCAGCAATTTTTCAAACAAACCATCTAGTCAGTGTTACCACCTGGCTCAAGGCTGGCAACAAAAAGGGAGATCCACACACACAGAGCTTTAAATCAAATAGAATTTATTTTACTGAGACAAAAGGTTCACGTATCAGGCTGGTGCAGCAGGCCCTGCTGAGAGAGAGAGAGAAAGACACTCCCAGAAGAGCAGTCCTTTATACTCTCTGGGACGGCCGACCCAAGTGGGCAGGTAAGAGGCTGAAGCTCCACCTACCAGCACTGAGCAAGGCACACAGGCAGGTAGAATGAGGGTCGTCACACCCCCTCCCTTAAGATGGGGGTCCTCCTTTGGATCCCCAAAAATGTTACGACAAATACCTGTTGAAAAACTAAAGCAACATATAATACTTCAAATTTTATTTGAACACAAATAGCTATATTAATGTTAACTTGCAGTCATAGCCCGGGACATGGCATCGGCCACCGCATTTTCAGTCCCTTTTACATGCTGTATATTTAAATGATACGGCTGTAGGAAAAGACACCAACGCATAAGTCTTTGATTCGGGTTTTGGAGCGAGTGGAGAAAGGTTAGGGGATTATGATCAGTGTACACCACTAAAGGTCTTACTCCACCCCCCACATAAACCTCAAAGTGTTTTAATGCCCAGATGAGTGCCAGTGCTTCTTTTTCAATAATAGAGTAGTTCAGCTGGTGTGAATTGAACTTTTTAGAGAAGAAACTCACTGGGCAGTCAACACCGCTTTCGTTAGTCTGCATCAGCACAGCACCAGCTCCCACCTTACTAGCATCAGTATACAGCACGAATGGCTGGTCCAACTGTGGGGCTGCAAGGACAGGGGCAGAACACAACAACGTCTTGGCAGACTCGAAAGCTTCCTGACAAGCGAGAGACCACTCAAACTTAACCTTTGGGCTAAGCTAAGCAGAGAAGTGAGAGGGGCAACCACTGTGGAAAAGTCTCTACAAAACCCACGATAGTACCCCATCATACCCAAGAAACGAGAGAGCTCTTTCTTTGTTGCCGGAACTGGAAACTGATCAACTGCCAATACTTTTGCTCTTACTGGGCGCACCTGCCCTTGGCCAACTACTTTTCCCAGGTATGTTACTGTTGCCTTAGCAAACTCACATTTGGCCAGATTAATGGTCAGACGAGCCCAGGTCAGACGGTCAAACAGGGCCTGAATGCGCTGAAGATGATTCTCCCAGGTGTCACTGTAAATCACCACGTCATCCAAATACACAGCGCAACCAACCAATCCTGACACCACCTTGTTCATTAGGCGCTGAAAGGTGGCTGGGGCATTTCGTAACCCAAATGGCATGACGGTATATGAATACAAACCACTGGATGTAATGAAGGAGGCAATCTCCCTAGCTCTGGAAGTTAAAGGAACCTGCCAGTAGCCTTTAAGTAGGTCAAACTTACTGACAAACTTAGCAGAGCCAACCTGGTCCACACAGTCCTCCATACGTGGGAGTGGAAAAGAGTCTGGCTTGGTCACCTGATTCACCTTTCGGAGATCCGTACATGGTCTAAACGTACCATCTGGCTTCTTTACAAGTAAGCATGGGGAAGACCAACTAGATGCACATAGCCCAGCAATGTTATTCTCCAGCATATATTTGACCTCACCTTCTAAATGCTCTCTTTTATCTGGAGACCTACGGTAAAAGCGTTGTCTGACTGGCTGGGCTTCTCCCACGTCAATATCATGCTCAAGAAGATGAGTACGAGAAGGTGTATCTGCGAACAGGCAGGGATAACCTTTAATAATATTCACCAACTCTGTTTGCTTTGGTTCAGGTAAATTATTCAATATTACATCAAAATTGGAAAGTGACTCTGAATTTTTAAGACGCCCTTTCAACATTCCATCATCTGGTGTATAACACTCTTCCTCCAATTCCCCTGTTGGATCAAGAGGTGGAGCTGAAGGACCCACTGCAACCACGGCAGCAACAGATGAAACCGACAACTCAGGACCTATCACAGGGGAGCGAGAAAAGTAGGGTTTTAACAAATTAATGTGACACAACTGCACCAACTTCTTCCGGTCAGGGGTCGAGATTAAATAATTAAGGTCCGATACTTTTCAGGTTACTGTATAAGGGCCAGAGAACTTGGCCTGGAAAGGAGAGCCAACTAAAGGCAGGAGTGCCAGAACTTGATCTCCCGTACTGAATTCCTGTCGTTCCGCACGCCTATCATAAAGACTCTTCATTTTATTTTGAACTGCCTGTAAGTTTTCTCTCGCCATTTTATTTGCCTGATACAGCCGGAGTTTGAAACCATTTACGTGATCTATTAAGTTTTTGGGGGCCTCCTTGGCTTGCCAGTCGCTGTGCAGGGAGGCTAAAGGGCCTCGCACTGTGTGACCAAAGACCAGGTCATTGGGACTAAAACCCAAGCTCTCTTGGGATACCTCCCTGGCAGCTAACATCAGCCAAGGTAATCCTTCCTCCCAATCACGGTCCAATTCAGAGCAATATGAACGGAGGAGGGACTTCAACGTTTGATGAAACCTTTCTAGAGCTCCCTGGCTATGGGCATGGTATGCGCTGGACAGAGAATGTTTGACATTTAACTGGTTCAGCACTTCTGCAAACAGCTTTGAAGTGAAGTTAGACCCCTGATCAGATTGAATAGTTTTTTGGGATACCAAAAATAGACATAAACTGTGTCAGAGCTTTCAAAACAGACTTGGTGGTAATGTTTCTGAGGGGATAGGCCGCAGGATAGCGCGTAGCCTGACACATCACTGTGAACAAAAAGTTACTGCCAACCTTGGACCGTGGCAAAGGACCAACACAGTCAATGATCAGATGCTCAAATGGTTGTTCAGCAACTGGTATGGGATACAGAGGGGCAGGCTTAATTATCTGGTTGGGTTTTCCCATCAATTGACATATATGGCAAGTTTTTATGTAAGCAGATATGTCTCTTTTCAGAAGAGGCCAGTAAAAATGTCTCCTAACTCGATCATAGGTTTTTCTTACCCCTAAATGACATGCAACGCCATCATGAGCAGTCTGAAGTACAGAGAGTCTTACACTAGAGGGCAGAACAATTTGTAAAGTTTCATCCCCCATAAAACATGCCAGTGAGCACACATTGAAGTAATAGGGTTCGCGCCGCGTCCGACCAATTTCGTGCCTCTGCTAAACGCTCAAACACAAAGAAAATGTCAGGGTCCTTTTCATTAAACTTAGGAACTAACCGTCAGTTAACAGCAACATCAAATGACAGAATAGGAGGAACAAACAATTCTGACTCTCCAAACTTCTGTGGCTTAGTCTGAAGCTTTCCTTGACTCATAAGCTCCAACTTATATCGCTCTAACTCTAATTGTTGTCTTGCCTGAACATGGGCTAATTCAGCCTCCCGAAGATGGGCATCTTGTTTTAACTTTTGCAACTCCAGAGTATTTTGATGTTCCTGTTGCATAAGCTCTTTTTGCTGCTCAAATGTAAACCCAAGTCCAGTCAAAACAGGAGCCATTTTGGGCAATTTTACTGGCTCAGTTACCTTGGTGGAGTCTACATCTAAAACACCATCCTCATCTACAGGTGTTTTAAAACTCCCCACTGGGACAGGCAAAACTTCTTTCTCAACCAATTGGTGCTTTAAGGTGGCCAACAATTCATCTTTATTAAACTTTTTTGGAAGTTCAACACCGTAGAGTTCAGCCACCTTCACAAGCTGATCTTTTCTGTAAGAGTTAAGCAACTCATCGCATGGAGAATTAACAAAGTCATCAATTGAAGCCATTTCCCCAGTATACCTGCAACCTAGAGGCCCTTATCAAAAAAAACAATTCCCACAACCTAATTACTAACTAACAGGGTGACAGGCTGCTTTAAACAAGGAACCCCACCCCTCTGACTAACTGCCTAACCAGTTTTAACTAAGTAACTCATCCCTAGTCTTCATGCAGTTTAGTGGCAGGATAAATTAAGCACGAAACCCAGTAACCCGGTTAACCATCAGCACGCTTAAAGTCACCTAGACAGTCATGGAAGTGCCCCCGAGCAACTGCTCCAGGGTTCGTACGGTCATGGAAAACCTGGAAAAGTCATGGGATTTTAAAATGTGTTTTTCCAGGCCTGGAAAAGTCATGGAAAAAATAATCTCCCAAAAGTTTTGGAAAAGTCATGGAATTTTGTTATATTAATATTTTCATGTTGTTCATTTTAGGGATGGGCATAATTAATAGACGATGAGTTTCATGGATGAAAACTATTGCATGTTCGCTATGTGGCAGGACGTCGGAATATCCGAGTTGCCTTGAACGCAGCACAGCGAGGATGTTAGCATTTGGAGAAAGCAGCCCGGAGCTAACCTGCGCTGCTCAGCTTCATGTCCGCACACGGAACGTCAGTCCACCTGGAGGGGAACCCGGACAGACCCGGGTCTGTGTCAGGGGTTCCGGAAGTTAGGGCGTGACAGTAACTTGACTGAGAGGGCGAGAACAGTCAATTTCAGCTAGCTCCAAACGGGGCTTAGTTTAGAGTACAGCAGCGCATATTTTCAAGTGTTACCAGTGAACAGATCCCGTTTAACTGCCACAAGAGTTGTTCATCTTCGAATAAAGATCTCAATGAGGAAACACGCTTTGTTTTTTCTATTTTCACTGCATTTTAATATAGCCTATAAATAGTGAATATTAATATGAAAATATTAATGATTAATCGAAAATCGATCGTTAATTCTCCCAACGATCGATTAAGACCATTTAATTGAATGCCCATCCCTAGTTCATTTACGCTGAGTTTTAAATAATTCATATGCTTTTAAAGAAATACGCTAAAATATAAGCAGGCATACTTGGGTTTGTGTAATTTAAAGTATACTGTATGCTTTGGAATTCTCATTGTTAGTTGAATACTACATTGTCACTTTTTCGCGAATACACCGAGATTTCACAAAATGTTCGGTCATGGAAATTTGGTTTAAAGTCATGGAAAAGTCATGGAAATCCACTGGTCAAAATGTGTATGAACCCTGCTGCTCTAACCACATACTGCACAAAAATAACAAACTAAAACAAAAAAAGTTTCAATGAGAGTTTCAATTGCTTATTCCTAACAGGGAAAAGGGTTCCAAATGAATTAACAGCCCTTACCTCTGCCAGCAGTTTCAGGAAAATACAATTCAACCAAACATTTGTGTGGCAAAACTCCCTTTAACAAAAGCTATATTTATCATTTAGCAATACTAATCAGTTCCAATCTCGGTCGAGCCCCCATTTGTTACCACCTGGCTCAAGGCTGGCAACAAAAAGGGAGATCCACACACACAGAGCTTTAAATCAAATAGAATTTATTTTACTGAGACAAAAGGATCACGTATCAGGCTGGTGCAGCAGGCCCTGCTGAGAGAGAGAGAGAGAGACACTCCCAGAAGAGCAGTCCTTTATACTCTCTGGGACGGCCCACCCAGGTGGGCAGGTAAGAGGCTGAAGCTCCACCTACCAGCACTGAGCAAGGCACACAGGCAGGTAGAATGAGGGTCGTCACATCAGTCAGTTACTTTATTTAGAAAATAATAAGATAATGACCCAAACTATCCATCACAGTTTAACTGGCCTTGTTGCTTTGCTTCCAAATTGTCAGAAGTTTCAGCCTATGTTGTTTAAAAGAAAATAGTTTAAAATGTCCCAATGAGCAGAGTAACTTTTTCAGACATGGTTTTAAGTTAGTTCCACGTACTGCTTAATTAAAAATAAATACTTTAAAAGTTAAACGATCAATTAACACAGTGCGCTACATAAGCAGTGCATCTGGAAAGCTGATAGAACCCGAGAATAATCAGTGTGATCCACATCATGGCATGTCTATTATATGACTATCCTGTGGAAGACGGTGCTCAGATTCTGCAAGGTGCAATTGCACCACCAGCCCTGACGGTTTTCAAAGACTGGACCAATCTGCTGGGCTTTGCTAAGGAGTACCTGTGGGAGAGGTAAAGATTCAGTAGACCCAGCGAGTAGGATTTGCCGAAGTCAAGCATTACCAACGGTGCAGTCAGTCAGAATAATAACTAAGGGCCAGACTAGGGCTGCAACAAACAACTATTCTGATAGTCGATGAGTCATCGATTATTGAAACGATTAATCGACTAATCAGATTATGAATGACACAAATTCTCAGTTGCTCTTATTTAGCCAGCAGCTTTTAAATTTAGCTTGAGGTTGTTCGAGGCATGTGCAAATAAAGACAATAAAGATCAATACTTCATTAAAAAAATGTATTATAATAAACTTTCCTGCATATAAGGGTACTGTTGACACAAAAGCAAAGAAAAATCTAGTTTTTGTCCATTTAAAACCAAGGACAGGCAAAGTGCTAATAATAAAAAAAAATTTTAAGTGAAGTATGCAATTTTCCTGTTAACAAAAAGGACAGGGAAAGAATCAGCAATAAAAACATCAACAAACGAAACTACAGTCTTCTTCATAATGGTTCTTGCATAATGGTAATTAAAAAAGACCTTTGTCAGGCAATAGGATAACATTACGCTTTTAAACTTGTAAAAAAAAAGTTTAACAGTATTTTTGTGATGGATTCTAGAATCCTGCGCGCAGGTTTATACGTCTATATTGCAAACTAGCTAACAGGCTATCTTACCGAGGCAAGTCCGCATCATCTACGTTACGATGTCAAACGTGCCTCCTCCTCAAATGTGTGTTCCCTGCTTCCATGGAGAGCAGGTCCGCCCTACAGATATTGCACATATTTTTTTTTTAGGGCTATGTTAAGGGTGAAATTCTCCAGAGCTATTGACTTCCTGGTACGCGATGCTGTTGCAACGGACCTCGCCATTGGTCCATGTTATGTCGCTTTTGCATATGCGTGACTTTCAGAGATAGGAAGGAAGCAAGATGGCTCACTCCTCAGCTACTTCCATCAGCACCTCCTGTAAAAGGACGTTTAGTTCAGCTGCAAGGCACGGAAAACAAGCGCTATAACATAACCAATGAATCATCAACGAATAAATTTGGCGTCGACTATTTTTGTCATTGATTTTTGTTGACGACGCCGATTAATCGTTGCACCCCTAGAACAGACGTTCAGACGTTTGTTTCTTCAGCCATCAATCTCGTGGCATTGTTTACTGCAGAACTTTGCACAACATGCTGCTCTCTGTGGGAGTCAGGTAGAGAGAGAAAAGGGTGGTAACATCCCCCGTATAAGGTAGTGGTGTCATCAGTCACACGTGACTCCCTGCCATATTTGGCGCAGCAACGCCTCCTCCTGAACAAATACAGTTACAGGCATTCATACACTTATCCACTCTCAATACTCCCACTTATGAATGACGTGTAAACTGTAAAAATTTTACATAACCAAATCAATAAAGCTAAACAAAAACATAGCATAGTCAAATGTCAACATTTTATACACCAAACATGACTCCTGCAAATTTCCTCAGCTGAAGTCTGGAGGCGGGCTTTGTCATAACATCTGCCACCATGTCGTCTGCGGGAGAGTAAACAAGTTACATCTTATCTTCCCTTATGGTAGACCTAATGAAGTGATATTTGATGTCCACATGCTTACATCTTTGTCTTAACACACAGGGCTCCTAACAAGCCAATTGTTCCCTCGTTATCCTCATAAATAACAGTTTTCCCATACACATAGGTATCTATACCTTCCAGTAGTTGCTCCAAATGAATACACTCCTGTATTGTAAGAGCTAGAGCCATGTACTCGGCTTCGCATGTGGATAGTGCTATCGTGGGTTGCTTCTTGGCTTTCCAAGAGACTAAGGAGCTGTCTTTACCCATACTCACACAATACCCTGTGGTACTGCGTCTGTCACTATCGTCCGCAGCCCAGTCTGCGTCACTTTATGCCTGTAGGCCTAGAGTCTAGGCCCTAGACCAGGGCTGGGCATTGTACGGCCCCCGGGCCACATCCGGCCCGTTGGCTGTCCGTGTCCGGCCCGCGCGAGGTTGATTGTAAATTACAAAGTAAACTTTTTTTTCTAATTTTACCTCATGCATGGACTTAAGCTGCAGTGCTTTTATTTTGTAGTGTTTTATTCCGGTAATGAAGCAGGACGTAAATCCAATCAAGTTACGAGCAGTCACAACTCACAAGACGACTCTAGCCCTCGAAAATGTCTGCCCACGCTAAAAAAAGAAAGGTAGACACCGAATGCAAAAATTGGACTGCTAAGTATTTATTTACTGAAGTTGGAGGTAAAGCCGTGTGTTTAGTTTGCGGAGAGCAGATCGCCGTGTTGAAGGATTTCAACTTGAGACGGCATTACGAGACGAAGCACGCGGAGATTACGGAGGAGCTGGCAGATCTGCGGCCAATGAAAGGGACAACAACAGGGAGCGATTTATTCTCGGAGTTAGATGCATGCATGAACACGCTGGGTCTGAAATGGGACAGACTGGCAGGTATCACAACGGACGGCTGTCCAAGTCTGACCGGGAAAAATGTCGGACTTTTGAAACGTGTTCAAGATGACTGAAATCGACCCAGATCAGAAATTGTATTGTATTTTACATTGTATAATACATCAGCATGTGTTGTGCAAGTCAGTGCTAAAGATGAACCATGTTATTGATGTTGTCACTAAAATAGTTAACTTCAGTAGGGCATGCGCATTAAATTATAGACAGTTTGTTTCACTTTTGGAGGAGCATGAGACTGAACATGGTGACATAGGCTACCACACAGCTGTCAGATGGCTCAGCCTGGGCAAAATGCTAAAAAGAGTATGGGAGCTGAAAGCAGTGATTCAAGAGTTCTACGGAAAAAAAGGCAAGGGCATCCCAGAGCTCTCAGATGAGGACTGGATGGCAGATTTTGCATTTGCTGTTGATGTGACTGCACTGATGAATGAACTGAACACCAAACTGCAAGGCAAGGGCCTATTTGTTCATCAAATGCACAGCCTGGTGAAGGCTTTCATGAGAAAGATGCAGTTTCTTTCAAGCCAACTGGAGAGCAACAATCTCACTCACATGCAAACCCTGAAAGAAGTCACACCATCAGCTGATCATCTTTGCAGGTACTCATCCATGCTAGGAGCACTGCATGGTGAGTTTTCAAGGCGATTTGAAGATCTCAGAATGATCGAGGATGAAATGCATATGATTTCCTCTTCCTTTACCTGTAGTGTGGATAATGCACCCAGTGATGTTCAGCTGGAACTCATTGAACTGCAGTCTGATGCGGTACTGGCGGAGCATTTTAAATCAGGATCACTGCTAGATTTGTACTCTTCGCTCAAGGAGGAGAACTTTCCAAACATAAGGAGACATGCTCAGAAGATGTTGGTTCTCTTTGGCTCCACCTAAATATGTGAACAAACATTCTCAGTGATGAAGTTTGCAAAATCCAGGTATAGATCCTTTCTCCCTGATGATCATCTGGCAGCTGTGCTTCGCTAGCCTGGATGCCAGACGAACTTAGCCCCGCCCACAACATTTTTGGTCGGGCAGTTCGGTCTGGAGTCGCTCCATTGGGAAAAAATGATGGGGCGTGTTTCAACTGACCAGGAAGTAAAATTCCTCTTCGCTCAATTGGATAGACCTACAACCAATCAGAGCAACGTAGTATGTGACGTATGCTAAGCAACGCATTGTGAGTTATTTACTAACGCCGGGTTCACACCGGACGCTTCAGCGCAGCGCCAAGCCTTAAATAACAACTGGCTCCCATCCACTCCCATGTTAAAACTTTGTGCCGGTCACACAGCCTTTGCGCAGCGCGGTGCTTCAGCCTCCGGTGTGACCGGCACAAAGCCGTGCAGCGATCTACTGGATCAACGGGTGATATTATTAGCGCTGCCCGGCGGTTCAGCGTCGCTTCAGCGTCCGTTGTGAACAGCTAAGCGCCGGGGCGATAGGGATTAGCGCTGTGCTTTGGCGTCGCCTCCACGTTCTGTGTTCCTCTTTCCAAATGAATGCGCTGTCGATGTCTTCTAAAACAGACTCAATGGCAGCATCTACACATCTCAGCTCGCCAGCGGCAGGCATGTTTGTTGAAAACGAATTCAACCCGAGGGCACTTTGATGACGTGGTTGATTACGTTACCGTTGATCATCTGTCAATCATCGTATAAAGCCCGCCCTGACAATCTGATTGGCCCGGTCGGGCCATAATTTTTTCCCAATGGAGCGACTCCAGACCGAACTGCCAGACCAAAAATGTTGTGGGCGGGGCTAAGTTCGTCTGGCATCCAGGCTAGTGCTTCGCATCTCCACCTCAGACATTCAACCTGACTTTGATGCATTTGTGAAAGCCCAACAGAGACTAGATTTCTCTCACTGAACTGAAAAAAATCAGACTAGAAATGCTGGCATGTAAAGGTACCAACTAGCATTGAACTGGGACACTTTCTTTGGAGGCCTTTTTTCTCAACATTTTCAGTGACAATCGTTAAAATATGTTGTATCTTGCTTGCTATTTGGAGTACAAAGACAATATTGTGGTGTCTTTAGAAAGCTATGAACCTCTTTCCAACAGTATATGGAACTCAAAATGTGTTTTGGGGTGAATGTGCCTGAAAATTACACATTTAATGTGTCACAAATGGTAAAAAGTTCACATTTAGTTTGTTTTGGTGTTTCTGGATGATTATTTTGCAGAAATGGTAATCCTTCAGGGCTGAATTCAAGCCCAAGTCACACCCCTGGTGGCGAAATAATGTTTTTTGATTCATTGGCAGTGGGATGAAAATGTTTCTATTACTGTTTTTGTTTACCATTGTTTTGGGAAATTTTATTGAATAAATGACTTTTTGTAAGGCAACCTCGCTTTTTCATTGCTTAATCATAACATGCAGTACTCTTACCAGTCTTACCAGCATGTCAAAACAATGCTATATACTGCTTTTATAAAGAAATATAATTAATATTATGCAGAATTGAGTTCGGCCCCTCACAATATTTTCTGTTTTCTCATGTGACCCCATGGAAAAAATAATTGCCCACCCCTGCCCTAGACTCTCTGCTCTTTCTGAAACAGAGCTGTTTGTTTGCAGTACCCCTGAGATAATGCAAAACATGCTTCACAGTAACCCAATGTTCATCTGTAGGGTCAGCAAAATGCTGTGATAAC